>NW_027176964.1:7540611-7783111 GCF_023349555.1 Cebidichthys violaceus
TTTTTCTTTCTTTTTTTTTTTGCGCAGAAAGAACACTTTGTTCTGCGGAAGGTAAAATAAACAGAGGTGCCGGTGGAACACGGAGGGGAAGGTGGAGAATGGGCACCGTGTGCGGCGTTTTAGGGACTGGCATGGATAGTACGGACATGGAGTGTGTGCGCAGGAGATGAGAAAATAATGCCGTGACAGTTGGCACTCTTTTCTTCCCCTGTGTAGCCCAGCACACCCACTTCCTCGGTATTGGCTGCTTGTGGGAGTCAGAGGTTATGTTTTTGGTCCCATTGAGGAAAAGGGCAACATTACAAGTCCCGTTTCAATTAAGTCTGAGAGACAGATCCGGCTACGTTATTGCTTGGGGGAATAAATGGCACAGGACACGACCATACATCATTCGCTTATATGCAAACACTTCACCCTCGCCGCTGACATTTACTCAATCCTGAGCCGTCTACATTTCTCAACTGTAGGCACATTGTAATTTTGTTTTGATGTGCAGAGGCTTTGGGTCAGCACATTGCCTCAGTCGGTGGTGAGCAGAGAGAGAGAGAGAGGAGGATCTCGCTCAAAAATCCTGCATGTAGCGCGTGATGACTGCCACGTTGCCCCGTCCTACAGCACTTCCTGAATAATGCGAGTCTGGGTTGATATTTTCACCTGGAGCACGAATGACAGTCTCAAGCCCGACGTGGTTATTGGCTGAGGAGGAAGTTTCCAGGCCTGTCATCCGCATATATAAATATATTTTCTGCGCCATTTACTTTAAGTACAGAGGTTGTCATGAAATCAGCACTGTGTCATGTACACCTTAAATATTTGATGTTTTCGAGGAGCTGAAATTTGACGCCACATGAGTGAGTTTTGCTCGTCATGAAAGGGCATATTACTTTACTCTTTAAATATAAAGGTTGAATTTGCAAAATCTGTGATTGACCTATTGAACATAAAGTTAATGCAATTTTACATTAAAATTCCTCTGCTCAAACATAAGGAGATTAGACTTGAAGCACATTTTTATTTCCCTTCGTGTCAAGTGAAATAAAACTGCTATTAAAATTAGACCCATCAAGAAAAACTGAAATACGGATTTTTTTTAACCCACATTTGTCATAATTTGAAGCTTTTCTTTTTGGAGAAAAGAAACGGTGTCCGTATGACAAGCGTAACCACTCCCCTTTTCACTCCCTATGAGCAAAGGCCTGTGTAACTAAACAAAATATGGAGGCACCTTTAAGCTCAAGTATTTTTGTCAGCAGAACTCCTCAAAAACTCATTTGACTCTTTATTTTGGAAGCGCACTGTATTCAGTGCGTTTAATGATAAATGTCACAAAGGCCTCTTCTCAATTTGAACGATTCGAAACGCAGAAACGTACTTCCTCCGGCTCCATTTTTCCTCCCCTATTATAACAGTTGCGTCAGTCTTAGTTTAGAGGAAGCTGCAGTATTCCAGACTGTTCACAATTAATGATCTGTGGCATAACACCCATTAACACTTTTCTAATGTGACACAAAAATATGGTTAGTATTATCATTAAGGAAATTATGATGGAGCCGTGGAAAAATCCCATTAGCACGGCTGTCAGTGCTCTTGACATGCGGCTCAGTGTGTTGGACTGGGTGTCGCGGGAGCTGGCCGATATCTCTCCCTACTCCATGGCATGTGTCTCGCTTGTTGTCATGGATTGTCTGCCACATGGAGAAAGAGTCCTGATTCAGAGACGGTGATTGATTTGCATCGCTGCCGCAAACCAAAAAAATGGTTGCGAGGCTTATTTGCATCCGTCTCGTTTCCCCCTGTATGAACAGCATTAATAATTTTTTTTGGAAGCTAAATTTGCAGTAATTGCATAACAGGATCATTGATTTGTGACATTTTTTTTGTTTTGCTACTAGTGGAGTTCTTTTATTTTTTTAATCTTCTTTTTTTTTGTTCTTTTGATTTGCTTACAGTACATGTTAATATATGAAAGATTACAAATATTATACAACGTGATTAACATGCTCCTCTATTGCAAATAATTTATGACACTAATCACCAGTTCAAATAATGCTCATTAAGAAAGTTATTCATGTGCAGTGTGTGTCCTCCCTCCCTCCCTTCCCGGCCCTAATTGAGGAGGGTTGACCTCTTGACCTGAGCTAAATTGAGTTGTAGTCCCTGTGGCGAGCGTCTCCTTCCCGGTCAGTCAGGGCGGATTACACAGCCATTGTGTTCGGCACTGTATCGTCCAAACTGGCTGTAACCAAGCAGATGAGTCACGCATATCCAGGAACACACTCTGGGCTTTTTTTTTTTTTTTTTCTTCCTGATGTGTATGAGAAGTGCTGTGAGATGCATACGCGCACAAATACGTGGCAATGCACAAACAAAAGCACAAAAATATGTACAGTAATTACACACACGTGTTTGCGTGCACGGTCGTCACTCTCTTCTCCTACACAGCAGGAATTCATTTGATAGATTAGGAAAGGTCCACGCCGCTGAGAGTTTGTCATGTTTTTGCTTATTCACGTCTGTTAAATCATCAGTTTTATGCAGGCTGTGTGCATGTGGTGATCAGTCTGTTTTGTTGTTTTTTTTCTCTTTATTTAGCATTTTGTTGTTTGCTTCTCGTTCTGCTCCCCTATCTGTAGAAAATTAATTCATCCCTAAAAAGGGAAACGTCCTGCCTTGGGGATTGTCACTCTCAATATGACGACGGTTACTCAGCGTTCATTTTCGTGTGTGGCCAGTGTGTTAATTAGTGGCCTTTAATGCTGTGCCACTTGTTGTGGGATTATGTCTTTCCTGCTCCGCGTTTTGAAAATCAAAAGGAGCAGTGCTGAAACGGTCCCGTGTGTGTGTGTGTGTGTGTGTGTGTGTGTGTGTGTGTGTGTGTGTGTGGTATTGTATCAACAAAACCTAGCAGCATGATTACAGGTTGTCACCGACTGAGTGATACACTGTACCTTGTCAAACATTAATTAACTGATAGTGGTGAGACGCGTAGAACAATGCGGACTGAGTTTTATTCCGCTGAAGTCGTTGTCATTATGAAGTGGTCATGAGCGTTGAGAGCGTTTTTTAATTAAATCCGTCCAGCTATTTGTTTTAGTACTGTGTCACGATTGTTGATCAAATGTCCAGTCAGTATGAAACATCACGGGGGTCTGGCCTTACCTGACAGCTCACCCTCCATTATCGCTCCTAGTTTGCTATTAATTATCCGGAAGACAGGTGCAAATGAGCTGAGCTTTTTTTGCGCTGTTGACGGACACTTTAATACTTTAGATCACAAAACTTTTAATAAGTTCACAGTGGTGACAAAGCTGGTCGCAAGCCACCGTAATGTTTAGGTTTTCGTGGCATTGTGAAATGGAGTTTTTCTGCCTGAACTCCCTCATCTCGCCAACAGGGACGGTAATCAAAACAAAAACCCCGGCTCCCACCGCCAATCTCTTGATAGAACCGTGGGGGATTTATTAGGACCCCCCATCCCTAGCCCATTTAAATGATCCTAGATGCAAGGCGCTCAACAGTGCTGGAGAAACTCATTAAACTCTCAGGGCGTCAGTCGCTAAGGCCTCCTTTAACAGGACGTGGCTTCTGTGTTGGCTGATGCAGTCTTCTTTGGTGGCTCAGAGGGACGTACCTCCATGGTGTCCAGCTAGGTCTGTTCCATCACTTTTAATTGATTTAGCTAATTAATTGCCAGACCCATGGACATTTGTTTAGCATATTTTCTATGTGCATCAATTCTAACAGTAAATAAAGGAAATATTTCAGTATATTGTATATGTTGGTATGTATTGAGTGAATAGTGCCAGTTCTTGACAAAGGTAATTTTGAATAAAAGCGTCTCAGAAGAATTGCTTCGGTATTCAGTTTTGGCCGAACGAGGCCAGACATCGAAGCGGCGTCGTACGTTCGCCATCTTCACAAGAATCAGCTCGACACTTTCCTCTTCGTTTTTCACCGAGGTTTGACACCCTGCTTGACACTGACTCTTGCTCCCCTGAGGGGGCTACTGCCACCATAGGATCCTGCCTTAATTATGCAAAGTACAGGATATTTTGTGCGATTTTAAAAGTGCGCCAGTTTCTGCTTTGGCAGTCACCGCCACACTCCCCTACTGGGAGGTCCTGTCAGACTCCCCCTTCCTCTTTGCCCAGGAAAATGAAAGGCTAGAAAGAAAAGACATAATGGAGAATGCATTTCAACTGCAGGGGTGGAACGCAGAGGCGTAAGAAGTCCTCAGTGAGACCCTCATTTTACATGGAACAGGTGGGAGACTCTTTTGTTCTCTTCCCGCTGTTAAAATCCATTTCATTTCTTGTACTTGACATGCCACGAGGAACTCTCACCAGTTCCAAAAAAAAAAAGGCTCTAATGTAAAAGGTTCCTGCCTTTTACTAAACAGAAGGTGGGTTTTTCAAGGCCATGCTGTTTTCAAAAAGTCAAAAGTGGTTTAGTTGCCATGCGCCTAATGAGAGCGTTTTCAGCGTGCCGATCGAGCTGTCACTACTTTGTCAGCCGTCCTTTTTAAAGATGAAAAAGCACTTTGCAGCCGCTTTGGTTGTTACGACACGTATCGTGAATATATGTTTAATGCATTTATGTTTTCTTTGCTTTTTAAGTTTGTATCAGAGTCAGCTTTAAGAAGGTCCACCTTTTTTTTACTGGGATCTACGAATCTTGTTTTTTCTAATTTAGCGAGGCGCTCCCCTACCTTCATCAAGGTGTTTTTCACTTGGTCACTGTTGATGTTGGGAGGACGTTTCATGGGAGATGTTCATAATTCATCACGTCATTACCCAGTCCAATATGTTATTTACGTGGGTGGCTGTTTGCCTTGTTGCCAAACCTCATACATATGAAAGGCTTGTGTGGATTCCCAAACCACAGGTTGAGCTGTCCAAAGCTGTTGAAATCTCCTGGAGTTTCCATACAGAAAAACCTCAATAGTAAATAATAAAAAAGAAGGAAATCTCAATGTGTCTAACTTGTTTTTCACCGTTAACTGTTTGTTTCCCTCTTTTTCTCCCCCTTCTCTGTTTCTGGCAGTAGAAGACAATGTGACAGAGGACCAGCACAGTCCTGGGCAGACTGCCATTCCAAGCGGTAATGCTCCATTTCATATTTCATCATTTTCGGCTGGAAAGTGGATCATGTGTCTGCTTTTGTGTGTGTGTGTGTGTGTGTGTGTGTGTGTGTGTGTGTGTGTGTGTGTGTGTGTGTAAAATCTTAGTTGGGTTTGGAATGTTAAGAAAAAGTGTGTATTTCCTTGTCTTTGAGGTTTTCTCTCTGTAAACTGCATGGTTACATGCGTCTGTATACGAGAAGTGGCAGAGCGGTGGTGCTCTTCTTCTTCTTCTTTGTTTGTGTGCATGCATACGTGCAGGTGTGCTTATAGCTGTCCTTGTGTTTCTGTGTGTTCCTGCCGTTTTTTTTTTAACACTCTTTGTTTCCCAACCCTCTGTATGATGTAGAATAGAGCTACCCAGATGAATGTGTCCTGTCTCCGCGCGTGCCATTCACAGTGGCCCTCCAGGAACGGAGCGGTAATTCAGGTCAGGCTAGCAGAAAGCCCCCTATGAATGAAGCCTGCTCCTGATGCTCCACACTGTATATTTTCATTTCATTTGTCTCTGGTAAAGGTTAAGTCTCAGGCGTGGTTATTTTAAACCCGATATGGATGGTTTTGCCCAGCAGGCTGGGGACCCTGGGTACTCCTAGGCTGCCACATTAGTCCAGCATTTACCCAGAGCTTTCTGAGTGCAAAATACGGAAGCAAGCGCCGCCACAATAGGTCCAGTTTTCTGCTTTTGACTTGATTATTGTTTCAAAACGTTAGCTTTGGCATCTAGCAGGTATTTAAAGGTAGACATCAGTCAAAGGTTTCTGACCTTTGGTGTTACCCATCATCACGCCTCTCATGCGTTTCCGATTGATCTGAAACATTTTCTTTTTTTCTTCATCTCTGGAGAAAAGAAGATACGTGTTCGCCGTTGAGTTAATGTGTATTGATAGGTATCGGTGGGCAATGCCGAGGAGAGAAACCGCCTCCTCAACCCCCTCTAACCCCCGACTCAAGGGATGAAGGACTGGGCATAAAAGGCAGACTTGCCTCGGAGACCTCCCGTCATCCAGAGCCAAAGTAGAGCTAATGAGTGTGCCTGATTACAACGACCCCCTCAGACACACGAATCTCCCCTCTCCCCATCCCTCCACCGCCTCTATCTCCAGAGTGAGGGGAGACAGCCGCCACATGATCGATGTCTGCCTGTGGAGAAATCAGGAGGGCGCACAAATTAATTTCTCACTTTCCTCATTTGACTTCGTCTGACTTCGTTTTTTCTTTTTTTTTCTTTCAAACCCCCCTCTCAGGATGCGGTTTGCCAAATGGTCAATAAGAAAAGAGTTGTTTGTTGTCTCCTTTAACTTTTAAAATGTTTCCCCCCACCGCTTGTGCGTCTCGATCGTAGCAGCAGCAGTGATTCATCCTCAACCACTGCCCAAAGCGGGCCCTTTTTAACTCCCAATTGAGAAGCGGCGGAAAAGCTTACCTGCTCGTCATGCATTTGCCACTTTGACGGACGCGGCCACAATAGCCATTAGAGTCCTGACAAGCCAAGGGCTTAATCAGACACGGTGTCAAGATCTGCCTCATAAGTAGGACCCCCAGTCGTGCTCTTCTGTGACTCTGCGAGCGTTCCGCAGGCCCCGCATCCTGTTTCTCATTCATGTTTGATATGTAGCAAAGGCAAAGGAGAAATGCTAACAAAAGAGGCCCTCTCAAAGACAGACAGTATTATGCATAGTATAGAGGGGCAGGAACAGTGTGATATCTGAGATTTAATGAGGCAGTGCGCTTTTTTACCCAGAGAGTGTCGAGCAGGCTTAAGATCTGCAGCTTGGCTTTACCACTGCGCTGCCTGTGTGTAATTATAACCACATGCATGCTCCGTGCTTTTTCTTCTCTCTTATATATACATCCCTTTCTTTTTTCTCTCGTTCTCTCTCTTGCTCTCGGCTGTGTCAGACTCGGCCTGTTTTTTTTGGAGGAGGGTGTCAGCTCTGTCAAAGTGGAGTGGACTGAGGCAAATGGGAGCGTTGTTACAGAGATCTGAAGGGTTCTTCTGGGTGGCAAGGTGCCGTACGGGGAAGAGTGGCGTAGCGTAGCGGCGCGGGCGTCTGAGTCTCCGGCTCTGTCTGAGTCTCCGGCTCTGGCTGAGGCTGCCCACAGATCAATGTACTGCAGGGCTCACTACAGCAGGAAGAGGGAAAGGACTCTTTCACTCCACCACTTCAGAAAATCATATTCTCTATTATTCATTTCCTTTGATGTTTTACTCCACTAATGGCATAGCAAGGCGCTCCGTTCAATATCATCACTCCGTGCGAGAGAGGGAGGGTTAGAGAGGGAGAGAGCGTTTGGTATGATCAAATGTTGTTTCTCATTCAGCTGCTTTGATTTGCCATCCTGTTTGTATGCTTGCATGCTTTTTTAAATTTTTTTATAGATTTTAATGTTGGATGATGCTGTCTGTGTACCTGTGATTGTATGGGCTGCTTCCATCATGTAGCGGCTCTCCGTGTCGTCGTCATTGCTTGTTCTTACGGCTCCTGTAATTGTTTCAGCATCTTTTTCTTTAACTCGGCCCGCATCATAACATCGTCATAAATGTACTGCATGCTTTTCTTTTCTTTTTTGAAACACACAATAAGGGGGGAAACATTTGTCTGTCGGCGCATCACTTTTTGCTTGTAATATGCTCAGCATTTTTTTAGAGAAATGGCTTTTGACAAACAACCTTCGCTAATCTTCTTTCAAATTTCAAGTGCATCAAAACATTAAACAGCAATTAGTCCTTAATATGAATCCGGGGGACTTGAAGCAGATAACTCGAATTGCGTGCGCCGACCATATGAACACAGACACCCCCCACCCCCCCACCCCTACCCATGCAAATTGTTGAGGATCGTTAACAATCTGGCAAGTGTCAAGCGCACAGCCGCGTCGTCGTATCATGACATTCTTTAATGATGGGGGATCAGTGGATGTGACGGTCTAAGTGGAGAGCCCCAAATCCCATCCACACAGAGGAGGATACACTTGGAGGCACATGTGGCATTAGAATGTGGCGTGACCTATATATATGGCGGGTGCTCGGCAAAAGTTTTAGATTTTTAAATAATGAGGTGCCGGCAACCGTGTGAAGGTTATTCAATCTTAATGTCCTCCTATTTCTGACAGCCTCTCTCACTCTGATAAAGGAGCGCACTCACCTTTGATCAGGCCCGCCGACATGTGTCGACAGAAGCTGCTCGCTGGTTGAAATAAATTCTTAATTCCAACTTGGGGGTGGGTGGTTGTAGGGTGGGTTGCCGAGGAGGAGGGGGCGGGGGGGGGCATCATAGAATCAGGATCTCTGGGAAACGATGAGGGAAATGAGGTGATGGGTGAGCTGGTAATGATGTATCCGACACCGAGGTCTTTCATAGCACAAAGGAAGACTCGGGCTGAACCCAGATGCAGCGAGACATACTGTATCTACAGGCAAGCAAGAGCGTAGCCCTCAGTGGTTTCACGCTTCTCGTGCTTTTGGGGGCTGGATTTGAATGAATTTCAGTTTAAGACAATGACATCCATCACATGTTGAATTTCAAAAATGGCTTCATACCCAACAACTTTTCCGGGTCTCTTTTTCTTGTTTTATGTTCTCAGTATTTTAATCTTAAAGGGTTAGACAGATCTCTAGCAAGGCTAAAAGCAGGGTTCATGGTGAGCGATAACTTTTTAGATCATAATTCTATTTTCAGGCTGTGCAGCTCGGCCAAATGCTTTCTTGGAGTATTCCTATACATTCGTACCCTTCCTCCTCTCCCTGTGGTCAGTGTCTCCACCTTTCTCAGTGTGTGGGCCCCGGCAGTGGGGGCACGGGTGTAGGCTTCACTGCTAGGGACCACGGGTCCCTGGTGGGACCGAGGGGAGCAGAGAAGAGAATATCAATTAAAAGGTTATAAATATTTAAGAGCAGAAATATTCGATAATATAAGGGTGGGGGGTCCAGGGGACTCTTTAACTCACAGGATGAAAGTTGTGGCATGATAAATGTCATTAGGTGCCATAAGAGACAAGAGCGTGCATGATGGATGGACTCTCACTCAGACAGATATTACACAGCTGTAAAGACGTCAATCACCATCCAGATATCCACGTTTAACGTGGATTCAGTATCATAAAGATTAAAAATGTCTGCTTTCTGTCAGATCTTCATCGTATTCCCCTTGTTAATAATTCCTCAATCTGAGCTACGATCGTCTTACTTCGAGCTGACCTTTTCAGAATATGGATCAGTGGTCAATGTGGCTTCCCTCTTGTCCTTCCCTACCATGCCAACTTGGTCAAGCTGATTAATGAAATTAACGAGGGCGTCAGGCATGATGAAAAAATTCTCAATATGCCACACACCCCCTCGCATATTCCACTTGTGATTGTCAGCCATTCCAAGCATGCTGGTATCGATCCGCTGTCCAGCCTGTAGAGACTGGTAGAGGAGGATGTCCTGATCTGATGGATTACTGTATGAGGCCCAGAGGCACTGGAACCTCAGTATTGACGTGGCTCTTTAATCCCAGGGTTGGACGTGACCTTGCCGTGTCAAGCCCCCCCCCCCCCGCTCCCCACCCTCACTCGTGCTTCCCCAACAACCCCCAAACAAACGTGTAGTAGTTTACACTTCCAGCGTCGCATCACAGTGGTGCACCGGGGGTCACCGGCTCAACCGAGAGCACTGACCCAGCGTGGCTTCAATCGAAGCTGCAGCTGAAACTTGTCGCTCGAAACAAGAGAAAAACGAGCAAGTGGGGATTAAACTCACATACGCATGAAGCTCTTTGGGTTTTGGGGTTTTAATCTCATAAAGTTCCCTGAAAAGATGTGATGATAATATTAAAAACAGAATAAAATGCATCCTCCTTCTGCACTGAGAAATGTGTTTTTTTTTATTGCAAACATAAAATTCTTAAACGTAGCCATCGGTTGTTTTTCTCTGACGGGATTGAGCTGTAATATTAGACAAATTAATGATTCATAAAGGCCGTTGGAAAAAAAAAATTCTAAGCCTTAACCTCCTCCACAGGCAGCCAGTAAAAAAAAAAGTGCAGATTGTGAATTCTGTGTCTGTGCATGAATCATTAGTCTATATTGTGTGGCTTTTGGACTCAGTCAGAAGTGTTTCCCCCCCAGAGCAAGAAAGGCCTGCATCTGTGAGGATTGGGTTGGGATTTTCATTTTCTTGAAACACCTTCTGTTCTGTTCTGCATGGTCCCACTGGGGACCACAGTGCTGATATTTTTAGAGGGCATGTTCCGAGAGCCTCAGTCGCCAAGAGGGAAGGACAATGGAGGGTGTGATGTTACATCAATACTTGGCGCAAGTGGGGGGGAAAGGGAAAAAAAATCCTGGGTGGCCTTGATGAGCCCTGGAACGCCTTTCCTTAAGGAATTTCACAGTTTAAGAGCACCCTGCAGAAGGAGGACTTAAAATGGCCGCCCATGTGTATAGACACCCGGTGTTTATGTACAGCTACACCTGTGCGCGTCCGTGCCACACACGCCTTTGTCCTCGAGCGCTGTTAACCGTGTGCTAGGCGAAGAAAAAAAACAGGCTTCCTCTTCGCGTTCCCCTCCGGAGTTTCAGCAGAAGCTGAGGAACACTTGCATCAGTGGGGCTTAAAATGGCTGCTGGTGAAGTGCAAGGGCTCTCCTCTCCCACAAAGCCTAAACCAGGGTGACATAATTGTTTGATTGTAAGTATGGCTTTTTAATCAGTCTTATTGTGAAATGGACAATGGTCACAGCAGGGGAGAAAGAGGGCTGCAGGCCATGCCGCCTATTTTTAAGACGCTGTCGCAAGCCAGATTTACCAATGCTTCCGAGGGAGGCTGTTTACGGCGCGCTGTGTGTGAACAACGCCAGGTTTGATTTGTCGTCCGAATATTTAAGCGCCTCGACGAGATCTTCAGATTAGACTGGCACCTTGAAAGATGATTCCTAGTCCTGGTTCAGTCAGTCGCCCACCCCTGGCACTGCTGCAGCACAAAGCCAACAAGAGACAAAACTGCAGATGGATTGAAGAATATTGATGTGTGCGACCCGCGGCTGCCTGCGAGCAAGGCTGAATAATTTAAGGAAGTGTGTCGTGACGACAGCCTAACGCACACCAATCTCAATTTTTTGTGTGTCTTACTGTGCTCCATACATCCACACTTCTGGCATAGATGTCTGGATAGTATGGCGAGGTCTACCTCCTCTGACAGACGCTGACTGATGCAATTCAGCACTCACTGGCAGAATTTCATATTTCTTTGGTCGAGCCAAAACTGCAATCCAGGATTTATTAACTACACATATTCCCATCAGTCTAGTTTCATATACTGAAGTTTTGCTTGGGTGAAGCAGGGCAAACACAACGTAAAACCATTTCTAATAACAGAGGTGTGTGCGTGTGCATGTGTGTCTTAGATTTGTGTGTGTGTGTGTGAGCGTCGTGCCACCTTTTCTGTGCGTGCCTGTGTGTCTCTCGCCCTCACCTGCCCAACCGTTCCGTTATGGCATGAGTGGTTGAGTTACAGAGGCCCAAATTGAACCTGCATTTTTATTACAGCTTTTATTATTGTTTTTATTAAATCCAGAGTCTAGAAATCCATTTTATTGTCACCCAGAGGAAGCTGTAGTGCCTCACCGTGTGGGTCACCCCTCTGACTATGTGGTGCTGTCATTTCCTGTGGCTCGGCAGATCCAGAGTGCGCCCTCGAGAGGGCGGCGGAGGATGGTGAGACCGGGCGTCTGAGGAAGAGGCTGCTCTCTCCAGAGGAAGCGGAGGAGGGAGAGGACGACGACGAGGAGCCCGCGCTGCACAGCTGCGACAGCTGCCGGCAGGTGTTCGAGTCGCTGAGCGATCTCACCGAACACAAGATTAATCAATGCCAGCTGACAGGTAAACAACGTTCAGCCCACCGAGCCTCCCCTCCACTCTGCCACTCAGCTCTTCTCCCACTCCCACTCTCACTCTATGCCTTCACCAGAGAATATGCCACAATATGTGTGTTAGTGTGCTGCACTGAGGGGAGCGCAACACCAGACTACCACTTTCCTTGGTAGATATCCAACAACGCAGACACACACACACACACACACACACACACACACACACACACACACACACACACACCGGCCTCACACGCACATAGCACATTATTTATATGTGCTGCACATCAATATCTACAGGCGTGACACACAAATAGGCCTCCATGTGTCCTCATAGTAGATCACTGTAGGCTGCAGTATGTGTATTTATAGTATGTGCTTTGTGTCCTTGCCTGTTTCAGTGTAACATTTTTACACAGCACTACACCAATTCTAACCTTTCAGTGTAACATGCAGCTACGAGGTCCCACAGTAACCAGACCACCAACTGGAACCAGACCCTCGCTGCAGGAAAAGTCCCTCAGCTGGTCCCAACGTTAGCTAGTCGCAGTAGTAATACCTAGTGGGAGTGAAAGAGAAGGATGCCATTGGCAGACTGTGTCATTGACCTGTTGATGGATGAATAGGACTATAAATACCCTGACAAGGTGGCAGACAGAACTAATGATGTGAACTGAAGGTTTCCATGCGCTTCTCCTGGACTTGCTGTCCTCCTTTTGCACGTCCTGATGGGCCCGCGTCAAGAAACGCCAGCCGACACACATTTTACCAACGTTTTGGCACAGCCCTCGTCTCTTGTTCTGAAACAGAACACGAGGAGGCTCGCATGTAATGATCCCGATTCTGATGTGCTGAAGCTATAAACCTATCATTTCAAAAGCAAAGCCAAAGCCCTGTTCATGAGAAAGCTAGTGGAGTCTCTTTTCTGTTTACATTCAAGCGCAGTTTGATTTCATATTTTACAACCCACAATCAAAAAGCCACAAATTATAGGCTACTGTGGATATCCCACGAGTTGCACAAAGATTTTCCATTAACTGTAGAACAGTCCCACGAACCGAGCCCCGTGTTTGTTTGTGTGTGTGGATGTGTGTATATAAGCGTGCACGTATGCATTCTATTATGCCCCCGACTTGTGTTAATTTAAGCAGCAATGCTCATTGCAAGAGTGACATTGCATGTGCAGGACGTTCTTGTTTTACATGTATGTGTGCCCAGGGTGTGCTCATGCGTGCAAATTCAAAGTGACGCTCAGTCGACTAAAGGTGTGAAAATCAATACGCCGTTCACTTTCACATTACTGTCCTCCAACAAAAGCATGCATGGGTTTGAAGGAAACTAAGTGCAGCACCTCCTGTCACCTTTTTTCATTCAATGTAACACCTAATTCCATCAAGCCTGTTTCGGGAAGCTAGGAAATAAAAACACAAAGGGTATGCATCATAGGGGGGCGTGCTCTATCACTGCAGGAATTTAACTTATCTTCAAATTATACTCATACGGATGTTCTGGACACAATCATTTGTGTTACACAAATGACTGTGTCCAGTTGTGTACAAGTTGCCCCTGAATCAAATACAAGTTGTGTATTTGATTCAGGGGCAGGCCTTCTATCTTCAACACCGTTGCAATATGGTCACGACTGACTCAGCCATATTTTTTCAATAATTAAGCCTGGCTTTTATAAATGTCAATCTTACGGACAAATAACTCTTAATTGCTCAATGGCGGGGAAAAAAACACAGTTTGGATAAGAGCCCCCGTGGAAACCAAACAAAAGAATCTAATTGCCATTAGGGTATTGTGATTGCGCAGAAACACTCTATTAGTATTCAAACACAGTGGGAGAAAAGAAACTTCTAGATGGCATACTAAGTACTTTGAATGTGTGTGTGTGTGTGTGTGTGTGTGTGTGTGTGTGTGTGTGTGTGTGTGTGTGTGTGTGTGTGTTTGTGTATTCTCTGGAATATGGGAGGAGATTTCCTATGTGGCATTATGTAGACATCCATGACCAATTAATCTGCCTTACATCAAGTCTCTACTCACAGATGGATCCTTTATTAGAACCATTTTCTAATCAACCACCAGCACCTGCTAAACCTTCCATTTTTACAATTTCAAATGTTTTATTTTTGGTAAACAAATTGCAGAGCTTGACTGGAACCAATCCACATATGGAAATTTGCTTGCTGTTCCCTGACAAAACTCAGCTCTTTTTCCCCCAGCTGATATCCCATAAGCGTATACAGTGTATTACCACAACCAGACATGCCCATATAAACCCCACTACCTCACATGTTTATTCTGGGCCTCATACTCTGCCTCTGTGATCTACGGTAAAACACGAGTTTCACCACAGGAGTGAGACAAAACAGACTAAGTAAAGTCTAAACAGATGCTAGCTGCATGTTGACCACGCCCGGTGGACTGGGAGAAAAGAGAAAGATGTTACATGTCACCGCGATCAATGGCGGCCATTGTCTCCCCCCGTCTGCCAGAGGTATAACACCTTTCCATGCACTTAAGCCGTGACCACTGCAGTGCGCTAAGGGAGCGCATGGGTATGGATTGCCTCGTGTCCCTGATGCGATCGGTGCTATTGATCGCACTAATGCTGGACTGCGGAGGAAGGCGAGAGTCTTGAGGAAGGGAAAGCAGGGAGATGGGGAGAGAGAAAGAGAGAGTGCTGCAGGAATGCATCCCCAGGGAGCCCGTCTTGGGCTGGGGCAGGGCTTCAGGAATGCTCCCCAGGAGATCCCAGTGAAGGCTAGGGCAGGGCTGGAAGAATGCTCCTCTAGAGAGTTGAGAGTGGAGGCTGGCTGGGGCAGGGCTAGAGGAATGTTCCCCCAGAGCACCCCTTTAACTCTGGAGCAGAAGTGGAGGGGCTCCGCGGGGGGAGAGCGCCCCCCCCCCCCCCCCGGCTCCAGGATGGCTGCGGATCAGGTTTCCGTGTGGGGATCAGCATCCTGCCGACAGGGCTTTAGGCTGCCCTGGGGAGGAGACAGGAGGCTGGAGGCGCTGCTATTCCATAGGCCTTTCCAAAAACACTTCACAAGCGCTTTGTCTCACTGTCTCACTGTATTGTCTGTGCACCCTTGTATTGTTACCGATCCTTCACGGAGAAAGAGAAACGGTGTCCACAGTTTGACTTTTGTTCTCAGTTGGCACAAGACGTGTTCATCTGCTGGAAATGAGATTGCAATGGTAGGCAAGGAACCATGCCCTCAGACCTACTCACCAAAGAAATATGGTGAGCTCCTCAGCTCATTTCAACTTGTTTACCAGCTAGCCCACGCTGTAAATGAAAATAACACATCCAGCTCAGAGTTTAATTCAAAAGAATTGCATTTTCACAAAAGCCTCTCACTGTCAGCTCTCCACTTCCGTGTCTCTGAAGGTATTTGAATAGTCCAGTGCACACATGGGCTAGCAGCCTGGTGGCCATTCTTTCATTACGGGTCCAGCTCCCTTGAGCAACACCTTTTCTTGTGTCCTTCACTAGAGGAGGGGCATGGCTGCCCCCCCCCCCGAGAGATCTGTGCCCTGCTATTTTAACCCTCTGTGAGGTGACCTTTTTAATAAGTGTCTTTCTCTGTTTTCCTGCTGGCCACTGCGCGAGCAAACAGAGCATGTCTTCTGCTTCCCTCAGATAAAGGAATCAATCAGAGAGGGTGCAACAGAGAAAGAGAGGGAGATAACTGGGCCATATATGGATTTATGTTATGTAGATTTCCCCTTTCTTCTTCCCCGTAGACATTGCAAAATGCACTCAGCTTCAATAAAATACGTTTCAGATTTATGAGAAAAATACAAATGAAATATTAATACTCTGTGAAAAACAATAAGATCCCCCACAATGAAGAGGGTGGTAATATGATAGAAATAGTTTAGACAAATTTCTAATATGAAGTCTCTGTTTGCGACGGGGATTGAGACACATTTTTGAAACCCACTGATATATGTTTTCCTCCTCTTCTATTCCCAACCACGACATGTTTGTTTTGAAGTGTTTGAATTCATTTGCATCAAGTCGTTGGGTCAGCAGCATGGAAACATTCAGTAATACCCTCGACTATGAACAGGCTCCTGGCAGTCCATGCTTTCTACTAACTGTTTCCAACAGGCTCCTATTGGTTGTACTGGGGTTTTCCTTTTTTTCAACTAACTTTGCGTATTGATCCAACAGCTGCTTTGTGGCTGCCAAGAAAGAATGTGCCAAACTGAAAAGACTTTATTTGCTTCAAAAGGGCTCACATAAGAGGAAAGCGACACGAGCAAGACCTGATTAGCCGAACTCTGAGCCACTGCCGTTCATCAGAAATTCTGCTGTGTTTTTTTTGCCGGGGCGTCTTGCGACATCCTGGTACAAAGAGCAGCACACTGATTACAAGGCTTTGAAAGGAGGAGAGGCGGTCAGGGGAGAATAGCTACTTCTGGCACAACGCAGCCACTGAAAAGAGACCTCATGCTAGAGTGAGCTCTCAGAATTGGGCTTGAATCTTTCCTGTGTGTATGTGTTTGTGTGTTTGTGTGTGTGTGTGTGTGTGTGTGTGTGTGTGTGTGTGTGTGTGTGTGTGTGTGTGGAGGGGGGGGGGGGCATACTCTATGTCAGTGTCTTTGGGAGAAAGAGGAATAGGTAAGGAGAGAAAGAGAGGCTGGGAAAGAAAGGGAGTATTAAAGTAGATGTTTGACTCCACGGCGTACCATCCCTGCGCGTTTCCTCGCTGTGCGACCGTGCCAGTAACGTTAACAGGAATGTCATTAGGAATTCAAAGCATATGCCCTCGTGAGGACGCCCTTGTTCTCTCTCCCCAGTGCTTCGCACCGCACACATTATGCACTGTATAAAGTATTTATTGGTCTTTGTCAGAGGAGGGCTGCATTTTCTGCAGAAAAAAAACCCAATCAAAATAAGGAAAGAGGAGCCTGCGTTTTTATTCGTGCCGTTGCGTGTTCATGAGTGTTCAGAGATGGCGATGGCCAGCACTGTTCATATTCACATCCCCCTCCATCCAAATAACGCTCTGTCTCTTTTGCTTGCTCAATCAGTCATCCGCTTAGGCACACACACAGACACGTGTTATAGTGCACGCGCGCACACGCACGCTCCTTCGCAGCACCTGCGTGCTTGCACTTTGCATTTTAGACGACACATAATTCATCGCCCGAGAGGGTAAACACATGCTGCGACTTCATCCAGCTGACCTCTTTCTTAAAGTAGGTAGCCACAATAGCAGGGGTGGCATGTGGACAAAACGGAGACAACCTCATGTTCTCACCTAGAAGGACACGCACTGAAAGAAAACAGCATATCAGCGACACTGTTGTTATTTCCCCCCTCCACTATGTAGCATCCCTTTTGAAACTACTGACTTCGGCGGAGTGACAGAGACGTGGCCATGGAGCGGTTGTCTCGGTTTCTCTCGCTCTCTTCATCTCTTCCTGGCCCTGGCTCTGCCTGCTCTTTGTTCACTCTCCTCCTCAGCCTGCAAGTCTTTTTCAGCGGCACAAGCAGAAGAATGGCACATTAAATCTTAATAGGACTGCGTCTGGCCGTGTTGAATTGCAGAGCGTGTTAAGCCGGCGCTTTCCTCCCCCTTGGCACACGCTCGTGGAAGTGGAAAACAATTGAATAAAAGAAACCGCTCCCTCCCTCTGTAACACAAGTGACTTCGGCTGCCCTGCTGAAGCTATGAGACTGAACTGACACTGGCTCACAAATGGCATAAGCCCTCACTGAGAAACTGTAGCATAAATGGCATTAGTCCTTTTCTAAAATGCACAGCCACACACTGGAAAGGTAGACACAGGATTTACCTGGCCACCCACAATGTAGCTGTTGCATATTCCCTTCTGAGTCGGAAAATAGCACCATAAAACTCAGCGCTTATATTGTAGTAGCCTGTTGGCTGAGACCAATACAATGGGGTAGAAGAGGACAAAACTAGCCAGCAGAGACAAGTGAAATGGATTGAGACATGAGAAGGAAAGAGATGGAAAGGGGGATGGGTAAAAGACAAAGAAGTGGAGAGAGACACAGTCAAGGTAGGAGAGAGCCAATCTTTGCAGCAGCAGCCGCGATGTGAGTCCAGGCTTGCTTTGTAAGGCAGTCAGAGGTGGTAATTAGTCAGTGATGAGTTGACTGGTTGTGTGTCCAGTGCACGGCACTGCTGGGTGGGGCTGTGGGAGGTAGATAAGGCCAGCAGTGGGCTTATCTCTGAGAAGGACAGGCCAGGCCTGCCAGGCAAATCCACCCACAGACCAGCCGCATTTTTATTAACAACATCATTAATGCCAGACAGGTTATGTGCAGTGGCTCAGAGGAGAGACAGCTAAAAGTAAAAAAAATAAATAAAACAAATAGTCTCAATTCCTGCTTGGCCGGCCAGTCTAAAGTACATAGGCACCGGTTGACGTGTTTTGAAAGCAAGGAGCTTGTGGAGATGTTTACCAGGTAGGCAGCCAACGGAAGGGCACGGAGAGCGAGCTTGGATCTTACCTCTGGGTTTTGCTCACTCTCCTCCGGGTCCCCAGAATTCAAATGATTTTCTTTTTTTTCCTCTTTCAAACGTGGGACTGCTCACCAGAATAATGATGAAGCAGATACAGAGAAACATAGGCACGGAAAAAAACCCAAAACTTTACGGACATCCTAGGCTCAGTTTTCTGACAAATGCTTTGTGAAATGTTGCTTTTGTTTTTTTCTCTCTTCTCTGAATTGGCAAAGGAAAATCTGGTGTGCATGATACAGTTTATTTGTACCTTTTTAAGTAATAAAACATAAACATAAAAAATGCAAATCCTTTTAAAGTGTGTTTTTTTTTTGAGTTTTGTTAGCAGTAATCTGATTTCCTTAGATCAGATGGCACCTTAACAGGTGTCTGGCGTGCTACGTGGCAAATGAGCATTCGCTCGCTCCGTATTGATTTTATAAACAGTCGTGTGAATTGCCTATCGCGAACAAACACTTGGTTTGTAATCAACACTTTTCTCTTTATCTTTTCAACAGCATGTTTCCCTTCGATAAGTTACACCAGCGGTTGACAGTATGTAACATGGCTTTGAGACAGAGAAAAGTTCACCAATCGAGACGTACCTCATTCACAGACACCTTTTAAAGAAACATCTACGGGCTTTTAAATCCCGTCAATACTCCCTAATGAAAAGGTCATAGGATTTAGCTTGTGTCTGCGTGGAAGTGTTCTGCACATTGATCCCCATAAGGCTTTTTCCCTTAGATGGCTCTTGCCAAACTCACCAGTAATGGGAGTAGAGGAAGGAGGGAGACGGAGGGCGGTGGAAAGAGTGACCAGTCCGACAGGTTTATGTCTCCCCTCAGGCTGAGCTCCATGGAGTGGGCCCGCAGGAAGGAGCGGAGCCAGCTGTGACGGCATCCTGCTAGCCTCTGTGGTTTAGGAACTTTGGGGCTACACTATCACCGACTCAACATTTCCCCCTTCTCCTCTACCCTTCCCAGGGGTTGTTTTCGTTGGCCAGGGGGTAGTGTTTGGGTGGGGGCTGCTCTAGGGCTCTTTGGAACAGCCACTCCTATGCTTCAGGATATGGCGAGTTCAGCCACCCACAAGGACGGGGATTCTCAAATATCATGTGAAGTAATACACTTGTTCCTTCGTGCTAATTGCCATTTTCGGACTGGAGGTGGGTTCATAAATTGAGTTTTATGGGCAGGATGGGTGTCGTTTAAGGTCTCCAAGGCCACCAGCTGGACTATGCTTTGGCGGAGGGAACATTGTGTGTCGGTACAGAATGTAATGGTTTGACAGTAAAGCCACGCTGTCAGGTAATACAGAGATGTTCTCTTAATGTTAAGAGCAGTGGACAGTGGGGGGTCCAACGCTGCTGAGAATGTAAAGGTCATCTAATCTATTCCACCTCCAACCTGCCTGGCTCATCGATCATCCTGGAGGAGTCGATCGATTTGATCAGAGAGCCTCTCCGAAGAGATGGCCTCCCAATGAGTGGCTGGGCTTTTGTGGAAGGCTGCAGAGTGTGCCAGCTTGGTACATGTCTCCGTGATAAACCAAGACATTAAAATCCCTAATTAAATAGTAACTCGCCACCTGCGGTAGCCATTCTCTAAATAAGCCGCTGATTTAAGACGGCAAAGAACATGCAACTGTTACTATTGCTTCATCATGTTATCGGGCTCATTCTATATGCAACGCATGTACGCTGAAATCAGATCAACAAAAAAAAACGAAACAGCAGGACTGACTGATAGCCATGGTAAACAGAGTGGTAATCTGTATATTGGGACATTATGTGCCCCGAGTCAAAGCATGATGCATCTTTCTCATCATGAACTTGGTTTGTAGAACATACCCCACAAACAAAGTCAACAGACAAAACCATCGTGTGATTGGATTTTAATCCAATTGCATTATTATTCAGGCCTCCCATTGGCCATTCATTACTCTCACATGGAGCTTGTGTGGGTTGTTATCACCCAATCAGGCTCAAGACTGTATTCTGGAGAGCATGCTTTCGTTTGCATCCTTTAAACCCTGTGAGCCTTCCCTCTCTCCGGGCCCCGCCAACGGAATACCTAATTCCAAAGTAAACTGATTGCTCTCTCCAACAAGATTACGCTGTGATGATGTTAGCCAAATGAGACCGCTATTCGGATGCAACCGGGGCAGGCAAGGATGCTTACCGCAAGATGACTGATCAGCATGTTAAGAGAAACGAGGTTGGGGAAAAAATAAAAAAAGCGAGGCAAAAACGACGGATAGAAATCGAAAGAGTGTGAGAGAGTTGTGAGCGTGGGGGTAAGCAGAAATGTAATTTGCTTCTCACCTCAGGCGACTGGGCTCTGAGGCCAGTAAATATGCAAACAAGCTGAGCCTGGCCATCAATATGAAGACCCTAGATGATTACTAATCTCCACCACAGAAGTAGATTGAGGTCTGTTCAGCAGCGCCATGCAACTTGAGGGAAAAAAAGAAGAAGAAGGTTAGAGTCCAAACCACATCTCCATATTGGCCCCAACATTATGCGCAACTCAGAGTTAAGGGTATATCTGACCTTCAGTTTGAGATATACTAGGCCATTCATGATGCATACAAATCAGCACCGCCACACCATTACAAACATAGGCGTCTTAAACCTAAGGATGCATTAATCTCAACATCAGAATGTAAATATAATTCAGAAACTACCGCCATAACTTCTCAGTAACTTTGAACCCCGTTCTCAAATCGCCTCGGCTTTTTCATCGTGGAGAACTCCTTGTCTGATGTGAGCTCCTCGTAGTGAGGCACAGTAGTTTACCAGCCTATTGTCATTCCCCATCCGTAATCCGGGATAAAAAAACCTATGGGACACGGACCGGGCTGGAGTCATTAGGTGTGTGCGTGGCTTACCCAGACAGCTAGATAAACCAGATGCCTCGGGATGGCCAGGGGTCATCTCTCTGTGAGAACAAGTTGTTGATGTCCTTGTTTCTCTCCACCTCTTCTTCGCCCGCACTTCCTCCCTCGCCCCTCTCCATCGTTCCTTCTCTCGCTTTCTTTCTTTCTTTCTTTCTTTCTTTCCGTCTGTCTCTCCCTTGATTGTTGTGCACAGTCATCTCAAACACAGAGGTCCGTGTTGGAGCTTAGCAGTTGAAGAACCTGTCAGCTAAAGGGAAGGAGGAAAGACAGACAGGGGAGCTGTCTTTGGCCCTAGGTTGAATGCCTCAGGGTGTACTACGTGTGGAGGATAGTTAGTGCGGTACGACGCACCGCAGTCTGCAGGTGAATCCTCTCATTTTTCGGGAGACTTAATGCATTTAAATCATTACCTCTAGGGGGGAGTGTTATGACTTTCTGTTCCAGGAGGAACCTTGATATGAAATGCAGCAAAAGTTGTCTTTTTTTAATATTTTTTTTATTTCTAAATACAGCAGGAGGGCCATGTAAGAGGAATATATATTCTAAGAATGGCTTCGCAGTCCTAAACATAATTGACTATTCCTTGTATTTTAGAGTGTGTTTCCAGCATTGAGCTTTACCCTCTGCAGTGAGTGCACAAGGCTTGAGGATGTTTACCTGGCATGGTGCCTGTTGTAGCTGCCCTCCTGTTGAGGAAAAGCAGGTCAGGCTATAGCTTTGTGTTTGTTTGTTTGTTTGTGCATGTGAGCATTTTTTTGCCGGTGTGTGTGAGTTTGAGTGTGTGTGTGTGTGTGTGTGTGTGTGTGTGTGTGTGTGTGTGATTGTGTGTGTGAGGAGGAGGAGGAGGGGGAGATCATTAGGATGGAAAGGGTCAGAGAGCGCATCACATTCAGCCAGGAAAAAAAAGCGAGATGAATCTCCCAATGTAAGCATTTATTTTTCAGGAGCGGGTAGGATAGGTGGGTTATGTGGGTGGTGTGTAACTGGACTTTCAATCCAACTGAACCATCCATTTGCTCAGCCATCAATCCCCCCTCTCTATCCTCTATTCATTTACCCATCCAGCCATTTATCCACCCTTACCCGTGGTCAAAGGGCCATGTCTCTTCGTGGCCCTGATAATCTGGACCAATTTCCTCTGCAATTTATTTCCCAGCCAACCACCCACCTGGTCAAGCAGCATCAGGCTTCTCAAGGTAGAGCCACTCATCCCAGCAAGCCCCTTCTCACCAATCACGTCCTGTTTTTTTTTTTCCTCCTCAAGCCTCAGATCTTTTGTGTTTTTGAAGTTTAAATTTGGTACTGGAGTAATGCAACCTTTCCTCCTACCTATACTGTAAACTTTGACACTCTCGGCTGCCATTGTTTACGTCTAATGTCCTTACACTTCTCCGTCTTTGTTTTCTATTGTCACCTCCCATTTTTGTCCGTATAGCTCTCTCTGCCGCCTCCCCACTTTCTCTTTCTGTCTCTCTCCCTTTCTCCCTCCCTCCCTCCCTCCATCCTGTCATGGCTCCTCAGTATTCTGCTGCTGTCTTGTGTGGAGTGATTTTGCCCAGACACGTCTGGCTCTGGGTAAAGTGCGGTCCCCAGAGAGCGCGCTCCGCAGCCCCCAGGTCGCCGGCACCATGAATACATTATGATCCCCATTTCCATCCTGTTGCCACGGCAGCACTTTTTGAGCCGCAGGGCGATTAAGACGTGTGCTGTCGATATCCTGATAGGAGCAAAAGTTGGATCTGGAAGCTGGCCTTTGATCAGATTCCATCCTCCTGCCTGCTACTGGTGGCTTCGACACAGGAAGACGAAGGGGAGGTCTTTTGGGCTTCTTATTAGTTTGACAGGCTCACCTGCTGTACACAAGCATACCATACATCCTCAAGCTCCTTTTCCCCCACCTCTTTGCTTTATCTCCTTTCCTGCCTGAAACCATTTCCCTCCCTTATTCTCACTTCCGTTGCTCCTCCCCATCGCCGCAGTTCAGCTAAGGCAGCATTATACGCAGTCCCTCCCTGCTCTCTGATATTCTGCTCCCCTCACAAAGGAAGCAACTCCCTTACCTTTTATTGTTTCCTTTTTTTCTTTGGGGGATGATGTATAAAACATGGTGCCTCAGGTAGAGGATGTTGGGGAGGAAGCCATGTCCCCCTAAATGGCCAGCCGTGTGCATGCGCCTAACACTTCACTGAGCAATCTGTCAACATGTCAGCAACACATGTTTTGTAAAAAGCCTCTGGTGGGAGCCAGGGGAAAAAAGGCACTCCTGCCAGACCAGAGAGGAAATGCTTTTTTCTCCTCCATGCAGTGGATTTTCTATTGCTGGTGCTCAGTCCCACGGGCCCCCCACCACCACCCTCCCCTCCCCCACACATACACCCGTTGTCTGCACTTCAGAAATTTGAACTGGGGACCCTCGAGGGGGTTTACTGGGAGGGTGGGGGGAAGGCTGGGAGGGAGGGGCTCCCTCTTTTTTTCAGTGCGTATGAAATTGTGAAGGTATATTGTGGCAGGTCCCCAAGCGGTCTTTTCTAATACCTGAGTTTCTGGCGAAGCTGGAAATTACCAGCGGCTCCCCCGAGGGACGGCTTTATCCACACCAGGAAGGGGAGCAGAACTCAGTGGGGAGGTTACTTAATGCATGGCTGAAATAAAAGAATTTCTGAGACCGAGGCTGAAAAGCAAGCTTTTTTTCCTTTTTCAACTCCCACCTCACCCCCCCATCCCTCACTCCCGTTCCCTCTCCCTCTCTCTTTTCCTCCCCAGTAGTATAGTTTACTACTCTCTGCCTTCTCTTGAAGGGTTCTAGTTTAATAAACTTTCAGAGGATCCTGCTGGTGTAGACAGCTAGACAAATACCCTTGTGTGTTCTCTTTTGTCGGAGATACAGCTTTTTGTTATGTTCTTGCAAATTTGATTTCTCCCTCTGTCTTTCGTTTTTCTCTGCCGCCCTCTGTGTCTCTCCCTTTCTGCATTTGTCTTCATCTCCCTCGTCCTCCTCTCCCTTTCTGTCTCCCTTCTCAACACACACACACACACACACACACACACACACACACACACACACACACACAGTCAAACTCTGTCTCTTGTGGTTGAGTTTATTGTTTGGTCTGTCTCTCCGTTCTCCCCCTCTGTGCTCCCTTTTGTTTTCTGTATGTTTTGTTGTATTGTGCAGAGAGGCAGAGATGCAGATAGAATGCAGACAGTTTGCCCTGGGTGAAGAGTGCGCACGAGCACCCTTGGTATCTATTTACCAAGACACATTCATCTATTCACACATGACCAAATGTATAAAACTCTACCGTCTTTTTTTTAAGCACAGGGCGTTCATCATCAAAGAGATTTAATGCATAATGTTTTGAGGGCAATTTACTCATCCCAGTATGGCCTTATTTTCCACCCATTGTATGCAAGGATGCCCTTTTCCATAGTAATCAGCACCTGTACTTATGTCCATGGATCATTAATCTTGTCCATAACATCAAAAATAAAATGACAGAAAAAAATCTCATCCCATGTATGAAACGCCTCTCTCTCTCTCTCTCTCTCTCTCTCTCTCTCTCTCTCTCTCTCTCTCTCTCTCTCCCTCTCTCTCGCTCGCTCTCTCTCTTCCTCCCGCTCTACTGTTGGTAAATAATTCAACCTTTTCTCTGTAACAAGTGCTGGCCTTAATAGGGAGCAGTACCTGTAGTTGGGATAAACAAGGCAGCCGGCCCCACCAGTGAAACAGAGGGATTTGAGCTCCATGAGGGCAGAGGAATAAGTTGTTTCCTTCTGAAAGGCAGAGTAGACTGGCTGACATTAATTAAACCCTATAGGATAAAGGTTATCTGAGGCCTAGCAAAGCAGAGTGCATGCGGTACGTTGTGTCTGCCGCATCCTAATCAAGACTTCTCCTTAAAGCGACATGTGTGGGCTCGGGCATGCGTAATATGTTGTGCTGTTATGTTCCTAAATGCGTCTAAGAGATCTATTGATGCAACAGCATTTCACCTTCAGTCACGGATGCAAGTTAAATAAACTACAGAAAAATATGAGGAACAATCTCGCTACCACCTCTGCTGCATTTCCAGCGTTCTACACATTCCTAAAAATAAAGACCGAGGCAACTTCCTAGAGGGTTCCATGTTCGGAAAACATTGTGTTGCCCACCGTGATCTGTTGTGGGAGGTGTGCCTCCTCGCCAGAGATCCTCCCATGGTGCACCTGTGACTGAGTCACCTGACCTGAGCATCAGCATGGTGCTCGGGTGCCATGGCTCATGTTTTACAAATTACCCAGGGGGTCGTGCACCACCTCTGTGCCCATATTTTCATCCCTGCTGTAGGCATAGTGCGTGGGATTATATTCCCCAACTTCAACTCCTCCCTCAGACAATGAACAGCCGCAGAGACGACAGTCACCTCACTAACCCTAGAACGCGAAGGAAAATACAAATTAAGGCAGGGAGAAAGCACTGCTCTGACCTATTGGCCTCCTCTGTTTGTGCTGGATATATGCTGGTTAAAGAAAAAAGCAGCACAGATCCCGTTTCCAGGCGAGTAGGGCTCTTTGTGTTATGCGTGTGTCATCAGGACTCCAATGGCAATCGTAGAACATCTATTTATCTGCACTTTCTTCCTGACTCGTCAATTTATTTGCATGCCGAATGTAATTAAAGGTCACCTTATTGGTAATATTCTCTTAATATTTAAAATAGTCTAGTTAGACAGCCACTGGAGGCAACACAGGTTTTATTACCACCCCACTGTATGGCCTTTCTATATTGGTGGTACAGTAACACAGGCTCTTTCACAGTAATAGCATAATAGTAATGGCTTCTCCTTTCATATACAGATAAAGGCTGATGTCCTCTCGTCGACAAGCCCAGTGAAAAGTAATTAGCTGATATGGATGTTGCTGTCAGTGATAACTGATATTGGGGGACTATTACATTCACTCTCTGGAATGATGATCCTTGAAATGGGCTCATCACAGGGAGCTGCATATTCAGATAGATGCAAGATTACCGCATATAAGAAGGAAAAGTCCTTATTTCTGCAGGAGAGCTGCATGCGAAAGGTCACAGTATCCTCAAAAAGCACACAAAAAACCTGAATATTTAATATGCCGCAATCTTTTCTTTTTTATTAAGGCATGACTCACATCTAATATTTGATTTATTCACTGAAAAGTGCTCAATTCAATATTTGGAGCATTGATATAGCAGCAAACAACTATTTGCTATTCGTGTGTGTTGTTATCTGGCGCTTCCTTGCTATGTTTACATAACCAGGCCGGCCATGCAGGCCTTTTAGTTCATGTCTGTGCACGTGAGCATGCCCCACTGGTTGTATGGTTATATGGCATTGTTACAGCTGAGAACATTGTCGTCGCGGAAGCAAAGCGCTCGCCCTCTGGTTCCGCTTCAGTTAAACACTGTTTGCTCTGTCGTTTTTTTTTTGCCGTAGTTT
This sequence comes from Cebidichthys violaceus, assembly GCF_023349555.1. Taxonomy (NCBI): domain Eukaryota; kingdom Metazoa; phylum Chordata; class Actinopteri; order Perciformes; family Stichaeidae; genus Cebidichthys; species Cebidichthys violaceus. The sequence continues at coordinate 7,567,430 of NW_027176964.1, forward strand.
GCGTTGTTGGCGTTGCAAGCCAGCGATCGCCATTTTGGGAGCAGTTGAAAGGCAATCGAATCGTCCCCAATCTTGTATACAGCCCCTTTTGATATTATATTTATTTAGAGTCCAAATCTAAAGTCATACTGAGCGTCTGAGGTCTTTCCTCAAGTTAACTTGTATTAAATGGATGATAATTCACATGGGGGTGTTGGTTGGCAGTTCCTCTCCAGAGAGAGACGTAAATAGCCTCCCAGGTGGTGGTGTGCAACTAAGTAAATGGTTACAGAGCCAAGGAGTGCTGGGCCTATACAAATAGGGAAAGGAATGGTACCCATTGGGGTGTTGGAGTGAGAGAAGGTATTTGAAGCTAAGATGAACCTAAATTATCTCTTTTAGGGATTTTTCTACAGTGACCCTGAAAGTTTTCCTCTAAGTACTTCAGCATCAAAAACAATCGGTGGGGGGGAACGTTTTTTTGGTAGCTGATAAATAGATAAACAGGAATAAATCAATGTGAAGTGATGAATGAATAAGTAAAATGCCCTGTAGTCATTTGTCTGGTTGTATTCAGGCCTCACATTCCAGCTCTGTTCTGCTAATGAAGATGACGGTGATGGCAACGAAGGAGCCGCCTCATTCGTTGAGGCACGTGTACGTTTGTGTGCACGTGTCAGTGTGAGTGTGTGTGTTTTCACAATACTTAGTAGCATTAAGATAATATGATGAGATGCCTGGATACCAGCAGAAAACAATAGAAGGGGAAACAAAGCAAACCCCTAAATCTGTCTGCCATTTGTGCTCACATACTGTACACACATGTCATGAGTATTCTGGCACAGTTACTGGGCCAGGGAAGTGCTGGTTTGGGGCCTGGCCCATTCTCCAGAGACAAACCCCCCACCTCCTCCCCCCACCCCCACCTCGCCTTCCCCCTTCCTGTGCAGTCTGTGGACACAGTCTGAGGCGACAAGGTTGCACAACAGCTCGCAAAACCTCCACTTTACAAATGTGATCATAAAAAAACACGGCCTGCCATTAGAGATCTGTTAAAGAAGAAAAAAATAATTAGGAGGACTGTGATAATTGTGTCAAGGGGGAAATAGATCAGAGGAATTGTGGGAAGCACCAGAAAATCTTGCCGTGGCTTTGTTACTTTGCTGTTGGTTCATTTCGACATTGATCCACCCTTCCATCTGTCATCCTTTTTGCCGTGCTCCTTCTTCAACTCTCCATTTCTTTCTTTCCCTTTTTCTTGGATTCGAGAGCGGAGGAGCCTTCTGGCTTTAACGGAGAGGGGATGAAGATGTTTATTCATCTGGAGGGTATTAGAGCCATGATTAAGGAGAGGAGGGAGTAGTGAGGCTGATGCGACGTCTGCATCGCTCGTTCATGGGCCGCCCGCGGGACTCAGGCCAACACACCAGGAAAACAAGAAATGAAGAAGAATGGAAAAAAAACTTGTGGTGAAATTCGATTCTCTCGGGAAAGAACAGAAGTTTACATTTTAGCCGTCTTGCTGGCTCTTTCATTCTCGGTCTCACTCCCTGTTCTCACAGCTAAGCTAATTATTAATGAATGCGGTTTCTGTTGAACCTTGGAGAGGTGTCAGCGCTGCAGCCACTGAGGGTTAAGAAATCTTGACATTTAAGACAGGGATGCATGAAAATACATCGTCTTGCTTGAGTTGATGCTTGTTTTTCTTCCCCTCCCGCTCTCCTCTCCAAGATGCGTGTTTTCTTCTCCCTCCTGGGCTGTCTGCAGTTGTTTTACCACTGACAAGCTGGGATGGCGTTGAGGAGATATCAAATGGAGCCACAGTGTATTAATCAGGGGAACCAAAGGTCGTGGATCAAGAGGCAGGGTCAGGCTTTTCTGATAAATGCTAAAGCTAACACATGCATCTCAGGTTGCTTGTCCATAAGCATGTGATGTTCGCCGTCCTCTGCAAGAAAAAAAAGCTGGTGTTGATGTAAGACTTTTTTTATGGGCATTTGGCAGACTAAATGCCCTTTTTTTTCCAAAAATATTGTCATGTACTGAAACGTAGATTCAAGTTTCTGAAGTTATTCCTCAAAAAGTGAAATAATTGTTAGCAGCCTAGCTGAAGTTTTATGGGTCACTATGAGGTGGTTTGATTAAAAAGAATTAGACCCTATTTTCTGAATTCAGTGTGTGCTGTGCGTGGTTTTAAGTAATGGATAGCGCCTCTTGAAAGTTGCAGAGCAAACCCTATTTTAATGAAGCAACCATACAGTAACTCAGCATATTTCTGTACGCACAACAATTTTTTTCTTCTTTTCCAAGCTGATGACATAAATCATATTTTCCGTGGGTAACTAAGAGTGGGGGAAAATAAAAGAGCATTCAAGTAAACTCTTGCGCAGTGAGGAAATATTAATAGGGTCGTAGTATAGCACAGCACAGTGCTGCAGCATCCCTCACACTGGCTGACTGACTGACTGGCTAGCTGACTGTCCACTGGGTCCTGCGCCTGGTCTGCCGCAGTGTTGAGGGAGCAACACACACACACACACATATGCACAGAGAGGCTCCCCTGCCGATTGAAGCTCAGCCCAGCCCAGTCCCGCCTGGCCCAGCACTCCCTTAGAGCCAGTGCAGTGAGGCAGGCGGTGAAGGGGCATGCTGGGGGACAGATTGCCATCCTCCTTTCTCCCCCTGGGAGGCTCACTGTGGCTGGTGGTCCAGCCAAGACCTGGGGAACAGCCTCCTTCCTGTTTGTGCTTTAGCCTACCTGAAGTGGTCAACTGTCCTTCCTCTCCGCACCACCCGCAGCTCCGTTCCACAGGAGATGACACCATAGCCGCCATCGCTCTCCCACACACAAACTGCTCCACCTACATCCTCTGACCATCTTGCATTGCCTCATAGCTTTAGGTGTTGTTGCCCGTCGGCAAAGCTTAGAACGGCTGCTTGTTTTAAACCTATGTGTAAATACTGTTTAGCATACTGACCATTTAAGTTACTCCACTTCACCGAGATGTGCCACAGTGATACTCAATTAATATACATTTATTTGAAATGTAAAAACACAATATCAAGCATCACAGAGATAATAACATGCATGTTGTGAAGCGTATTGTGGTTCCAGTGTGATTCCCTTTTAATATTTCAAACACTTCAAGTCAAACAACAAGACATCAACATTAGCCCTCAAGCCCACCCACTGCACTCTGATTAGGAACCTGTTATGAACCCCAAAGTTACCTTTCTTGAATAATTGTGTTATTAAATGTCTCCCTTTTCTTTTCTGTCTTTTTCTCTTATGAAAAAAAAAAGATTTTTGAAAGCAGCAAAATTAAGCACTTCCAGCAATTTAAATTATTTTTTGCTCTGCCCTGATTTAACATTTGTTTCTCTACAAAAGAAACACAAAACACACAGCAAGCAGGGCCAAACTTAATGATAAAAGACAACCTCCGCACAAGTTGAATGAATTACCATTTTTATGCTAAGCCTTTGTCAAACTGAAATGCTGATAGTCTATAAAATAAGGAATCTCTGCTGTCTGTAGGCTTTGCATAACTCGAGAATCGTTCCATCAGATCTACCTCACATTTGGCGAGTGTATTTACCGAAGACCCAAGGACCTGCCGTGTCAAATTTGGAGCAATTTGAACATGTTCAATATGAATATACTTAATAAACAAACGAGCAGTGCAATCTACTGCTCCATGCTCCAGTCCAGTAGGTGACGGTAATACACCTTTAAGTTGATTTATAAACAGCCAAATTAACTCTGAAGGAGAAGAAAAAGAAGAAGAAAAACATTTGAAGAAAAAGGAAGATATGGGAGGATTTTGCCTTCAGGGCTGTCTGCCAAACCATGATCTTTTCCTTAACCTAACCAAGTAGGTTTGTTGCCTAAACCTAAGGAGCTTTCTGGCAGAAAGCCCTGAAGGCAAACTTTTGTGCAGAAGGAAAAGAAGAAGTAGAAGTTGTAGTATTACTTTTACTGCTGTAAGCTTGAAACAGCCTGCTAATGCTACATGGATGCTGGATAACATTATAAGCAAACTTTTAATTTACCATCCTAAGTTTTCATTGTTACTGCCACTAATAAAATCTATGCTCTACTTTAGAACCGCAGTGGTTATGTCAAAGCGAGCGACCAAGAATTCACCAGATTCACCAAGAACCAGATTGTAAATGGTCTTGTACTTGTATAGCCTACACCGACTTCTGGCTACTCAAAGCGCTTTAACACTACTTATCATCATTCACCCATTCACACACTGATTGTAGGGGCTACCATGCAAGGTGCCACCCGCCCATCACGACTAACATTCATACACCGTAGGCACGGCCTCCGGAAGCAATTTGGGGACACATCGAGATGGACTGAAGTAGCAGGGGATCTCTGAGCCACAATTTCAACCGTGTTTCTGATTAGGTGTGTGATGCAACTATGGCACGGCAGGCGTATGACTGACGACCAAACAAAGCACAGTGTCGAGGGTGAAGTCTGGCTTCATGGCGGACGGCAACAAGGTTGTGAAGTTGTTTGCACAACTGGGGCCTGGGCACAGGCCCTGCACTAGTATTTCTAAAGCAGTAAAATGCTACTAACAGCATCTTTAAAGGTTATCTGGCATTCATGTTGTGCTCAAGTGTGCTGCTGACCTCCGTGACCTCAATGTTATAGTATGCAGTTCTTCTGGAGGATAAGAAATATGTTACCCGGCAGTAAGTCTTCTCTGGCGTGCTTTCAGAGTTCAAACACTGCGGTTATGGATTGTTACTTAATGCAGATTTTCACAGGCGGATCCTGCCCAAAGCACAAACATCATCTGTCATTTTAGAGGCATTGCCTCCAGAAACATAATTATTGATTGTCATCATTAGTATTGATTTTGGTTCGTCCATGTTGGTGGAGAGACATCGGTGTAGAAGGGACACATCTCTGTGATAAGTAATGGAATTCCACTTTTCACCGTGTCTCACTATCAAGGAAAGAAAAAAAGCCTATAGTAAAGGATGACTGGCCGCCCTACTTTTCCTCCTCTGGCCTTCCATTTGTCTAACTTTCCTGGGACGCCACTGGGGCGCTGTGATTTCTGGGACAGTGACCAAGTGCTCCTGTCTGAGCTGGGGGACGTGGGTAATGTGGACAAAGTAGTTGACAGTTTGCCGCTTCCCCATGGTTGAGAGACGGAGCCATGAGGGCCAGAATAATGGACGCCCAGACCACAGAGTCAGGACAGCGCTTGATGTTCCAGCTCTTTGTGTCAGGCCCTGTGTGAAAAAAAATCCCCATTGACTGCTGTCTTTTGGGGGCGGGTGTGCATTTCTCCTCTGAGTGTGTTTGTGTGTGTGTGGAAATGCGTTGTGCACATGGTGTTAGGCCAGAGCCGCTATGTCACTGATGAAACCCCAGGAAGTGAATCCTTATTTCATGTAGTGTTTTTCCACCCTGTTCGGTAAAAGATAGGATCCTTGTTCGCTGCTCCTCGCAGTCGTCTCACACAACCCCACCTTCTCATCCTGTAGCATAGTGGATTTGATTGATCTGTAGCAAGGGGGGGGGGACCTGACATTTCTCAGTGATGTGTAAAAAACATATTGTGTTTGCTAAGAAAAAAATAAGAGGAAAAGAGGGAGACAGGCCAAGCATACACACAGCACACACACACACACACGCATAGACAATACTAAATCTGAGGTTGACTAATAGTAAATAGCTGCTCATTTTAAATACCTCTACTTATGCGTATTTGTGTGTGTTGATCAGCTGCATGGTGCAAAAAGCAACGTCTAGCCACCTGGCACTTTCGTTGACAGCTACTGGGAATTCTCAGCGTTTCATTTTGACTGGATTTGATGTCTTAAAACAGGACTACTGTGAGTAAAGCCCAGCCCTGGGCCTCTTCCAACAGCTCTGTGTCCTCTGAGCTCTCGGTCCCGAGTCAACAGAGTGATTGCGTTCACCTGACTGGAATTAGTCCCAAAAAAAAAAATCGACCACTCGTCTCTCTCTCAGTCAGGAAGATTGGAGGCTTAGCTAATGTAAAAAAAAAAAAATCTCTCACCACCTCCTCTATTAGATCTTAAGTGGTTGTGTCACAGACAAGGCCGTACATGATAGTGTGTTGTTCAGACACACATTGCTATTTGGGCATCAGAACAGGAAAAGCGTCGAGATGACACATGCATTGTCTCACGGGAGAGGCTCACTACTTTTCCCAGTAACTGTAAAAAAGATTCCCTCTCTGAATATGAAGTGGGGTCATGGTGTTACATCAGACAAGTTGTCAGCTTTTTGTTTATTCATTGAATCCCCAATCCCCAATGTGCCACAAATACACTCACACAAACACATCTCTTATGACAACCACTACGTACAGATCTCTGGTACAACACACGGGAAGATAAGGTTTGGCGGCTTAAAACATGGCCATGCTTTGCTTCACTAGAATGGCTTTTGAACAAAGTCTGGCTTGCAATAGAAGTGGCAGATGAGTGATAGCGAAAAACACTTTTCTGATAAGATAAGGTCCTGGACCTGGATAAGAGTTTGGCTTCCTAAATAGGAGAGGTGTACTCTGTTGCTGTCAGGCAGTGATAAGCCATCTTGAACTGCTTCCAAGACCTCAGACACGAAGGTCCGGGCACCAGCAGTAAGTTATTCCCAAACCATGGTCCCTGAAAGGTTTTAGGGTGTACTGGATTTAAAAACAATAGAATCACAAATGCCTCTCTTATGTTTAAGAGTAGACTTGAGGCAAGACCTGCTAACAAATGTTGAATTCTCTGATAAAAAAAGTAGATAAGTAATCATGGAACTCAAACTTTATTCACTGATGTTATTATTGTACTTAATGGGTTACAAAGTGCTTCACAATACAGACAAAGACGGGGCGTCTAGGGACTGTCATCGTTATTTTCATCCAAATTAAATAATAACTTCACAGAACATCTTAGGAATCTATAGTTGTAGACCTAATCAACTACTATGAAAATTCTGAAAATACATCAATGTGTAGCGCGGGCGGTTTTGGAAAGAAATCGCAACATTTCAAAACGGCAAGACAGGTGTGTCTGGGTTTGAGAGTAGCAGAATGACTTTGCTGAGCACTGTGCATATAGATTTTTAATGGTCGTTTCAGTCAAAATTATTTTAACAGATTGAGGATTTTGTCCACCAAATGTAAAACCAAACATCCAAGCTTCAGCCCTAATAGGTTTTTTTCAAGGACCCCCTTGAAATGAGATTCAAAATCTCAATGGGATTATCCTGGCTAAATAAAGGTTAAATAAATAAAAACATTTAACATTATAATTAATTATACGTTTTTTGTCTGTCTCTTTCATTTCTGGCATAAATACATAATAGGCATTAGGGTTTTCTCTAATTCCATTACCAAACTCTCACATATATTTTTGTCTGCAAAGAATTGAATTGTAATCATTCTTTTCAAATTAATCATATTATTTAGCATTTAAAATTTAGAGACAGTGTTTTCCGCCATATGTATTATAGTCCAAAGGGAAACAATGTCATCAGGAAAATTAATGACTTAGTCTCCTAAAAATATATTCATATATCTTGCTAATTCTCAAATACATTAATTGCATAAATCAAAACATTCTTCAGGGGTTTTGAAAGCTGTGCCGCCGTGTACAGAAATGGCCTGTTCCCAGCATTAACGATCTTATTTGAACAGGAGTATTTACTCTGGGAAACGGTGCTATAAATGAACATAGAGGAAGTGGTGCACAAAGAGTAGTTCAGACTGGCTGAGAGGAAACTGAGACCTGCGTGTGAAGGGGGGATTTTTGATGGTTACATTTGCAGTAAAAAAAAAAAAAGAAACACTAATTTGTATAGAGCTGTTTCAAATGTCTTTATTTACTGTATCATTCCTTGATACATTGAACTTGTCAGGCAACACTTTTTTATTTCATTCTTAAAAAGTTTTTGTGTACTGCAGCTTGCGGCTGAATTTATATCTTACTCGTAAATATGGCTATGGCAAACATTTTTGCCATCCCCTATAGGAGCTCTCCAAATGAGGTTGTTTTGTTCCATATAGGAGGCATTTAAAAAAGAGCAAAGAGGGAGGGGGTAGGGACAGAACTCCCAGAGAGGGACAGGCCTTAAGATGGAGGTCTTCCTCCCAGGACGTGACAGGCTGTTGGCTGGAGGATGCTCAGGAAGGCCTTGGCAGACCAACAAAGACAGCCCTTCAGCTGCAGGGTGTAGTTTTTCAGGCCCCAGCATCCCCTTTGGCAGCAGCACAGAGAGTGCTGGCGTGCACAGGCCCCCGGCCCGAGAGACAGGGAAGTAAGGCCCGCTCTTTTATTTACTCAGGCTGCTGCTGAGGCCTGGGCATTTCTTGTCTGGGTGAAGAAGGGGAAAAAAACAAGTCTCTCTCTCTGTTTCCTCTTGGGGTCTCCTGAGGAAGATTGCTCTTTCATCTACAGTTGTTCACACACTTGTTTCGGCCATTGCGCTTGTATCTGTGTATTCTATGTGTACATGTATGTCTGCACATAGTCTGTTACTGTGAGTGAGTGTGCAGTGTGTGCGCCCTTGCTTTCTGTGTGTATGTTACTGTGTGTGTGTGTGTGTGTGAGAGAGTGTAAAACTATTGTAAGTGTCACTATGAAGGTCATTTGTACTCAAATGTACAGTTTCACCTTTGAATGCTCTTTTTTAATCAGGCTTTTGATGGCCATAACAGTAGGACAAAACGATTAACACTCATAATCATAATTTCTGTTTATTTAGAATATTTTTTATCAAGTTGCTGGTGGACAAAATATTATATAAATAATGAATTACGATTCATTAAGTTTATATCTATGTATTTATTTGTTACATTCAGTTTTACAAAGTTAGGAAAGCAATGTTTATGTCAGGCCTGATGTTGTGCCTTACACATAAAAGAATGATCCCAGTCACATCCACACAGTGAGGCATACAGCTTATTAATTAAACACTGGTATCCGATCGGTACCCAAAGGCTAGGTATCGGTATTGGAACTGAAAATCTGGATCCGTGCATCCCCTAGTATGATGACACCTTGAATATTACAATAGGTGTAACTTAGAGACCAATTGATTACATCATTACTCTGTAATACTAATTTGATGGTGTATATTTTAGTATACAGCAGCCTCTGTAATATTTCACAAACCTAATATCAACATAGCTATTTGCCCATCTAAGCATGTTAGCTGCTAGTTGAACTCAAGCAATATTTTTGACTCCCACGTGTCCCCTACAGCTACGGCTTTATGTATGTGTTATTGAAGCTAAGGCACTAAATAAATAATCTACATCCAGTAAACAAACAAAAAAAAAAAATGCAAGGAGGTTGTTCTGACAGCTTAGTAATGTCTCAAGGCAAAGACATCCTCATTTAAGACAGTAGAATTTAATTTAGCCTTGTATGCGGCCCCATTTATTTGTTTGTTTTATACTATTGTCTCCAAGCCAATATGTTTGACTGTAAGGCATTGGCTGGGGTCATTCTTCTTGCACTGTCTTCTCCTATACCCTGGGAGGTAGTATGAGTGAGGGCAGATCCGCCCCCTCTGTGGAGGAGGGCATAGCACTGAGTCACCCATCCTCCCTCACACCAGAGAGAGAGAGAGAGAGAGAGAGAGAGAGAGAGAGAGAGAGAGAGAAAAAACATTGAGACATGTTTGAGAGATAAAGCAAGTAAATCAGGCAAGGTTCGCTCCTTGAGTGAAATGTGTGTGCAGAGTGGGCGCCTTGCCAGGGGTGGGAGGTTTCCGGGAGGGCCACGATGTGGAGGTGGGCTCTCAATGTGCTGCTTTCAGCAGTTTGGAGGGGCAAGGGAATGGCCTCCGACCCCATCTGTTTCCTGAAGATAGGCCCTGATGGGGGTAAGTGCTCAAAGAGGGCATGATATCCTGACAAAGGGCAGATCTCCCAACAAAAACAACAGTAAGGGGAGAGAGAGAGAGAGACTAAGATTTGTCAGCTGAAGGAGAGAACAGAGGTTGGATCCTGGAAAGAGCTTGTGCTTTTCCTTCGCCCCACTCATAAATCTTTGCAGTTTCCTCTTGTTTTTCCCATTCCAAGTTTTGGCCTTTTGACACAGTTTTTTTTTCTGAAGGGGTTGGGATTACTTTGTTTTATTTAGGTAAGGAAGTTCACAGCACTTAGAATTCGGCAGCGGGAACAAGTGGTCTGTAACCTTTTGAACTTGTGGAAAGTGGTGTCCCGTGTTTTCCATTCATATCGCTGTACAGTGAACCAGGGGAATGGAATGTTGGCATAGAAGCGATTTGTAAAGGGACACATTAAAGTGTTTGTAAAACAAATGGGGGCTGAATTGTCAGTTGTCTGGTGTTTTCTGGTCACTCTCTGCACCTGCTTGTCCTTGAGTGAGATAGTTAGCCACTCGGTTGTCTTCCCCTATCCGTTTCCCTGTCCCCTCCTTGCCCCCCTCTGCATCAGCACATGGCACATTCATCCATCCTGTATCAGTTGCCTCACGGCTTAGCACAGAACCCACAGACAAATATGATAATAATGCACATTCTTTAATCTGATATCTATTGACTGATGTTCTGAAAGACCCATGTTTCATGAAAATCATCTGTTTTGCAGTGGAGGCTTCCTAAAGGCTATGCATAACTGTGGTCTAAATTGCACATTTAATCTTTTCTTTCACTCTTGATAACTGCCCCCCCCCCCCCTTGTCTTAAGGTCATTTCAAGGGCTCTTGTTTTTTAAAAAATATTCTAGTAATTGTTCAGGGAATAATAGAAATGTTCTAATTTACCTCATGCCGGGTTTACATCCTAAAGTACACCCATTGTCCTGTGTTGGCTTTAAATGTCAGATAAATTGTGTTTTGAGTCACAGTGGGCTAAGCCATTACATGGCCACATACAAGGTTAATTGTGGTAAAAGTATTTCCACTTATTCTCTTCTCTAATTATACTTTAAATTGCATACTTAAGTGTAACTTTTTAGATAACACCTAAGGAGAGGTATTGTTTCCGCTGAAGAAATTTTTTTATAAGTTGCAAAGAATTCTAAATTCATACACCACAACCTTATAATTACTATGACAAATAACACCACGGTGGCCCACCTTTTCTATTCAAAAGAGTGAGACAAATGAGTTGCTAATACAGTCTTACAAACCACCTCTCTTACTCACTCTCTCCTTCTCTCTCCATCCTTTTCCCTCTGAAATACCCCCGATACCCTCTTTTCTCTTTTTTTCCCTCTTTCTGTCTTCCTATCCAGACGGTGCTGATCTTGAGGATGACCCATCGTGTTCTTGGCCAGCATCATCTCCTTCCAGTAAGGATCAGACTTCTCCAGGACACTGCGAGGACTACGATTTTGGCGAGGACGAAGGGGGCCCTGGCCTGCCATACCCATGCCAGTTCTGTGACAAGTCCTTCAGCCGCTTAAGCTTCCTCAAGCGCCACGAACAGAGCCACGGGGATAAACTCCCTTTCAGCTGTACCTTTTGCAGTCGCTTGTTTAAGCACAAGCGCAGTCGAGATCGGCACGTGAAGCTACACACCGGTGATAAGAAGTACCACTGTGGAGAGTGTGACTCTGCCTTTTCCCGCAGTGATCACCTCAAAATCCACATGAAAACTCACGCCTCTAACAAACCCCACAAGTGCCCTGTGTGCCGCCGAGGCTTCCTTTCCTCCAGCTCTCTCCACGGCCACATGCAAGTACACGAAAGGGGCAAAGATGGCAGCAGCTCAAGCCTTTCTAGAGCTGATGAATGGAAGCTGAAAGAAACTCGCAAATGCAGCCGTTGTGAGGAGGGCTTCGATGTCCCCGAGGACCTCCAGAGGCACATCACGGAGTGCCACCCTGAGTGCTCTCCATCAGAGGATGGAGGCCTGGGTGCCACCCTGCAGTGCATTTACTGCCATGAGCCCTTCAGTGATGAGGGAACCCTGCTGACCCACATTGACCAGGCCCACAGCCGAGACAGGAAGGGTCACTCCTGTGCTATCTGCTCTGAGCACTTTCTGTCTGTCGAGGACCTCTATGCTCACATGGACATCCACCAGCTCCCCGAATCTAGTAACCATAGCAACAGCCCTTCTTTGCTGACCGTGGGCTACACCTCTGTCTCTAGCACCACTCCTGACTCCAACCTCTCTGTCGACAGCTCCACAATGGTGGAGACGGCGCCACCTGTGCCCAAGACAAGGGGGAGGAGAAAGAGGCCGGCTCAAAACACATCGGATATGGGAGGACGTTCCTCCAAACAGCCTAAAGTCTCCTACAGTTGCATCTACTGCAACAAGCAAGTGTTCTCCAGTTTGGCTGTGCTTCAAATTCACCTGCGAACCATGCATCTGGACAAGCCAGAGCAGGCTCATACTTGTCAGTTTTGTTTGGAGGTTCTGCCCTCTTTACTAAATCTAAATGAACATCTTAAGCAGGTCCACAATGCAGAAGACCATGCTGCCCTGTTAGCCAGCTTGCCTGATGCCCTCCTTCAGTGTAACTTCTGCCCTGAGGTATTGAGTGACCTCAACGCCCTACAGGAACACATTCGCTGCTCCCATGGCTTTCCCAGTCCTGTGGCAAAGGAGAGCAATGCCTTCTTCTGCCCCCAATGCTTCATGGGGTTCTTGACAGAGACTACCTTGGAGGAGCATGTTCGTCAGACTCACTGTGATGGGGGAAGCCTGCGTTTTGACTCCCCCCTGGCTGTAACTCCCAAGGAGTCTATAGTAGAGGTGTACTCCTGTTCGTACTGCACCAATTCCCCAATATTCAACAGTGTTCTGAAGCTCAACAAGCACATCAAGGAGAATCACAAGAACATTCCACTGGCACTGAACTACATCAACAATGGAAAGAAATCCCTGCGCACTCTCAGCCCCTCTTCTCCAATATCTGTGGAACAAACCATGCTTAAACAAGGAGGCTCAGCCTCACGCTCTACCGGTGAGTTCATATGTAACCAGTGTGGAGCCAAGTATACCAGTCTAGACCTTTTCCAGACTCACCTAAAAACTCATCTGGATGGCATGCAGCCTCAACTCACCTGCCCACAGTGCAATAAAGAGTTCCCCAACCAGGAGTCCCTGTTGAAGCATGTGACGATTCACTTCACTATTACCTCCACTTATTACATCTGTGAGAGTTGTGACAAGCAGTTCACTTCAGTGGATGACCTACAGAAGCACCTACTCGACATGCACACCTTTGTGTTCTTTCGTTGCACTTTGTGTCAGGAGGTGTTTGACTCAAAGGTGTCTACTCAGCTCCACCTGGCCGTAAAGCACAGCAATGAGAAAAAGGTATATCGCTGCACCTCTTGCAACTGGGACTTCAGGCATGAGACTGACCTACAGCTACATGTCAAACACAGCCATCTGGAAAACCAGGGCCGTGCCCACCGCTGCATTTTTTGTGGGGAGTCCTTCGGCACAGAGGTGGAGCTGCAGTGCCACATCACTACCCACAGCAAGAAGTATAACTGCCGCTTCTGCAGTAAGGCCTTCCATGCCATTGTCCTTTTGGAGAAGCATTTGAGGGAGAAACACTGTGTGTTTGAGGGAAAGGCACAGAACTGTGGTGCTAATGGTTCTACTGGAAGTGGTGTGGATGGCCAGCCTAAAGAAGATGCTGAGCTACATGGTCTCCTAACCAACAGCCATGGTTCAGGGGTAGCAGTAGGATCCGTGGTGGAGTCTCATAACAGCCATGATGTAAGTGAGGAAGAGGTGGACACTGCAGATCCCATGTTTGGGTGCGACATCTGTGGGGCATCTTACACCATGGATTCGCTCCTCACTAACCACCAGTTGAGGGACCACAATATACGCCCTGGTGAGAGCGCCATGATGAAAAGGAAAGCTGACATGATAAAGGGCAACCACAAGTGCAATGTCTGCTCCCGCACCTTCTTCTCTGAGCCTGGGCTGAGGGAACATATGCAGACCCACCTTGGGCCTGTCAAACACTATATGTGCCCCATCTGTGGGGAGAGGTTCCCTTCCTTGCTCACCCTTACTGAGCACAAGGTCACCCATAGCAAGAGTCTGGACACAGGCAGCTGCCGCATTTGTAAGATGCCACTGCATAGTGAGGAGGACTTCCTGGAGCATTGCCAGATGCACCCTGACCTGAGGAACTCCCTGACAGGTTTCCGCTGTGTGGTGTGCATGCAGACAGTCACCTCTACATTGGAGCTCAAGATCCATGGTACCTTCCACATGCAAAAGACAGGGACTATGTCCGGCAACCACCAACCCATGGGCCGCAGCAATATCATCTCTCATAACCAGCAGCAACACCATATCCAAAAACCTTTCAAGTGCGCCTCTTGTCTGAAAGATTTCCGGTCCAAGCTAGACCTGGTGAAGTTAGACATCAACGGACTGCCTTATGGACTCTGTGCATCCTGCGTAACAGCAGCTGGCTCAAAGAGCTCCAGTCCAACGATGAACGGAGGAAGGCAACAGCAGCAGCATGTTGGAGCCACCACCCCAGCAACAACTACAGCCGCATGGATCCAGGGGGAGAGGCTCAGCCCTGCAGACGGGAAAGGCAAAACTGTTTCTTCATCATCTTCATCCTCTTCTACATCCTCATCATCCGCTGCCAAGACACGATGCTCCAGCTGTAATGTGAAGTTTGAGTCAGAGGCAGAGTTGCAAAACCATATCCAGACAGTGCATCGGGAACAGGCTGGGGACAGCAACGGCGGGCAGCTCAAGACCCCACAGGTGTCCCCCATGCCCAGAGCCAGTCCCTCACAAACTGAAGAGGTATTGTTATTTAGTATCGCATTGAATTAGGTTGAAAAGTTCATTAAAACATGCTGAGTTTCACAAACTGTTTTGTATTGCTATGTTGTTTATAATAATCTCTTTCCTTTTGGTCTTGTTTTCAGAAGAAGACATACCAGTGCATCAAATGTCAGATGGTGTTCTACAGTGAATGGGACATCCAAGTCCATGTGGCCAACCACATGCTGGGTAGGAGATAACTCTTTTTTTTTTTTTCATTCATTATGGTCTCTGTTGCACTTCTAGAACAAAGTCACTAAAACAGTCCTTGTGTAATATCTTTGTAGATATATTTGTAGATTTCTCTACATTGTAGCATACATTAATTAAATCAATTTGGCTTATAGGTGTGCGATTTAAATGTTAGAGGGAATGATTCATTTTTGTGACCATCATCTATACAATATACAAATCATTAAGGAAAATTCCCCTAACAAGTATTTGATTATTTTGAATACATTTCAGACATAGTCTTTTCATACATTTTTAAAAAGGTGAATCACAATCTAAGGACTGATGTGATATATGTAATAAAATATTTGACCCTGTCTCATTCAGGCTCACAAGTATCTGGATCACATCACCAAATAGGTGGAATTATTTTAATATTTTGACCATCAACTGCATCCCCAGTGTTGTGCATTTATAAACCCATCACCTTCATTTCCCCATGCATGTGAATGGTATAAAATAGTACGTGTGCATGCTTGTGGAGCAGAATCTCTCCACTTCAAACCACTCTAAATGGAGGTCGTTTGAAGTAGTGGAAATATACAGATTATTGAAATATTAAAATACCAAAACTGTTTAAAATTCCAACTATTATTCCACAGTTTTTGAAAAATCTCCACATTGCTACTGTACATTATTTTGTTTGTTTGTTTATTGTGCCTTTTCACTTAAGTAGTCTGTTCAGATGACTGAGATCTGAATACAACATTTGGTAAAATACTTTCATACATTTAATGACGTCAAATCAACTGAAAAAATGGATATTTGATTTTATTACATTGTGTTTCACAAAATTATTTCAAATTTCTGATTTTCTTTGACAAGATTCTTAAACAAAGAGTGCTGGTGTAAGACTAACCTCCACATTTTCAAAACGTCTTCACTTTTGGTTGTCATTTGTATGCAGGCAGAATAATTTGTAGAGAACAGACAATTGGAAAACAGGTTTTCTTGCCTGCAGTAAGTAGGCGTCTGAATTCCAGTCTCACGTTCCTTTATTCATTCATTTATTCAGCTCGTTTGGCGGCTCTTTCATTACACTGCATTATCTGTTGTCTTCAGTGGGAGAGAGACTCATTGATCTGGAACCAAACCGCCTCTCTGTTTGGGACACGCTTCTAGGCGCAGGTGAATTTAAACACGGTGGGCAATTCTATCAGGACCGGTAGGCAATTCTATCAGGGACCCACTGTTTGTGCATAAACAATCAGAAGCATGTGATTTGTGATTTTGATGCTTCGGTGTATTTGCAAAGGAGAGAGACGAGCTCAGAGTGTGTAGGTGTGTATTTTGTATTCATCTTTGCGATCTGCTCACCCACTATTCTACTGGGGGTGCCTAATACAGTACCATGCCAGCATTAGTCCTTTCTCTCGCAAAGGCAGGCACGGAGCACACTGTGAGGGTAGAAAACAAACCCCCCTACTGGTTATTTTATGTCTGTCAGCCGTACAAGCACACAGTTCCCCCATAATAGTGGAATTGAGACAGCTTAAGATAACAGGAGGATAGGTGATTGGGTTATTGTCTGATGTCTTACTTCTCTGATATGCCGTTGCTTTGTATTCAACATGATCACAGGTTTCATCAGACTCCTCAAAAGGGTTTCTGTTACATTCATTTGTTTCGGGATCTCTAAAATGCGGAGAAAACAAAACTCATCGTGATGAAAATTTAGTAGAAAGATGAAGTTGTCAAGGAGTGGCTACATTTTGTAAAACAAAGAAACTAAAATGGAACTGAATTGAATAAAGAAAATAGATTTGACTGAAGAGGCATATGGAAAAACTTTTGTATCAAGGTAACAGCATCGCGTAACAACACTAATGGTGATCTCTTGGATTTATATAGCTTCTGAAGAATTGGTCACTTTTTAATAAGTAGAATGGGGTTAAATTCAATCCAGCCTGTAATGACTGCAAAGCCAATTTGGGCCAAAAACACAGAAAAAAAAATAGTCATTAGGAAAAGCTCTAAATACCTTCTCTACTGAAAAGGGGACACTTTCTCCTTTTAATGGCCATCTGCACAGGAGAGGGGAAACAGGGGGCTGGGGTCATCTCCGCTCAGCTGTCAGCGTTATTAGCGTAGGTAATGGAGCAGACGCTGGATTCATAGGGGTGTTGTTTTCATCCATGCCCCGCTCCATGGTGTCCGTTCACACTGATAACTCTATATATAGTGATGTGCCGTGACATAACCATAGTGCTAAGTGTATGGAACAACAAAACCTGAGCCTGTCTCACCCAGACAAGTCCATATTAGCTGCCTTTGTAATACAATAGTCTCCCTAAACCAAGTGCACTCAGTCTCCACCCTCCACTTTCTCTCATCGGTCCGAGGTGCTCGTGGCTGCCTCTTCTGTACGACTGCCAGCACATTTTGATGCTTGGACATTACACTCAGACGACGGCGGTCCTGCTTCAGACTTAAAGCACAGCTCTGGTGCCCAGCTACTCAACATTTACTATGATAATAGAGGTAAATGAAAGAGAAGGGGGTGGCCATGGGTGCAGAGGGGTGTGTGGCAGAACAGCCCCAGCCAAGCCTGTGAATGGCCCCACGTGTTTTAAGATGGAGGCCGCAGCCTGCTAGGGCCCAGATGGATCAGTACACATTTGCTGTACAGCTGGTCGCTCTGTTTGGGGACCTGGTGTGATACTCCTATGGAGAAAAAAATGATATCGCCACCATCCAAGGAGCAATTTAATAGCAGGCCAGAAGACAGCTGGCCACTCTTTAGTTTAGAGTTTTTTTGGCATGGCTCACTTACAGAATTGAGGGTGTCCGATTTTTCTCTAGAGACACACAGATTTATACAGCTTTCAGCTGCTGCAGTCACTATCAAACCTTTTTATTTCTATTTTTTTTCCTTGAGATTAAAAAACAAATCTGTCCTGCAGTTAAATTTGCCATCTTGATCTGTAGTAATTGCTTTGGACAGAAATGTTTAAAATCATAGCGCTTTCACAAAGTCGTCCTTTTTTTCTTCTTTTTTTTTAAGAGGACCTTTGAAGGTCTTTCATTGACACAAAAGCCTGTTTGGTTTTTATCAGCATGCCATCATGCTACCCCATTGCTTCACTTTGACCCCACTGTAAACTATGACATTTGGAGCCTCATGGGGGGGCACGTTTGGCCCATTTATCGCACTGTTTCAAATGTCCCTGTGTGGATTTTCAGAGCCCTGACATGTTTTAGAAGCACAGGCTCTGTCTTAAAGGCTTTTAAAGGTGAAAAGGGTTTTTGCTTTCCTATTATATCTGTTTTCAATTCAATTGTCATCTCACTCCTGTCCGCTCCAAGCGGCTACTGCCAAGGTGGCAGTGCTCCGAAGGACAACTGTAAACAAACACACCAAACCTCATCACAGAAAAGTGTTTTTGGGGTCACCTCTACGGATTTTTTTTGGGTCGGTGACAGCACTGAGCTCCAAGCCAAGTCAGGGAGGAGCCTTCTCTCACAGAGAGGAGCCGGTGGCCTGGTCGGCCCAGGCAGAGGGGGGCACTGGAGGGGTGGAAAGGTTCGGGGGCGGAGAGGGGAAAGGCACATTTGCTGTACAGCTGGCCGCTCTGTGTGAAGCAGGCACTGTGGGCCGTTACGGAGCTGGAGAGGAGAGCGAGCGAGAGAGAGGCCTTTAGCTCTCCTCTAGTTTCTCCTCCTCCTCTCTGTTCTCTCATCCCCCCCCCTCTCTCAGGCCGCTATCTCTCCATTTTCCCCTGCCTCACTATCTAGCTCTCACATTTTCATATTTACTGCGCTCCAACCTGGCAAAGCACACTGCGTTGGCTGTCAGTGGGGCAACAGACAGGAGGCACACTGTAACAGTATTTGAAGCTAGAAGGCTTGTTTTTATTTTTTTTGCTAAAGGCCGCAAATTATCCTTGACACATATCCTCTTGTCTTGGGCCCCTAGAGCAACTTGGCCTGTGTGTGTTGATTACATGGTCTCCATCACTGTCTCCATCACTGTCTCTGCCCTGGTGACGACACATTTACTACTCTAAGTGTTTATTTTTTCGTCCTTGTGCATAAACAGAATTTGGTATTTTCATTCTTTTATTTCTTCTATTTCTGTAATCCTCTTTGATTAGGAGTGTCTGTTGGTGTTCCCTCATTCATAGAGCAACACACACACACACACACACACACACACACACACACACACACACGTGTAATCTGCTAACAAACATGGCCAAACACTCCTCATTTGACTCCTAGGGGGTTGGATCAGAGTCAGAACTCAATAGACAACACGGCACAGGAACAGGATCAATCTTATGAAATAAATAAGAGAACAGGCTTGGACCAGCCAGTGGAAACAAAGGAAACCATGCGTGCCATATAGTGAGTGTGATATCTGCCTGCTTTTATTAATTGGTGATTAATAACGCCTCTCTGTTCGTTAGCGCAGTCACCTCCCGTGCAGCCAAGTGTGTTGCTGCTAATATGCAATTATGCGCACCTTACTGCTCGTTACATTATACCTCTCCCTGACTAATGTGGCGTCCATGAGGAGAATAGAAAACGGAGTGAGCTGCAAAAAAAAAACCCCATCAATAAGATTCTCACATTCACTGTGTTACCTACCTGTCTGGGTGGAAAACAAAGTTTCTTACAAATTCCTCAATGTAACCAGGAGACTGCATTAAAAGTTTTACAGCATTGCAGAGACTGTTTTGCTCTTCCTGGTGTTTTTGTTGTAAAGCAGAGGTAATTGACATCACCATGGGGATGCTCTGTTGCTAGGCCAGACAAGCTCAGGCTGATGTGGTCCTTATCTATTGATTTTCCTGACATTTCCCCACACTTCACAGACTAGGCCAACATGTGAGAAAATATCTGATGCTCTCAGTTCATACAGCCTGTTTGTACAAACTCGGAACGAACACTCGCTGCCCCTTGCTGCATTGCAATTGGTAGGTTGATGTCACCATGGCAATCTGGAGCAAATTCCTTCCCGTGATTGGTTGAGCTCATGTATTGAGCTAGTCATTGTAAAACATGAATTCCACAAAATAATACAGATTTGTATGAATCCTAAAATTCTATTTTTGAATTTTTAAGACATCGTCTAATGAATGTAAAAAAAACCTCCTATGCAAGTCTACTTGGGGACTTGGGCGACCTGAATAAAGGTAGGCGCTTCCTGTGCTTCTGGCTATGTTTTATTGATATACAGGAGGGATGTCTCCTTTAGAGTGTTAATGCCAACCCTTGTTCTGAAGTGAAGCCCATAAATACTGGATGATCAGAATTAACCTCTGCATTACTCTACCTCCCAGTGGTCTCCGAGATGTCACCGAGGCCGTAGGTGCACGCGCACCCCTGGCCTGATGGGGTTGCTTAGCAGTCTGACTGGAGGGGGGCTTATGGGAGAAGTGCAAACAGACAGTCCTGCCTTAGTAAAGGTCAGCACTGCAACCTACACCTCTCAAATCCCAGCCTGGCCCTGATGGGACCGGGGTTCCGAGCGTGCCTAGAGATGCTTGTGGTAAGGGGGAATTACAGTGAGAGTCAAGTGGAGCGCTGCTGCTGAGCTGCATTGCTTTTAGAGGTTGTCAGCACCAATAGCAGTGTGACAGATTTGATCTAACTTTGTGTCGTGGCTCTTACTCGGTGTGTTTGTGGAATGACATGCACGCTGGGACACCAGTAGCTCTCATGTGCTACTGAATAGGACAGAGTCTCAATGTTGTTCACTAAATTGTTGTTAAGTATGCTTCATAGGTGTGGAGAGGTTTGTTTTAGAATGCAAACAGACTCCAAAAGAGTTTCCCCCCCAAAAAGTTTTAGCTCTCTTTATAGTGCGCAATGGTGGTTTTACAAAGTACCGTGTAACGAATTACTATCCTCATCGAACTTTGGCTGTGTGAATGGCAGACAAGGGAGGAGAGGGGAGGGGGATAGGGTTCTGAAAGGCCCCCCAGCGTCAAAGCCTTAATAATCATGTGAGCAGCGCTGGACTTCATTACCCTCCTGTTCGACAGGCCGAGTGCCAGCCTGGATTGCTGGCTGGCTGTGGCAAGGTCAACGGCGGAGGAAAAACCAGTTACTGTGTTACTCTGGAGCGGAATGGAGAGGGGCGGCCATCTGTCAGCTCAGGCCTGCCATACCCGCAGAGCAAATGGACACGGGCGGCCAGAGGAGAGGCCACAGACACCCATAGAGCTAAACCCAGTGAGCATAACACTGAGGCATCGACACAGATCCAGCCAAAGAGATGGGCCTTGGTACCACTAAAACACATATACACACACACACACACACACATAGCGGAGAAGATAAGGCTATCTGCAAGATATTTGGCAGCAGGTTGTGTGTGTTTATGCATGTTTGTTTTTAGTGTCAGCGCACTATTGGGCCCCTACTGTTTTAAGTCCAGATGGCAAACCATTTGATAAAAAGTTGATAAAAGTTTTGCTTGGCTTGCCAATGGTAAATGTTTTAATCATAGTGTTCCTTTATGAAGACAAATTCCATGTGAGTCTAAGTGCAGAAAATGTTATCATTGTCCGTAGAGCACTTTTTTTCATTTCAGCAGGGACAACAGGCAAGTTAGGGATCTGGTGGAAGCGGCATGTTTTCTTCCAAATGACTGCCATCATATATACTCTATCTCTCTCTCTCTCTTTCTCTCTCTCTCTATATGTATTTATACTCGGATGTCACGCACGTTTTAGTGTTTCACCTTGCTGGCTGTCTGTCGGCGTCTGAGTCGCACCGACCCTCTCTGCGAGGACCTTTACGATGCCCTCTGGCCAAAGTGGAAGAACCCTGTGGAATGTTCCAAAGCTCTCTAATAGGTTTCAGGTGCTGCGGGCCACCGGCCAGCCCCCCGCCATCACCCCACTCTGTGTGTCTTGTGTGATAGGACTCCCTGCTCAACAGTCAAAGCACCGCCATTTCTCCTCTACAAGAGAGAGAGGGCAGAGCTGCGAAATGGATACCAATCGTTGTTTACTGTAAAATTCACTTTGAGCCCAGTACACATCCTCCAACTTCACAATTTTTTACATTCAAACAGTTTCTCTTATACATATGGTTGCAGTTCAGGCGGAAGAGCAATTTGCATCTCTTCCATCCCACAACTCAGCACAGCTAAAGTTACTCCTTGTTTTCCCTCCCGCACCGAGAGTACCGACCCCCTGGCTTGAGCGTCAACATGCACCGGAAAACGGGGAGATGGTCTTGGGCGATCCCCCCCCCTACACACACATACACACACACATTAATGGAAATCACACAGGAACTCCCTGGATGAAAGCTATATTAGTTATTAAGGTTTAATGTTGATATCAGTGCTTATATGTTTACTGGAGTACACGGTGCTGCTGATGTGGAATTGTCAGAGTGGTGCAGATTTAGTAAGGAATTAGTGTACACCCAGGATTTAATTAAGGGATCTATTTCCATCTTGTTAGAAAGAGATAATGTGAGTACTGCATGCATCATAGGTTACCATATTAAATGCTGCTTCCTGTAACAGCATTACATCCACTACAGTAGTGCTTGTAGATTATAGAAATGAAACAACAATCTATATTTGGCTGGAAGAATTGTAGCTTAAAGACCGTCTCAAGTCCATGAGCTCTCACTGTACATGAGACATTTTTGAATTTTGAAATAGTATGGCGTTGTATTTTTGTGCAACCGCACTGCTAAAACACACGTGACGCTCATCAGAGGTGAAATGGTCAGACTTCCACTCTTTTTATACGTCTCGTTCCATTTCCAGCACACTGAAGCGACATGGCCTCTTTGTCTCTCCATTTGTCCCACCGCCGCCTAGAGACGCAAACCTTAAGCCACTCACTCTCTGATTAATCTTTAACATTTATAATTACTAATTAAGTTAGTAAGAGACTTTTAATGTAGTCCTCCTTCAATGGGGAGCAGCGAGGACAACAGATCATTAGCTTCAATAATGAACGCGGATGAGACAGATAATGGCCTGTGATAGGTGAATACTGACAGTTATATTAAATGAGGCGAGTATATGGGAAATGCTGTAGCACTTCATGGATTCAAAGGCACAGGGATACAAGGTGGTGAGGCACTCCTGTGACTCCGAAATGAGGCCTAGTAGTGTGCGGAAGTCTTAGAGATAGTTTGTACTCATTAAAACATATCTGTAATACAGTCAAGTCCATATTAGCATGCGGTATGTATCATATAATGTATTTCTGCAGTGTTAATTGTGTCAACCTCAGTTTCAAGTACAGATTTTATTTATTCATCCGCTCTCATTGAGTTTTTGGTCTCCCTAACGACTTCGGTGTATCTCATTATCACATTATTACATTAGTGTCTGCATTATACTGGTGGCTGTAAGTTGCTGCCCATTAAAAGAGTCATTTCATCTCCGTTTTTTTTTTTTTTTTTTTTTTACCTTAACGACGATGCTACTCTGGCACAATCCGCGAGCCTTCCCACTTTGGGGAAGGTGCTTATGCCATAATGATTATTATCATTAAGAAGATATTAATGTGCTTAGTGTTTGCGACCCAGCTGCTCATCATGGCCTGAGCTCCCTGCCGGGGAGTGGGAGAGAGCTGCTGCCAAAACGGACAGTGCACGTAGGCCACCGCCCACCTGTCCAGAGGTTTCAGGGTCAGTGGAGGTCACACCCACCTACCTCCCCGCCCTCTGCTGAGCTGGAGGAGGGATGGCTTCGGAACATCAAATTGGAGGAGATGAATTGTTGTGTGGAATGAAGTCTAAAAAGCGCTACTGGATTCATGTGGGTTTTAAAAACTCACCCCAGATTGTGAGCAACTTCCTCGTATACAATACAAGCATACATATTAATTACAGTTATGTTACTCTGCTGTGAGGGGATATGTGTGTTTCCCTGCAGAGATTCATGCCACACAATTATTCATTGAATTTCAATCTTGCTATTATTTCAGGCTATCCCGGCAGCAGAACACTAATGCTTAACACTACTTCTTTTTTTGCATTGAATCAAGAGTTTTTGTAAATAAGTTGGTTAGTTTTTATAATTGATTTAAAGTCGAAAAAGATGTGCAAAATATTCTAAAAGAGGTACAGTGGCAGGATGCTGTGATGATTCATGTTTTGAAGTCTTGTATTCATTCACACACACACACACACACACACACACACACACACACACACACACACACAGATAGACAACGTGGGGCTGAAGGCAGCCTGGCTCAGCCTCCTCCGGTCTCTCAGTTTCAAATTGCTGCTTCATTAGGGCTTGGAAAAGAAACCCATGGTTACATTTAATCAAACGAATCGGTATGGCAGACCCACATAATCAATCACAATCCTTATCCAATATGCTACATTCTGTAACTACCAAGCTGGCTTGGAGAAAAGTCAATTATGGCCCCTCTCTCTGCTCCTCTGCCGGGTTTTGCTGTGATATTATACTGTTTCTGCAGTTGTTTTCATTATGCAAACATGGACTGTGTGCATCTAGCCCTTTTCTATTCATCCAGTCATTTCCTAGTTTTTCTTTTTTATACTGCTGGTTCTTGTATGATGCACAAACTGATGGTTTGTTGGGGAGGATGATGTGCCATATCTGGAATAATCAAATTAACTATTAATGATTTTTTGCTCTCCAACCAACACTTGTGCTTCACAGTGGGCTGCAGTCAGTGATGTTCTTCATATTTCATATGTTTCGTGTCCATATGGATCTGTTCTCACTGTCTCTCTCTGTGTGAAATCGTTTACAGCTCTACTTTCTCACCCCCATATTGCCGAGCTCATTCATATGAATGCAAACATGCACACACTGCGCACTGAGGTACACGCATGCCCACGCACATACACTGTAAACATGCTCACATACTGTACACACACTCATCCCTCAATCCATCAATCTGATCTGTTGTCTTGTGTGTTCTTTCTCCCTGCCTTTTCACTTCAACACGCAGCCTCGCTCGCAATCAACGTGCTCCGTGTAATACACACAAGCGAGCAAAGCGCACACAAGCACGCACACACAAGGTAGCTAGGTTGGTGGGGGCCACGGCTGCAGCTCTTCTGCGCAGTCCCAGAGTGGCTCCCGGGGCTCGGCTGCCAGTTGTTTGCCAGCGTCTCCGGGTGGAATTCATTCAAATTAAAGCGGTGGAATGAGGCCCGAGTCCCAGAATGCCTCGTCCCTCTCCTTCATCAGCATTCCGCCGATGAGAGTAATTAAAGCAGAAATTAATTCTGCTGTAAGCAGAGGAGCCACAGAATAACTGATATTAGAGGCTGGATGATGAATGCTTGGCATCAAGGGAGGTCTCACGGGAGGAAGGAGGAATTCACAGATCTCTTTTTCTTTCTTTCTTTCTTTCTTTTCTTTTTCTATCGCTCCACTTTGGCTTTCTTTTGCTCTCTTTGCCCACTCCTGTGTTTTTATTCCTTTAGTCTATGTTGTCTACATTTCTCACGTCTATGCATTGCTTTCTATGTGTCAGCATACTATTTGCCCTGTCTCTTTTATCCTCCGTAGCAACATTTATCCTTCCGTGGCACCTAAATATTGCCACTAAGAGCGAAAGACACTGGTTTTAAGCATGACTGAAGACATCGCCACTAAGCCTCCTCTGCTCAGTAACAGTATTTCACATTCTGTCAGCACTGGTGCTCTCATTTCCAGTCAATAGGCATATTAGAGTGTACTGATGCTGCAAATGCAAGCGCTTTGTTGTTCGTCAACAGAAGCCGAAATGGAGAGTGCTTCCAGGTGAATTCTGTAACACCAGGAGCTCACAATTAATTATCACAGACACAAATATAAATCAGTGTAACTGTTAATCATAATGTGAGAAAACATGTAATGTATATTATTGTAGTAGACCACATATATAAAATGGCTAGGCGCTAAACATGGTGTGATATTTTCAAGACAAACTGTCTTTCTCTCCCAGGCAGAGTTTGAGATTGAACCTTGAAGCTCTCCAGATGATGTGATATTCTACCCAGGATGATTCAATGATCCCCCATGTCCCCTGACGCTTTATTTTTGGAATAGCACATCTTTAGCAAGAGCAGTCACAAGACTGAAAGACAAACAACTGAACTCATGAAACACTGAGGGTGGATGGGGCTGTCAGTGAGACTGTTTTCCTCTCTTAGAATCAAATGGAATTGAACAAAGGTTAGCTCTTTGGGGCTTTATGGTAATGTGATATACGATGCTGCCATGGAATTTGCCAATGCATGTCTTAGTACTGTCTGACTCCAAGGAGGGAGGGAATGGTAATTACGCTGACCTCTGCCCCTCCCTCTCTTATTCTGCCCTCTGGGTAAAAAGCCCGAGGAGGTAATAAACAATAGATAGATTTGTCTTGTTTGTATTGCAGCTGCCGCACTCGTAATGACACACGAGATTGATCTCTATTTTGAAAATAATACATGCCAAGATCTGCAGGTAGTTGGACTAGATTTTTAATTGGTTTTGTGCAGGAATATCTCAATCAGATGTAAATGAATGGAGGCTCAACCTGAGAGTCACAGACTGTTATTAAGAATTTAGCAGGCCGGTGTGGAGTTGAAACACAGAATGAACGATTAGTAATGAGAAAGGGCCCAAATACAGAGGCGATGCAAACTGGAGACAGGGTGCTAAACCTACCACAAACCTGTTGATAGGGCCAGGTAGGGAGGCTGAAGAGCCGAGGAAAGACTTTTTTGGGAGTGACCAGTAATGCAAAGTCTTATTGGGACAAACGGGATGTAATTTCTTTGCTGTTTTCAGCTGGAAATTGTTACTTTTGATACACTATACACCATACTATCTCTAATGCAGATTATTTAAATTATATACATATACTCTCATTTTAAAAGATGAAATATACTTTTTGCTATATGAAAGTTAGCAGGATGGTGGATGTCTAATATTGCAGTGAAACTCAAAGGCACACTATTATTCCAACCCCTCTCGTCCGTGCCATTTGGCTGTTTCTCTTTCCACTCACCTATTTTTCCTCATTTTGGAAAGATGATATGAAGCAGAAATAGTAATAGTCCAGTAAAGGCACTTCCTCTAAATTATTTAGCAATGGTGCCTTTTTATAGACAGAAGGTTTACCTATGGACCTTACTAAAAGCTTGGTACGCGGCTGAAATTTTCAGAGTGTATCTCTGCAGTGGATCACATTGCTGTAGTGCATGATATCTTTGTCTATCATTCAGAGCGGCGATGCCGTTATGAAAAGGGAGGGCATATCTTGATGTCTGCCGTCCTGGAAATGGCAGCAGCATTGTTTGTTTGTCTACTTTGTTCCACACACCAATAAAAATACACTCAAAATGAAGCCTTGGTGTAACGATGACCTTAAACGCAATGACACTCTTTCCCATAACATTGTCCTGTCCAATAGTCCAGAACTCCCCAAGAGGCCTTACAGCAAGTCTAGGAGGAACCAAATGAGAGAGAAATCGATGACTTTCCTCTCTCCACTGTCTCTGCCCTGGCTGAATTACTGAAACAAGATGCTGCACTTAGAGGAGTCTTTGGAGAGGCAGAGGGAGAGAGAACGAGATGTGGGGGGGGTGGGGAGAGAAACACTTTTAGGGACATGGGTGCCATTTAGACTAGGACCATCTTCTCACAGAAAGCCACTAAAAGCAGTGAATGATCCTCTTCCTGTCCGTGGCTGGGAGGCGGTTAGCCTCCTGTGGTTAAGTGAATACAGAACATACACTCAGGTTTGAGGTCAAAGCAAGATCATTAAAAAAGAATATTAATTTCTGAAGTCCAAGCATAACGATCTTACACATATGACTGTATCGATTCATCCTCAACCTTGAGCTAAGCATATCGCAGTCGTGGTGCGACCGAAAGCACCGGACCAGGCCACATGGACCCAATCTGATGGTTTTTTTTAGATTTCCTAATGTCAAATGGGTGTTGTTTAACATCCACGCCAGGTTTTATTGTCTGAACTATGAAGATGAAAATGAATCCCGCTCGTTTGGTAGACAGAACGTGGTGCTTAAGGGACCCAATCCCTGTAAGTGCCATTAAGTGGAAATTGCCGTTCACATATTCCAGTGGTTTGATTAATTACACTCTCTCATGTGCTTTCATAAAGGCCCAATGAAATATGGGGAGCAAATTGCATTGTGTTCCTGTATCCTGTTATGTAAAAGCAGTTTAATTATTGACACATGTTTTGCCACCTGGCAGGGGAAGGGATGGTTGGACATGAATAGAAATTGTACAATAGACGTTATGGACGGGTAGAGCTAGCACTCGAGATGCCATGTGTTTCCGTACGTGTGACTCGTTTCATGTCCCCGCCTTCACCTCGCCTCAGGTTCTCCTGCTGAATCAGAGCGGGGAGCAGACGTGATCAGCTGGATATGTCACAGTTGTAAGCGGAGCCTTTTTGTGAAAGCGACTGCACTTTAAAAACCTGTTTAACTTTGTGCGGCAGGACTGCTGTTTGAAAGGTCTCTTCTAATAAATATGTAGTTAAGGAGATATTTTGTGAAGGCTACACCGTCTCTCTGGGGGATTAAAAGATCACTGCTGGCTTTGTGTGATATCTCAAGATAGCTCTTTTTGATCAGAGGACTGGCTTAGACACTGCTTAGTAACTGCCACACTGCTACCTTGAACTCAAGGAAGCAGTGTAGGAAGACAACAATCAAACTTGCAGTTTTAACACAAATATCTTTATTCCCCCTTTTTCTCCCTTTTTTCTTTGTTCCTGAGCCGTCTCTTTCAGGAGCACTGCCCTCTACTGCCACGGAGACTAAATAACATCAGAGTACCAGGGCAGTTCTTCCCTTCTGTTGTAGCCAGTAGTACTTAGGCTCCACACTACTCTGTATTCTACAGTGTATGTGGAGGTATTAGCTCATAAAACCCTCCTACTGTCATATGAACCCACTGCTGTCCCTGAGCTCCATATGAACAGCAGGGCTCTGATACTTAGTCCCAAGCTGTTCCTGTTTGCCCAAAACGATCAGGCCTGGCCTCGTGCTCTCTACCTGATCTAGTTGACTGGGCTGTGTAAGTTAGGTAGGCAGTCCCTGTCTCCACACCCCCCCCCCCCATCCCCCTTCTCCCTCCCAATATGCACTTGGACCCGGGCTCAGGCTGCACCTTTTCTGTTCCACAGGGATAGGGGGGCCAGATGGAGGAATTTGATTAACCAGCAGTGGAGGACCAAATGTTCAATTGGATACAGAACCAGTTGGAAGGCGGGAGGGAGTGAGGGATGAGGCAGGGTAGAGGGAGAAATCTAAAATGGCTGGTCATGTGCGCCGGCCAGCACTTTCCAAAGGGGAGCCCATACTGACACTGAGGTGTAGTAATGCAGAAGCCCTTTTCCAAGTACCAGCTGGGCCTTTTAGGAGCCTCTATCCCCACAGCAGACACTCGGCAGCCTCCGAGCAGCTTGACTTTACCATATGTGGAACTTTTTTTTTATGCTCCACCTGGTTTCCCCAGGGGACCTGTGCCACTGGGACGCCGGAGGCAGGTGAATTGCTCTTAATGCAAGGCACTGAATCACTGGGCCAACAACATGAGGGAAGTGCCTAGGGAGAGGAAATGGATCTGCAGAAAGGCTGGCGCGGACTGGCGCGACCTTGGAGCTAGTGCCCGCTGCGGAGTAGAAAACGAGGCCGTGTGATGTGTCACTGTGCTTCCACTCGCCACACTCCTCCACTTTGATAATATTCACACTTATTTACTTACGTTAAAAAAGAGAGAGAATTCATCCATTTATAAACCTTCCTCAGCTTCCATTAAGAGCTTCTCTACCAATACCAGATTTGTCTCTCCCATTTCTCTTTTAACTGATTCATTCTAGCCGTGTCATAAATTAATCTATTGATATAGATTTTGCAGTATTGGTTCACTAACTGTACAGAATATTTGTCACAATCTAATAATAATGTTACTCGGCAACATCAGCTGTTGTGCGTCTGGTTGGTTTTTGGATTTTAGTTTTTGTTTGAGAGTCCAGACCATCAGATGCTAGGTCAGATGAGGGAGATTTTTGCCTGGACACTGGGGGTGTGGTCACTCTCCTGCCTGCACCTGTCTCACTGAGTCTGTGGCACAAAGCCAGAGGTCAGGGGTCACCACAGGGGGCTGTCAAGGTCAAAGGTTTATCACTCTCCGAGGGGTCCTGGAGCCATCGCTCAGATCCTACAGTACACACGATCTGCCCAGTTGAGTTTTTTTTTTCTTCCCCCACTTTTTCTAATCCTTCCAAATGGCTCGGGCAAAACTCCTGACAGCAGCAAGAGAAACAAACTGTGGGATGTGGAGCTCTAAGCCATCAGCTGGAGATTTCACTTTGAAAAGAATCCCTTTTACTCACTGCCCTTTCCACCAATCAGAGGGCCCTGCCAGAGTCCAGGCACCCAGAGCAGCTGCCCTCTGACCCTGCCAGCGGTTGTTGGTTTATTTTGTTTGGGCGTTTTAGAGACGATGGGGCTGCTTTTGACAGGGCAGGCAGCAGGACTTGGATGAGGTCTTTAGCAAAGACGGCCAGCGAGGGAGAATTTCACAGCTCGGGGAAAAAAAAGACTCAAGCTACCCATAGCTGGTGTTGCAGTTCCAGTATCACGCTCATATTGTTGGAGCTGTTGTCATATTCATTGAGACATGTGGAAAATGGGCCATTTCGGAGGGGAAAAGAGGGGCCATTCATGCAAAGTCAATTCCATCAAGCTGACAGAAATTCCTCGATACCCCTGTTTATGCAGCTGTGCCCTCTGATCAAATTACACCAACCCTTTTGCAACACCCACACCTCCTTCTGCCCCTTTTGTCCCTCTCCTCCCCAACGTGCCAGGAACCTCAGATGGGTCTCCCATTCATCAGGGAGAATGGGAAAGGTGAAGAGACATGAGGAGGCACGTGACCCAGAGTTACACCTGCCCGCAGCAGTAATTGGGGCAAAGACACGGCACTTCCATGGGTCAAAGCAGGGGCCTGTCATGTGAGGGGGGCACAGGGGCCGGCAAAGGAGGCACATCCCCGGAGAAGTACTAACCGTCATGGTGTAGCACCAACTCTGACAGACCGTAGGGAATGAACCCGCCGCACCGAGCCTGTCAGCCGTTACACCAGCGCAGAGTGATCGCGGAGCCCTCCACCGGGACTGTATTACTGAAGGCTTTTCTTCTCTGCCTCTGTTTTATTTTTTTGGGGCGGGGAGGGCAGGTTTGCAAGTCTGTGCGCGAGAGGGGGGTGTTGAGGGGTATAATTGAGAGCACAGAGGGAGCTTCGTCTCTCCATCTTATGATTTGGAGGTGAAGACAAGCGCCCTCGGGGGCCCCCTGTCAGAGCTTTTGGGCGCGCTCAGTGCAGACTTCAATAAAAACACACAAAAAGAATTCCCCCACAAGGGCGCCTGGCTGAATTGCTGACGCCAATGTAAAAGATTCCGTTTTCTGTGAATCATTTAGTACGCGACCCTGAGCTCTCTATACAACGTGACAATAACAGGAAACCCCCCCTCTCTGTCCTCCTTATCGCGGAAAAATGAAAATTGCAACGAACCCAAAGAACGCCGAATTATTTTTTTTCACACATACAATTTCGCACATCGATCACCCTCTGCCACTCCTCCATTTCCCTCTTCCCCTCCCACCTCTCGCTCCTCTTTTCTCTTTTTTCTCCCCCTCTCACTGTATTCCTGTCATGACAAATGTCAAACGCAGTCCATTAGGAGAGTGTTTTTTTCTTCTTGGTAACCAACAACTTGCCAAGTCGAATGTGCGCTGGGAGAAGACTGCTGCGGAAGCATCACATTGGAGCACCAGCATCAGATATTTCTGTGAAAGTAACAGAAATGTTTGAAGGTGTTGTCACAAGCTCACAGGTTCCTGCTGTTTGTGTGCACCTGAGGGAAATGGCGCCTTCTCACCCCTTTCGTCTCCACCTTCTCTATTGTTGTTTTTTAAACTTATTTCTCTGTTTAGTTGTTAGCACTTTTATTGTGGTTAAGAATCTCAGCATGGCTGTTTTTTTTTTTCTGTGGGTTTTGACAGAGGGGGTCGGTGTTGTAGTCAGAGTTAAAATTAGAGGAGTTGCTTTTCTGTGTGACTTGGAGACATGTCATCTTCTAGAAGCGGTGGGGAGTCTGTCAGTCACAGCCATGGTGTGTTTTAATCATCTCTGTCCCACTTGGAGGAGCGCTGACGGTTAGAGTGAGGGTTCCCTCCCCTGGACAATACCAGTATGCTTGAATCTCATACGCTCTGATGTCAGACGTAGCAACCAGTTAAGAAATATGAGACGTTTCTTCCTCAAGTTAATCCTGCAAATTCAATGGGGGAATCAAGCGATGTCTGGCGAATTTGAAGACATATCACAAGTGTGTTTGAAGGTTTTTTGTGATCTTTCAAAAGATATGACAGCTGGAAGGAGATTGGCAACAAAATAGCAGGAGTTTGTCACTATAATAAGAAAATGAAGCTGATAGAATAATCAAAACCCACGACATCTTAGAAGCTTAATGAGCGAGGGCTCCCCCCAAGCGAGCAATAATAATAGCGTTTTGTAATTCTATAGCCCTTTTGATAATACTCCGAGGAATTTTAAATAGACGTTTCTTTGTAAAGCAAAGTAGGTTAGACTGCAAATTATATTCTCCATAATGTAGCAATGATGACGGGAGGTTTGTTGTTACAGTACGTCGCTGAGAGAGAATTTTGCGCCTATTTAGATATTAAAAGATAAATATACAAATATATGCAAACATTCTAAAATATACCTCTTAATCACAATGTCCTTTTTTAATTGCAGCTGGAGTGAGATTTATATTTAATGTTCACCAGAGTGACGTGCGCAACCAAATTGAGCTTTAAACCGAAGTACTTAGCAAAATATTCCTACAAGCCCCCAAGCAATTAGTCCAGCTGCCTGCCTTTGTCCACCTACCCATTGTGTTCTTTGTAAAAACCATTCTCTTACACCTCCACTTACTCCATCCTTCGAGACGCCATTGGAAATCCAGGGCTCTAAGTTGAACCCACAGTTGGTCTAAGTGTAATGAAATGTGTGTCATGTCTCTGGCTCTCTCCCTCTGGCTCCCCCTCACCCCTGGCCCCCTGAAAGCACTGCCTTTGACAGGAAGGCCTCAGTGGCTTCTTCTGCAGTGATCTTTAGCCCCTCCAGGTCCCATTGACTATTTCAGGACGTCCCTGCGATTTGTGGGTGGACTCAACCATTCACGCATGCTTCAGAGCATCGACAGTGGAGGAAAAATAGACAGATAGATGGAGTGAGAGCCTCGAACAGCTAAACCATCCCTCTGGGAAATCCTACCCTGATGCCTGGCCACATTTAAAAAAAGAAGAAAAAGAAAAAAACAGAATAACCTCTACACTGATTGTGTTTATTAGTTTTACATTAAGCTTATTGAAACACCAAGTTGGCAGTGCTTATTATACAGGCTGTGGACTTAACTATGTGCCTTTTTTTTTTTACTCTGCGGTTTACACATAATAGAAACTATGGCAACAGAAGTCAGGTGCGGTTTCTGCAAAAGGACCCAAGCTGAGCCATTCCAGATGATGCACATTTAAATTTGAACATATATTGACTCAGTTCCTAGTATCTTTATTTTTATTTATTTTTATCATGTATTCAATCTTTATGCAGATGAGAGCGAACAGATCATGCATGGAACACTTACCTTGCATTCGTATGTGTGTGCGTGTGTATGTTTATGAGGCTGTGTATGCGAATTACCTGGTAGCTTTTGTGAATGTGAGACTGCGCGTACGTGTGTTTTGCTCCCATGTGTACATCTGTGCGTGGACGTGTGTCTGTGCATGGATATTGCAGCTTGGAGAGAGAGAGTGTGCATGTCCACTATATTAGACAGGGCGTGCGAGGGGCGCCTCAGCATGTGTGTGCCGCTGTCTGTTCAGAGCTCTCGGCGCCAGCAGGGAGCGCCATTCCAATTTACCCATCAGCCACGGAGGTAGGGGGTAAAAGCGCGGGGCATCGCTGTCGGAGATTTCACATTCGAGGGACGAGATTACCAGTCAGGGGACCCCTGTGCGGAGGTGATGAGGGAGGGAGACTGCAGGGGCACAGTGTGGGGTGGTTGGGACGGCTGGGGGACGGAGGAGTGCTGAGAGGGGAGGAGGGCAGCACGACTCAACGACACCCTGGAATCCGTGGGCTCTCTGTTTTCTGGGGAGTGTAGCTGCCAAGCTGCACATCTGTTTGACACCAGGCACTGTGGTATGGCAGTCAGGGGCTGTCTGTCCTGATTCACATCTCCTCGCTCTCTATTTTGTGCTAAGGATCTGGACAACTCCGTCTCCTTAGAGTTCCTTGCAAAACTGTGTGTTGTGTAGAAAACCAGAAAACAAAAGGAGGAACCTTCTTAACAGCAAATTATTTATCCTCCTCTTTTATTTGTTTGTTATCGTTCTGCGTGCTGTAACCACATGCACGGGAAAGATTACAAACACTGGAACACAATCATGGCCTTGTAAAATCATCGTGAATAGTTACCTCAGACCCAGTCTGCTGTCTGCCGTGCTCACTCAGCCTGTGTTTGAGTGCCGGCCAAGTCAACCATGGCTGCTCCAGAGGCCCCGAAGCCTGTTGGGGAGACGGGACATTCCAAATAGCATAACTCATTCTTTACACCCTCTCTGCTGCCATTAGTTAATTATATGCAGGTGTTTTCCTTTCTTAGGTTTTTTTCTTTCCTGTAGATCTAATAAAAATGTAACCATAAGTACATAAAGCCAAATAGACGGAGAAAAGGAAGGGGGAAACATTGTGGAGGAAGTGGCTGAATGTGCTGTGTGAAGCAAATTATTGCCCCCATGTAGATTCATCAGTTCTCCCTGCTGGATTAAGGAAGGGCCTTTCTAATGAAGTTCGCCCCGTCAAAATGAAGGGACTAATTCTGATTTAGCTGAGGTAATGAACTTCCCCTCTCCTAGTGAGAGCAGCACCATGGGGCGAGGAGAGAGGGGTGGTTGTGTAAGGAGGGGGGGAGCAAAGGAGAGTGGCAGAGAGCGAGGGAGTGAGGCAAGACCGAAGACAAGACAGGAGAGAGACATGGAGCGAGGACAGGAAGATAGAAGGGAGAGAGGAGGCTGGGTGGAGAATGAGAAAAAAAATTATGCAAAACGCCTGTCTCGTATTTGCTGAGATGTATTAAATTTCCAGCGCGGGTGCCTGTGTTATATAAAATTATGCTAATGTCTTGTGGCCCGCTGCGAATGGCGGCTTGCTGGTCCTGAGCATGCGTGGCTGGCCGCTACACGGAGCGCACTCAGTGGGACTCAGCTTTTCTATTAAGGAAAACCTCTAGACACCTGATGATGAATTCTCTCTCACCAAATGTTCCCCCTTTTTTTGTGTCGAAAATATGAGCGCTTTTCTAAATGACTTTGGAGAGCCCGGCGTGGCACTCGGCGGCCTGCGTTGAGCAGGGGGGGAAGGGGGTAGGAGAGGGGGTGGGGGGGGTCCCTCTGCAGCAGGCTAAGGGAGTCAATTAAGGCAAGCACTGATAATTATAAGCCGGTGGAACGCAGGGGCTGGCTAATTGTACAGTGTTCCATGCCGTGAGCCCAGCCAAGGGGCCTCTCCGCAACGCTCTCTTTCCCCGTTCCTTTGTGTGGACCACAGACCCCATAGAGCCGCATACCTCAGCCCGACAATGCCACAGTGAGGCTCGCGGAAA
This sequence comes from Cebidichthys violaceus, assembly GCF_023349555.1. Lineage (NCBI taxonomy): Eukaryota > Metazoa > Chordata > Actinopteri > Perciformes > Stichaeidae > Cebidichthys > Cebidichthys violaceus. The sequence continues at coordinate 7,603,094 of NW_027176964.1, forward strand.
AAAAGCCGGGCATGTGTCCATAATTAACTTCTTACATTCAGGCCATTCACTCTTTTGAGAACTGAAAGAGATTCTGGTTAGATTCACACCTCATTTCTTCTCTCCTCTTTGCTTGCCAGAATGTTTTTTGTTGTTGCCCATTTTACTCTTTCTTTACTTGTTTGTAATTATTTTTTCTTACTTTGCACAGCAACTGTGATTGAGCACAAGAGTCTTGGAAAGTTAGGGCATAGCCACTTGACCTTTATTTCCTTCTAACAAGAAAAAAAGCAGCAATTTAGAATAGGCATGTATAGAGTAAATTAGAGCATTTCAGTGCAGAATGGTGTTTGTGTGGCTGCAGGGGGTCCGGCGCTCCCATGCAATCCATCTCAGCAGCCTGCACTGTTTGTCCCCGACGGACCTCCATACCTGCCTGCAGCTGCAGCGCCTACACATCATTCGTTAACAAGTATTCGGCTCTTGCCTTTGTTGTTGTGGATTTCTCCCTTCTCTTTTTCTGTTCTTTTCTTCTGCCTCTGTGACCTACACACTGTTCATTTGACCGAGTTTTAGCCATTGTGGGTTTCAGCTGTAAGAATAGCTGGTAATGTGGTCCAGGCAAAACACAAAATGGCAGAGCATCCTTCAAAGCATACAGTGGTCCTGCTGAAACACAAACACCAGCTTCATCTGGTTCTACCAGTTTCCCCTCTGGCAGGCTGCACGGTGATACACTACATTCAGAGCAGTTTCAAATCTAAAAATGCATACATGTACAAAATCTGGAATATAGTCCTGCAGTCTTTTGGTCATTTCATAAAGACTATGTTGGGCTTTCTTACTTTGCTACAGGATTTGAGTGAATGAGATGTAACAGTGATACGAAAGAAAAGAAAGATTATCTCCTCTTTTTATATATTACGCCACTGTTTGCCATGCCGCCTTGACACAGTTGAGTCATAAAAGCTTTTGAAGACCTTACTAAATCAATGCATAGAGAAACACAAAGCACAGCATGTTTTTCACTCCTCGTTTGCACATAGCTCTGTGTACGTATGCGTGTCAACAGGTAGTCCATTCGTTTCTATGGGAACCTCCGTGATGTGTTTGCCGAACACGTTGACATTTACGTCGAAAATTTGTAACTTTTGTGATAGATTTTGGATGGACTGTTTTTGTGCATTGTGTCTCTCTTTAAGTGAAAAGGTTTGTTTGCATGCTAGCTGTGTATCTTACAGAGTGCATGCATAGTGGGTGATATGTCATTTAACATAATATTCCAGAAAAATCATCTCTTTTTTGTTGCCATGCATTGACAATCTGACAAAATTGACTTCTCTCCCATTTCTGCGATGGCGTTTTTTATCCATCCGTAAAGAGATGCATTTTCTTGCATTGAAGAATAGGGGGCTTACTCCTTATACTATAGGGAATTAGGTGCCTTTTTCTCTGTTGTCTCTGATATTAATGCTTCAACAAAGACTTTTGGCTTTAGTTTCTTTATTTGCTGCTACAGAGTATCGCTCAACACACATGCACGGGGGGCTCTTGGCAAATAACTCGAGTGGAAATGTCTGCTCAGTGCGTTTTTTTTAGGGAGGAGAAGTGTCCTTATGTTTTTGTCCCCCATGTTTTTTTTTAACTCCAAAAGGTGTTCTAGTCTGCTAAACCTTTTGTAACATCCGCTCAAGCGTTACGCATGTTTATCTCGACACAAAACCTGTCAGTTTGGTGTTTCTACCTCTGGCCCGGGCAGCCAGGGGAGCTGTGAGGCGGTTAATGTAGGCGCAGAGTGGCTGATCCTAGCAGGAGCCTAGCCCTGCTCTGATTAGCACCTCCAACGAGCCGCCATGCATCAGAGCTGACATTCTCCCAGAGACATGTTCCCCCAGAATCCTTTGCTTTTGCTGCGCGAGGGCGTCGCTATCAGTGACATGTCACAGCCAACACCTCACCCCTCCTTCTCCCTCTGGAGGTTGGAAAACTGCGTCAGGCATGCACCGAACTTGGGACCCTGACACGAGGGCTTCGATGCCTCGCTTTGCTCGTCTTTTGCTTTTTCTCTTGCAGACACAGAGTGTGTATTTTACATGCCCACTTCCCTACAGGCAAACTGAAGTAAAGCTTCGCCTTTCATGCTGCAGTAGTTTTCCAATCTCTTTGATTTTATTAGCTTGCACTCGACCACATTTCCATCACTGTTCGTGTAATACATTAACTCATTGATAGAATGGGGTGAATTTTAGAGGTGCTATGATTAAATATTGTACTTTAATTTTGACATTTTGCACTTGATTCACTCTGTCATTCTCGAACTGTGGAGGCAGGAAATAGATATTAGCAGCGTTCCCCCCCCAGGCACCAGTTCTCCAATCAGCTTTGGTCCGGGGGGAGTCCATCCCTTTGCGCTCCCACCTACCACCTTCCCACCCCCATCTGCAGCATTCTCCGGGCCTTAATGGGCCTTGTAGTACTTCTGAAATGAGTTTGTTCCTTATGAGCAGTGCTTCTACCTCAAGAGAGCGCACCACACGGAGGTGGAGTCAATTTGTATTCACCCATAATTCCCTGGGCCTTAATCACTCTGATTTTCCCCCCATTATCTGTTAATGGATAGTTCCCGCGGAGAGAAGAGAGAAGTAAACCCACCTACTGTTTACAGGCCTGAAGCTGTCTACTCTGCTACCATCCACAATCCCGTAGTGGGTTGTATATACGGCAGCGAGTCCGCCAAAAACCAAATCTTCTTGGTTTATTAACATGCAACTCCAACATCAGGCTGATTATTGTGAAACAGATGGTACGGAACGGAAAGCAAACTCTACCTAAAGGTGAAATTCCTCATAAACAAGATTGCTCCAAGCAGGTATTTTTCTGCCTTTATGGTACGGTTTGGCAGTTTAGAAACTTTGTGTTGTGTTGACCTATCGGTTCGACTGGGCCAACTTTGATTATGATGGCAGTTCTGTCTCTGGCTTTTCCAAAACAACCCATTCCAGCCCACTAAATATTCTCAATTTGTTCTCCCACTTGTTTATTCATTACTTTCAGCAAAGAAGTGCCTTGATTGATGTTCTTAATATCATTTGTTAGTGTGCTGCTTTCGCGACACAAAGCAGCATGGGTCCCTCTAAGAGTGAGCTTCAGAGAACCATTCACCATGCCCCAGAGGGGAGTGTAAATCTAAGTATCAGATTTTTCTCTTCCAAAGCCAAATGCTAAAAGTGATCCTGAATTCCCCTCCAATTCAAATTGCTCCTCAGCAGACTTGTTTAAATAGAGTAAGGGGCAGTGGTGGCGGGGGGGAGTGGTGATGTTGGAGCGGAATCAGCTGAGGGACAGTTTTTAATTAAGCAATGCCCTATGTTATACTTAACTACACACTATTATCAGAAAGTTAGACTGTCTTTAGTTACTTTAGTTCATTCTTTTACTCACTGTCAGCTGATGGCTCTGCATTCAAACTCTAAGCAAACCAAGACATCTCTATCATATTCACCGACACCTTTATGACGGCCTTAAACATACAGAATTCAATATGCTGCAGCTGTGTCGTTGTTACATAAAGCATTCACTAAACTATGCAAGCCAGACCCGCAAGCCCCAGTGTCCCAAACAACCTTCAACAGCACATGAACTTCAGCCGGGATTTTAAAAAAAGTAAACAGCGCAGAGAAATAAAGACCATTCTTTTTGAGTAGTTTTTTTTTTCCTCTCTCCCTCTCCTGTCCTCCACGTGGGAGAGATATTAGGCGTTTGTGTTTTAAGGAGCTGTGAAATACATAAACCATGAGCCACAGGAACGCGAGGCCCTGTGGATATGCAGATGGGCTTACTTTGCTGGTGTCAGGGATGCTTAGAGGGAGCAGGCACAGGAGCAGTTCTCATCTAAAGGATTTTTCTTTGGAGTGCGGAGGGACAGGGTGGTGGCAGCGGAGAACGCTCGGGAGACTCGGAAACAGAGAGCTGGAGGAGGGAGTGAGACGGAGATGAGGATAGAGGGAGAGAGAGCCGACGGTCCCATGTGGCCCTGTAACTATATCCAGAGTCTGCTCAGTGCATAGAACGGGGTGAGGGTGGGACCATGCAGGGCCATGCTGATTGGGCAGCTCTGGAGAAGGGCTGGGGGAATGACAGGAAGTGACCTCAGCCCAATGAGGCAGCATATAGGGGTGATTGAGCTGACTTCCTCCCCTGGCTCTCACTAAGAAACAGGCTGCCAACTTGATTCAACCCCTGTTACACTGCTGAATGCAAACCCAGCCCTACACAGGCTCCGTCACAACGGAACGCTAACAGAGTACAGTTTACTCATAACATCTCACAGTCAATCCTCTTTTCTCTTTCTATCTGTCTATACATATCATGCAGCACGCTTTCAGTTTAGGTTTGTATATAAACATATGGAGAATGTAGGTGAACTATGTACTAACTCTAATTTAAACACATCACTAGTCATGTTGTATTTTATATATACATGTATACTGTATATCAACAACTTTTTAGAATTATCAAAAATAAATTCCATTAAAACACCAAATCCAACACTGAATTAATCCTTGTCACAAGTATTGTGTGTGTATCCAAAGATATCCTGTAGCTCACTGCTCACTGCCATAGACCTCCATTGTTGTCCAAAAACTATTAGAACACGTCATTGAATAACACCTGTACACTGGGTGACATGTTCATTGTAATGTAGTTCATTTTGATCCCAAATACACCATCCTTCACACCAAATGTGTATTTATGCACAAAAAATAGTTCCCAACAAATGCACGATTTAGTCCTATTTTGGTAACTTTTGGTAAAAACTACTACTCCCCTAGTTCTTTAGCAGGAATGAGTGAGCTAAGGCCCAAGAGCCACAGTCAGGTTAGGAAAGTAGACACAGACTAACACATTGCTGATCACAATCCATTAATGGTATTTATTTATCATGGCAATAAAAAAATATAGAATAACACCAGCCTTATTCTTCAAAATGGAAGCACACTGTATACATATCTCTTTGCCATTTCCCCATGATGCACCTGCTCACAGACATAAACACACACATGCATGCACACAAGGTCAGTCAGGCAGGTGCAGAGTTATCTGCATAATGAAGCAGGCCAGGTCTCCGAAGGGACAGCGTTGTGCACCGGGGTCAAATGAGGGCTGCACATATGGCAGAAGAACAGATCCATGAACCCTGCAGCGAGCTTGACCTCATAGTGTACACCCTCGCACAAATAAGCAAACTGAATAGGGATCAAAGAGCGCGGCGTTCACGTTGCACGGCTACTTGGACGCACTCGTGCCACCCTCCTCCCCCTCTCTCGCTGATGCCTGCTGCTACACCCTGAAGCACATGTGGGCCACAGAATATCTCATCTGTCAAATGCATGATTGCAGAACACATCATCAACTCGGTCCCTTTCAAACTAGTACGAGCTGCTTTGATCGGCCTTTACCTTTTACTAGACGGTCATGAGGGAGCATAGTCTGTCAGCCTGTGCTGATGCTTACAACTTACTGTGCGATTTGATTTTATGCAGTAGATATTGCCTTATGCAGCATGCAAGGCCATATGTTTATGTTATTGAGAAAAGATTGTAAAAAGGACATGTGGTAATATGTTACAGGAGAAAGTTCAGTATTTACACGCTGTTTCTTTTGGCGCTACAGGAGATGTTTCCATTCCCCTCTCGTCCTGGAAATATCAGGGGTCACTGAGTTGCAGCTATCACTATAATTTATTTGATAAATATATACCCCCGTATCAGGTGAGCTTTTAGTAAAAAAACAGGAAAATTTAACGTTGTTTTGAACAAACAAAAATATATTTAACAAAGTACCTACATACAAATCTATCCCTCAACAAAAAGACTAGTTTCAAGTGTTTTTTTTTTACAATAGACAGATAACCTAATAAATATAAATGTGGAAAAAAATTACAAAGCAGGAATTGAGTAATTGCACTGCACTGTTTTTCACCTGACAATTGCCTAAATCGATTAACCCTTGACTTGGATCCTCCAGGAGCTCGCGCCGGGCACAGCTGTTTAGCTGGATTGCGTATTTGTGCCTCTGGTACCCAGGGCCTATGTGGTGGGCACCGGGCTGTGGAGACCTGGGGAAAAACCCTCGATGAGTCCCCGGTGTATCCACACCACCCCCTCGCAGTAGCTAGCCTAATGTCAGCGTTGGCAGGAGTTTGATAGAGCACTAGTCTGGCCCCATGGCAGAGTGTATAGGCCTTTTATTGACGCACTGGAGATGGGCAGTTCTCTGGAAGCCTGAGTCAGCAGATTGTTGTGCTGCAAACGAGTGTGCAGGTTCACAGTCTGAACGACATTTATTGCGGCCTCGGCTGAGGCAGTGCAATGTTTGGATAGACGTGCAGGGAATTCTAATGCCAAGCGGTTAAACTGGGAATCTGTTGTGCTCTTGAAATAACTGTCGTATCACTGTATTAAAAATGTTGACGCGTGAGCATGTCGTAAAGGAGAGTTGTTTTGCCAACCTTGACAGTCAGTGTATGTCCACTGGAGACATGATAAGATTATTAGGTGACATACAATGAAGGTTTCAGTTTTTTTTTTTAATATAATTTTGTCCTTGCAGTTATAGTAATAACACTCTGCACATCTGAAATGAGACTATTTAACTGTTCTTTCTCTGTTCATTTTTTATTCACCTCTCAAAGCACAAATTCCTTCATGTAGACCTCCTTCAAAATCTGTTTTCTTTTGCAGATGCTAGAAATAAATGATTTTGCATGTACTGTAAGTTAATCAAAAAGACGACGCTCACCATGTTCAAAGTGCAAGGCCCCAGCTGGTCATCTAATTTATGCCTGATGGGAGCAGATCACACTTTATATTATTTCCTGTCTCATGAAAATCACAGGCAGGGGCCTTTGCCACAAATTTGTCGAATTCAAAATTTCATGTGTAAGAAGTCAAGAAAAGACACAAGGCAGAGTGAGACCTCTACCATTCACGCTTTGCTTATTTTCCTTCTTATGATTTTCTTTGTGTTTTTGTCATTTCTCCTCTGCAGAGGAAGGATTGAACCATGAATGCAAGCTCTGTAGTCAGTCATTCGACTCACCAGCGAAGCTTCAATGCCACCTGATTGAGCACAGCTTTGAGGGCATGGGAGGAACCTTCAAGTGTCCGGTCTGCTTCACAGGTATGCATTGTGTTTGTGTGCACGAGTGTGGGTGTGTGTATCATGGGCTTGCAACCTAATGAACTGTTAGAAAGATTGGAAAGGTAGAGTTTTTTTATGTACATTTTTAGAGACATTTACATTCTCAATATGGAAAGCTTTTAATTTCCTAGTTGTCTTTTTTTTTTTTTCTAGTGTGAAAAGGCAAATGGGTTCTAAATGAGTTGGGAAAGGTCAAGCAAGCGGGTCGGCTAAAGCGGAGAACAGTTTGCTGCATGTGGCTTTTTATTTAGTCAAATTGCCTCCAAATCAAGGCCAAAGAAGTGTCATGAGGTGAGAGGGGGGGGGGAGCAGGGGAGCAGGGGGGAAGACAGTGTAAGCGGAGGGGAGATGGGGGGGGGGCATGGAGGAGTGGGGAAAGAAAAGGAGATGTGTTAATTGTGGATGGCAGTGGTGCTGATAGCTGTAATGATCTCATCTGTCTCTGTGCGTGGAGGTGGAAGGACCGGACTCCTCCTGAGAGGATAGCGCCCTCCTTCAGTGTCAACAGGGTTAACTATCTCTATAATGAAATCTGCAAAGTCGTTAACTTCAGCTCTTCACTCTTTCTCCCTTCTCAGCTCTTTACTCTTCCTCGTACTTTTTTGGGTCCTCAGCTCATTTCCCTCTTTTGCCCCCCCCCCTCCCCCACACACCCAATTAACATCATTAGCTCACGTTTTGCATTTGGCTCAAATATATTTTTGCACATCTCTTACCTCTTCATCCACCTCGCGGCTCGGCTTCTTATTCATTTGCCTCATCTTTCTTTCTCTCTACTCCCCTCCCTTTACTTCTCTCATTGCTGTTTCGGCCTTATCTCTCTTTTAGCAGAAGCCTATTGATATATCCCCACCGCGAGCCCCCCCACCCCTCTACCCCTCACAGGGGTCTGGGCATTTAATATCCAGAGCATGCCTCCTTCATCTGAGCCTTCATTTTCCACCGCCGGCTTTGACAGACAGGTCCCCCCTCTCCCTCCGCGTCCATATCGATCACGGAGCATGAGAGAGAGGGATGCTGGGAGGGAGAGGGAAGGGGGGAGAGACAGAATGCACCCTCAGGACAGTGGTCGCAGAGCAGACAGACAGATGGGCGAAGGCCCATGGTGGTGGAGAAGGCAGGCTGTGGAGAGTATGCATGGACTGAAAGGCCTCCCTCTGTTGGGGATGCACGGGACAGCCAGAATGAAGTCAGAGCACTGGGAGGAAAAGGAGGAACTGAGAGTTTGCCTGACAGCTGTCCTTGAATATATTTCTTCAAGTTGAGCTTTGCAGAAAGTGGAAAGACTTTTACAGTATATTGTTGGACAAATGTATGTATTTTTCATTATGTGTTAGGACATTTACCTTACAGTTGTGCAGCAGCAGTATTCAGATCTTTTAATTAAGTACAAGTAGCAATGATTGAAGCATGATTAACTTCTTATGTTGAGGCACTCGCAGCACTTAGTTAAGGTTGAGGAATGATTCTTGTCTTAGATAAATGTTGCAAGACAGGACGCGTTTATTTTTTTCACATTCATTCAAAACCACAATCTTTAATTAACCTTAGTCTTAGTGGTTTGGTTGCATAAACCAAACCACACATGGGATTCAGGAAGTGAACCCCTGGTTTCCCTTAAAAGTAACCGGCAAAACAAATTAGGGTATCATTTGTTTCTTTGGTTTGGAGGGAAAGTATACAGTATTGTCATCACAATGTATACAAGTAGAAAATATCCAAATAAAACAACTCATTACACATAATTAGTTTTTTTACCTGGATTGTTATGCATTAACACATAAGAGGCACTTTTATGTTGGTGCTTATTCAAAGTTTAGCTCATTTTACTTTTTGGTTGCTTAATGTTTCAACAATGCATCATTTTCTATTTTGTATGTTTAATCCTAATATTCAAAGTAGGGATAGAAAAAGTAGAATATTTCTCTCTAAAATGTAGCGGTGTAGAAGTCTAAAGTCAAGGATGAGTACCTCTTAATTGTTATTACTACTCTAATAGTTACTCTTGGGCTTTTCCAGAGCCTACTCTTTGGAATTCACCATGAAGTTTCAGCCAGTTTTGTTTTGTAAGCGTCGATGAGTCAGTGCATGCACTATTCCAAAAACTTTATTTACAGATTAAAAGGATGCCCGTTACAGACGTAATGAGTCTGACCATGAAAGCAAAACTTTGATCAAAGTAGGTGGTACCAGTAATAGCAGCTGGGTCATTAAGCTCAGATTTACAAGGTTACTCTTAGTTCAAAAAATCATCCCAACTCGATGCCCATGTTTTGGTTTGATCTACCCGCCGTGACCCAAAAACTCCCTGGGAGGCAGGGAGTGATTGTCATTCTTTGACACACCTGATTATCCTCAATCTGCACTGAAGGGAGCGGAGAGAGAGGACAAAACATACCACAAAACAGACCAGAGGAAAAAGAATGGGGAAAAGTAAGTCGTAGTCGGTAAGATGAGGGGAGACAAAATAGAGGAGAAAAGGAGACAAAACTTGGAGGAAGCTGGGAGGGTTGCAACTGGCAAGTTTGGATGTGAGATGAAAGCGGGGAAGAGAAGGAGGAAAAGAGAACTGTGTAGGGAAGGGAGGGTAAATGGAGAGAGGTCCATAAGCCCCTGGATGATGAGAGGGAGGCTGACTCTCCCAGGACAGATTTGACAGGTTTCAGAAGTGGGGGAGCCTGCAGCTAGAAGTGTCTGCCTGCACCCTTAGGAGCGTTGGTGAGGGCTGGTGTGGAAATTGTGATTGGGAATATGTGCTTAAGACAAACAAAACAGAAGAAAGTGTGCCTGATGAAAGTCGTGTGTGTGTCTGTGTGTGTATACACTTTTCTTTTACTTATGTCACAGCGGGAAGTACAAACTCTAAAAACTACAGGATTCAAATCCACAATAGTCTCGACAAATACAGTAGTTTAATTGGCTTGTTGTTTGGTTGCTGCCCACGTTCTGCTGGTGCGCGGTGTTAGAATTGTGACATCTTGCATCCAAAAGCGACGACATAGGCTTAGCTTTAACCCAAAACTAGTAGTTATCGGCTCGTAAAGCCAAATCAACTTACACAGCCGACGTGTTTGTGTTGCCTCAGAACACTTGGATCAGCCTCTGCATTGTGAACTCTTGGATTAAGCAGAAACGAACACATGTAGGCTAGACGAATAAATAAATGAAAAGGAGAAAGGGGGGGGAAAAAGGATAAACTTTTTTTTCCCTGCCTGCACAAACAGCTTAGTATTGGTGCAGTGCAGCCTGCAGAGAGCACCACCCTGCCAAAATAAAGATGAGCTGGGGCCTGTAGTAAAGGAGACGTCTGCCATGGGCGGCCCCTGAGATCTAATCAGAGGGCTTAATATCCCCCACAGCGAGGAGACCTTGGCCCCTCAGCCCCCTCAGCCCTGACACCCCTGACGCCCAACCCGGCTCAGCGCTCTGTTCAGCTCCGCTCTGCTCTGGCTCCGCGGCCAACAAACTCTACAAAGTTCTCTCCCTCCCTCCCTTATTCTCTCTCTCGTTCTCAGCAGGGAGCGACACAATGGCCGGCCACTGATCCTGTTTGGATGTGTTTTGGATTATTTCTCTCCCGTTCCTCCATGTCCTCATTTTAACCCTCCAGGACAACTTTCTCCTCGCAATGGACTTTGCTGTGGCATGTTTCATATGTGACCCATGCTGCTGAATTCCAATACAATGTCCCCTCATTGCCCGTCTCAGCTTATCCTTTTATTACATGTTGCATGCTAATTTGATGATGAAGACAAAGCAAAGAAAGAGTCTTCATTCTGGCTCCCAAAGTTAATATTAGCATTCGCTGCATTTTCCAATCATCTTTATTAATCATAAATATAACCCAAGCCTGCAAAAACGTCAAAACTTAACTATATGAATTAGCTAAAAAGTAGCAGCCATTTAAATTGCTGCCTCAAATGTCATAAGTCCATTTAGTATTTATTGTTCTTACAGCAGACTTGTAAGTGCCATTAGTGCATTTGAGGCTCTGGCACTTTAAATCAGCTGCCATTATCCACTCGCATAAGAATGAATGCAGAGCCATAAATTGGTAAATGCATAGCTGATTAAATCTGTCTCATACTGGAACTGGACCAGATATTCACGTAAGCAGCGAGCATCAGCCAACTTGACATCTCAGTTGTGTTTGGCCCTATTGTACAGTATTTGAAGGCCCCCCAAGTCTCAAATCCATTTTTATTTTTGCTGTATTGACTTTTTCCTCCGCTAGCCAAAGACATAATGAAGGCTTCCTGCGGCTGCTGTGACCTGCCTCTGTACAGTATATGCAGACAAATCGCAGCGAAAGAAAAAAGCTATTGTTTATCAGCGCATTTTGTCTTCCAGAGCATGTATTCCCCACAAAGAAAATTGTCATCGTTTTTAGAGCATAACAGAGGCACAAATGCACATGATAGCCAAGGCCTTAACCTTGAGCGGCAATGTTTTGTAGCGGACCGTAAAACCAGCCATCTATCTACAATTATGTTTGTCTTCATATTGTTGTGGTCATTAGTTTCAGAAATGGACCATGGAGTTGTTTGTTCATTAGCGGAGTTTTGTTCATTTCTGGTTAACATGCCGCCATGTTCCAGAGACAGCTGTCACCCAGGCATTAGTAGTCTGAAAGCACCATCACAGTGTGACTGCTTTGAATCCAAACTTTTATTTCCCAGGTCAGGAGTGTGACATTCAATGAAACCGAGTGTGTCTCAAGTGTACGCAGCTCAATAATTAATAACCGCTCTCCCAGGTGAGCTCAAATTGGGACACGTTAACGTTGCGGAGGCCCGCCACAGGGCTGCAGCGACCCCAAAGCCATCTCCGACAGACACCTCACCTTTTGTGGCTGTGCGGTTTTCCCCTACTCTCCTTGTGGCCCCCCCGGTGCATGCATTAGAAGAAAAAGTTATTTTGAGCTGTAAGAAATTCAAATGAAGCCCCCACATGCTAACTTTTCCAGAGCATCCAGACCTTTGAGATTAGACAGCCGTCCTTAAAGCACAAGGGTCTGGGATAACAAACGGCATGTTTGAAGTGCTCCTTGGAGAATGCAGAGACACACACACACACACACACACACACACACACACACACTCAAGATGCACACAAATGGCTCCCCCTTAGCTTTCCAGTGTGGACTATGGCTTAATTAAAGCACAAATGTATGGTATATGTTTTAAGTTCCAGTGAGTTGTGTGTTTATATGATGGTGAATGTAGACTGAGCCTGCATGAATAAGTAGTGCAACATCATGAATATTTATATTGTCAATATAATTAGCAATGTAGACTAATGGAGGCCATGTTTTGCACTTGAAGCCATGCCAATTTTTTCGTGGTTGTTTATTTGCTGGCTTGTTGTCCCCACTGTAGTGCTAAATAAAGAGCATCATTATTACCAAAACATTATGCATTCGCTAGCTCTAGTGCCATAAATATGACCACTCTAGCTTCACAGTTAACATCTAAATTGTTCTGTTGGTTTTTTTTTTCAATTATATTGCTCATAACAATGTTTTTTCTCTTGTTGATAGTGCATTCATTTGTTTGTAATTAAGTAATTTTCCTTGCCATTTGACATACTCTGTCTTCAATTTTTATTCTGGCAGATGCAATTATGATGTTGCCATTTTTTCCCCTTAACACAGGCTATTACTCTAATTTACCACAGTCAACAATAGGAAGCAAAGAGTATGGGCATCTTACGGTGACATCTTTTGAAATGCGTTGTGTACAACACTCAGGGAAAGTCTCACTCTAACATTCCTTCTCTCTCCCTGTGTCTCCTCTCCTTACACGTGAGCAGTGTTCGTCCAGGCCAATAAGCTCCAGCAGCACATCTTCTCTGCTCACGGTCAGGAGGATAAGATCTACGACTGCTCGCAGTGCCCACAGAAGTTCTTCTTCCAGACAGAGTTACAGGTGAGCCTCGGGCTGGCGTTTGCAAAAAAAAAAAAGGGCCACCAGCAAGAAGCTGCGACCACTAATCACACATGACAGCTTAACAAACACTAAACACCGCTCACCGCACTCCGGCTATCCCCTCCATCCCGGCTGGGATGAGAGACTCAGAAGGAATTATTTCGGTCCGTTTCCAAAACTCATTTGTGATGTGCAGATATGATTTGATTTGCTTATTAGACCAGCAGAGCACTAAAATATCTGGAATTAGAGGATTAGTGGAATGTTCGTTTTTGAAGAGGTAATTACATGCAGTGCAGAGGCAAAAACACAGTTGAGTCAATATGCCTGCATCTCCCCTCCTAATCACAGAGGAGGCCTCATGGCTAAATATGAGCTTTGTCCTCTGGGAGACCGTATCTGCCCTTCAACAAAGTTAGTAGTTGGACTTATGAACTTGCAACGTTAGAGAGATAATCCGTTTTCTAGCAATCTTTTTCTCCGGTCCTTGGAGGAGCTGAAAAAATGAAACAGACCTTATTATATTATTTCACTGCGGTGGTGTTTTCAAGCAGCTCTGTTTTGTTTTGGGGATTATCTGCCTTACACACGGCACACTTCTCATATCCAGAATCTTTTTCTATTACCTTTTGAAACTGAATCATTAAAAAATGAGCAGCCCATCACAAAAGCGTTCAGTCCAATCACTGAAATTGTTCTTAATTCGCCTTAAAGCGCAGAGCGAAATCAAAAGCTCCTGACCTCATCCTCCATGTACATCTATCCGAAACTTGGATTAGCAGCACAGCGTATTAGCAGGTAGCCAGAGGAAGTATCCAGGGCCTGGCTGCCCATTGATCGGCAACGATTTTCATATTGAGATTCAGTTTGTAAACATAGAGGCGCGTGTCTGCCAGGAGGAAGGTGAATGTGATCATTATCTGCTGGACATTTGAAAGCCGTGGAAGGTTATTTATCAAGCCTCGTGCTCCACCAAACATGGAGTCTTTTCATTAATGCCAAGGCCTCCAATATATCACATTTTCATCTCTGATTGGTACGCGTGTTCTCTATACAGCCAAGGTTTGGTGTAGGCACCTGTAAACAGTCTAACCTGGGGATGTTTTTACTACTTTTTTTTTTTTTTTTTTTTTTTTTGCCTTTTTTGGGGAATGATGTGATCTCCACTTCCCGGAGGTGTTGTTTCATGCATGATTATATTGTTTTACACCCTGTGTGAAAAGACAAGAGTGGAACATGAAAGACCTATGGCACTTTGTTGTGAAACGGGGGCTCATGAAAGGAGAGCGGGGATGAGCTTGGGGGATAAGATGATCCTTACGCTCAACCTGCGCCCGCTCTAAAGGCAGTCCCATGTGAGTGCATGCTCACAATCTCTCAAACACATACAGTATGTTGCTCTTTTGGAATGCGCGCATACGTATTGTTTCTTATCACATTCACACAGAAAAATACACGTTGTGAGTTTATTTATACCGTGACCAACTTCCTTTTTTATCTGAAGACGCAACTCTTGAACTTGGTGGATGTTAGATTTGCCACTTTCACTGTCTATAGTTGAAGCCCTTCACAAACAGTGCAGGTTGGAGTCTTGTTTTTAGTTGTTGTTTGTTTGCGGTTGCCATTTCCCATGCATCACACTTCAAAATGTCTCCCTGACATGGGGCAGTCGTTTGTCAGTCCGTCTGAAGTGGAGCTGTCTTCCAGCAGCGCGAGAAGTGGAAGCTCTCCCCCTTTGCCGGGTCTTGAGTTTGGAGTTTCTCCCTGTTTCTCCCTGACACTCTGGCCCACTCGCAGGCTGCCTGGGCTCCTCATCTCTCACAGTAGTCGGAGGGGTCAAAGGGCCAATGCAAGCAGGGAGAAGCAGCGGCGAGAGGGAGAGCTGCCACGGCAGGTAAAGGGAAGCAGGAACGATATTTTATTAATTTGCTGCTGAGATCCTGAAACAGACCAAAGGCTGTGACAGGTATCCAGTGCACCGCTCCACATCCTCCCCCACTGCCTCCCCCCGTGAACTCTACCCTGCGAGGGGCTAGCCAATTTTCGCCAGCCTGTCGAGATGGATGATGGGAGAGCATCCGTCTAATCAGCCCTCCTAGGACCCCCCGCCCAGCCGCCCCCCTCAGACTGCCCAGATTGACTGACTCCTGGGCCTGTGTGCCCCAGAATCCAGATTCCAAAGGAGAATAATCTCTCTTGCTCTCCTTCGCTCTCTCCCTCTTTCCTCTTTCTTTCACGGACCAAAAAAAAAAATAAGCACTGAGATGCAGAGACCACCATTCCCCTCGAAACTCTCCAGAGGACTCCCCTCCACCATCACACACACTCACACAGCCTCCACCCTGCGCATCCTTCTCCCTCACCCCATTAAAATATGGAGCAAAGTCTAGATATTTCATGAGGTGCTGATGGGGAGGGCAAGCTGGCTGGCTGTGCAGCGTTCTCTCTGACCCTCAACTACTGCCCACCCCTTGAGCAACTAGGAGACATGGCTTCATTTCATCCTCTCTCCCAAATAAGAGACTTTTGTTTTACGATTTTAAATTTAGATATAAGAAAATTAAAAAGCAGCAGCCCCCTTTTGAGAAAAACAATGTTGCTAGGTTCTAGCAAAGTCCATATTGCAATGTGAAACATTTGCGTTGGCTTCAGTTGGATGCTTTTTATAGCTTTTTACAATGCGAAAGGAACTGAGACACTGACAATGCTGCTATAGGCTGGATTAATTAACCAGCTTCATTAACTGATGGGTGTGCAGTATTAGCCACAGCTTAAATCTGACATTTCTCTGAGTGCAGTTCATTTGTGAAGAAAACCCACAAGTTCAGCTTCTCCAGAGATGCGGCGTACTAGAGGGCTCTGCAGTCAGAGGCTTCTCTCCCAAAGATTCCAGTTCCTCCAAAGACCAGACAAGACAATGAAATTGAAGTAACAGTAACAGTGAAGATGACATTTTCTGCGCGAGATTCCCTCGGTTCTTTTAAGCCGGGCTGTCTATTATTTATTTTTTCCTCTCAATCGTCCAATTTCATTATCATTGCTTAGAAGTGACACGAGATTGTAAGTCATGTGTTAAGTCGTGCCGCGATCGACGGAGGAGTGGAAGGACTGGGGTACCGTATTACTTCTCCCTCTCCTCAGACGCCCGCAGGACACATACCTTAATTGGAGTGTCTTTTAAAAGGATTCCTTCAAAGACGATCCAAAGCGCCCTGGCCTTAATGAGTGCTGAAAGTGACAAGAGCACATCTGCATCACGTTCTACTTCCCCACACAAATGAGATTCTCCTCTCCCCGTGTGATAGCCATTATTGCCAAGCTGTGACCAATTCCACTGTTTTAATTAAGCATATTTATAGGCTTCACGGTCACCAGGTGTAAACAACTATGCATGTCATAATGTCTAAGGCAGCAAAGAGGAGGAAAGAATTAGAGATGGACAGCCGCAGAGAAGGGAGTAAGTTGGGCAGAGAGAGCTATAGAGGAAACAGCTGCAGGAAATGGGTTAAATGCATCCAAAGTGTGTATGCAGCGTGTTGTGTTTTTAATATTATAATGCATGGAATGACTTGAGTTCATTCTATGAATGATGGCTCTTCAAAACAATATTTTAGGCCTTTCTTATCCACCTTTCTTTTCATGAAGTCTTAAGAATGGCACTCTTCAGCGTGAAGCACAGAGACCGAATTCCCAGAAGTTTTTTTCTTCTTTCTATTTTTTTATGAATTTTAAAACATGCCCCCAAAAACGCCCCAACTGCCCCACGTCCCAAAAGTGTCGCACAAAAGCAAAGCTTTGTGTGATTGTCCCTAAGCGGCTCTCAAACACCCCATTTTCTCAGAATATCTTGATCTGCCAAGTGTGACAGCTCTTCACGCTTTTGAAAGTTGCATATATATATATTTTTTTCCTTTTATATGACAACTTGTTTTCTTCTTCATCACCCCAGGTGCTCAGAATTCTGTCACCATTTCAAAAAAGTTGCACTACAAAATAAAAGAACAATGAATTAAGGAAGAAGAAAAAAAAACAGCTGCTTGTGAGGCGCCATCATTAATATTTAAGCTTATTTATAATTATGTACAACACTGTACACACACTGTAAATGGGGACATAAACACCCTTAGATGACTAGTGATGTATCACAATAGTGGTGTTCTAGTTTTGTAGGTGGATCAGAATTAGACAGCATGACAGACCTAATGATCCTGGGAGGATATTCTCTTTCTCTGTGTGTGTATACATCTGTGTGCGTGCTGTATGTATTTGTCTTTGTGTCTGTCTCTCCCAGGGTATGATATGTGCATGCAAACACATTGTCTGGAGGGAGACATGACAAAAACTCCCAGAAGCCTTTGAGCTGTTCCTTTTTTTTCTTTTTCCTGTGTTGCACCACTGGGGAAAGTTAAATCCAAACAAAGAGGAGACGCTTGGTGTACTGTGCTAGAATCCATCACCAGATCTCTCCCTCAAACATGTCTCCTTTACTTTTCTTAGTTGAGTCTTTCAGCAACTTTGATGAATGCCATTTTCGGCGCTTCTCAGGAAATTCACTGCAGGTTTAATTTACTGCCTGTAGTGATTTGATTTTCAAGTGTCTATTATGCTGTTGATGTTAACAAAATGCAGCAGAGGCCAAAATAAACAGCATTAGAACAATTATTCCCACTCGAATTTCAGATTCACGCGTCACACCACTAAAGTAATTTGTCTCTTCAGTTTTGGAAAAGGATGTTGAAATGATACTCGTCAATTAAAAGCAAATGTTCCGATTCGCTCCTCCATTTCGGTGGGAAAACATGCGAGTGCAGATCGACTCTCGCTCTCCGATAGGAGCGCGGAAATGCAGCAGAGAATTTAGTCCTCAGAAATCTCTGCATTTGTGAAGTGGCATATCAAGCAGCACAGGAGAGGGAGGGGGGCCAGACGCTCTGTAACATCCCTAGTCAAAGTCTGTCCCTGACTGAAGTGGTTAAATGTGAGAGTAATTGTGTTTTGTTTCTGGGACTGACATGTGGAACCCCATGGACCCCATCTCCCTCCCAGTGACAGGCAGAGATCCTCCCCCCTCGCTCTGTCTAATTAGAGGATGTAGCCCAGGGCTCATGTCCCAGGAAGACCCATCCCCCTCCCAAGATGGCTCCCCTAAGAAAGCCCTTAATTGGGTTCTTTAGTCATAGTCTTCATTTTGGCTGGAAAGGCATCTGTGTGTTGCTATCACCTCAGACTACGGTTTGTATCGCTCTCCAGTGTTTTTTTTTGTTTTTTTTACCTCTCTTTTTTTTTTCTCCTCCCTCTCGCTGGCCCTCTCTCTATTGCTTTCCTTCTCTCCCTCTCCCCCATCTCCCACTCTCTCCTCACTTAATGAGGCCCCATAATAACACAGCAGTTGTGCAGTTGTTTTGCTACCTCAGTCAAACAGCGGGATCACTGCATAGTGTGTTTCTAGTACCATTCACTTGTCTACTTAGACAGGGTAATGAGTATCATTTGGAGCTACAAAGCACCAACCCACAAAAAGGGTGGTCCGTCATCTCCGGTTACACCTCAGAAGCATTTGGTCGGGGTAGTTAGACATCTAATCAAAGCGTTTCTAGCACTATGGATGTAATATATATTTTTACAAGCGTTCAGTGCAAATGCGACTGAACGCAAAGTGACACACATGGAAGACATTGAAATACATTGCTGTTGTCAACTCCACCCTTGCCTAGTGCCGTTACTGTATGACCATGACTCCCCGGGCACCTCACTTCAAACAAGACAGTCTGTTACCAAGGAGACCAGGCCAGTTGTGGCACAACAGTGTTTGGGGTCAACCCTCCCTACGGCCTGATAAGTGATGACTGTGGAGAATGCCAACTGCTGTATTATTTATTTATTTGATTGTGTTCTTCATTGGCCAAACTAGCCAGCAGTAAGCCTGGCCTGAGGTCAAAGCAGGAAAGGATTACTCCCTCAGTGGACTGGTCAACAGTAGGGAATGCACAAAGGGAGGACTGAGTCAATACTGGGCCGAGTTCAACACACCATTAAAGATCAAGGCAGAATGCAGCACTCTTGTCTTTCTCCACAGCAGTTTTGAGCAATAAGAAAGCACTTCTCACGGTGGCAGAACTTTTGCAAAATTACCTGAGACACGACGGGGTCGGTATTGTCCATTGTTTAGCCTTCAATCATTACACAGACATGCATTAGCTCAAATATCCAAGTCATTTGATTGCTTTAAGTCACCCTGCAGCTTGGAAACTCAAAGACAGACCACAGGTTCTTTGTTTTAGTATCATTTGATGACGTTCTCTTGTGCGTTAATTAAATTCCTGAGTGATGACTACGGGTATGCACAGGTCTCAGTGGTTTTGTGCACACTCCCCATGCTCCAGATGTAGCTATGCAGACTTACCGTATGTCAGGCATGCAGGGTTGGAGGAACTCGGCACAGACTGATAAGACTTTTAATCAGAGCTTAGAGGGGGATGTTTACAGTTTTTGACTGTTCCATCAAATTTTTGATTATAGATAAACTAAATAAGACACTTTAGCCGCAGGGGTTAAAATAAATGTGCTTCACTGTTCTAATTAAATAGTTTCTTTAATGAGTAATCTTTACTGTAACTAAGACTTACTTGACTCACATTAGCACATCCATGCTTTACCGTTACGAGCACATGTTAGCAGGTCAACAGACACAAGTAAATGTCTTGATTCTTTCACTAATTATTAACTAATGCAAATAAGTTTTCCATTTGTCAGAAATTTAAAATTACAATATTCTCAGAGAATACGCCAACCTAATAATCTGTTCAATAGTTGCAGTTCTTCCTTTCTGACTTTCAATACCTTTTTATATCCTGTACACATTAAGATCAAATACATTTTAGGTTTGTTTGTTTTATACCAGCGACAGGCGTAACCGAAGGCATTATATTTTCGGCTTATCCGTCTGGTCCATTCTCGTGAACGTGAAATTTCTGGAACACCTTGAGCAAATCTCTTCAAATTTGAGTCAATTTGGCTGGACTCAAGGATGAGCTGAAAACATTTTTGTGGTCAAAGGTCACTGGCTTTTGTCCATTTGATTCTCATGAATGCTATATTTAAAGAACGCCTTGAGCACATCTTTTTTCCATACGGAGGCATACAACTATGAGGTGGTAATTCTAGTTTTTTTCTTACTTTACATAATAACCAAAATATCAGCTCAGTAATTATGCACAGTTCGTCAAATACCGATGCAAGGCACCCTTTACAGGGTCTTAATGAGACGCACCAGGCTTTCAACTAATTCTAATGTGAACCCATCCGAGACAATATAAAATGCTCACAGCAACCGCTCCGGTCATCCATTCACTCAGTGGAGAGGAGGATTGGATGGCTGGATGGATGGTCTTTTACCCAAGAGGCTGCTGTTTGTGTCCGGTGTGAAACCAAAACTAAACATTGACTTATTTTTTACTTAAGCAACGTAACAAACTTTTCCTAAACCTAGCCAAGTAGTTTTTTTTAGCTTAACCTAAGTGACGCCAGGGGCTCCGCATGTGACGAGTTGTGAATGAGAATGACTTGGGAAGACTGACATACATAGAGCATATTAAAAGAAAGGATTTACAGCACTTTCAGTTGTATTAGTTAACAGCCTTGTCCACATTCATGCATTTCTTTATTTTATTCAGTGTTAGTTCACGCACTCAATATAATTTTGGTGACATTTCTATGCGATACATGATGTATGAATGTAAAAAAATTATTCAAATTTGAAGATACAGGTCCTAGAATTTGAGGGATGCGTAACATTACATATTCAAGTTTCAAGTTTAATTCAGTGGTCAGTTCCACGCTTGTGTAAAGTGCACACTGCTTTGTTTGCGAGAGATGCCTTGAAAAGGCCATGGCTTAAAAAGTCGTTACTGCTCACTCAGCTCTCTAACCGCTCGATAAAGCCTGGGTTTAATGTTACATGCTGGATAACACCAGGTAGAAGAGCAGACGCAATGTAGGCTACTTAACATGTGCTCTGCAGGTATTAACATCATGCTCATCAAACATTGTTAGCTTGCGATTAGGCTTTACATCTCTCTGTGATGTTGGACAATGTGAGGATTGTCTTTAATGCAGCGAGATCAGATGAAAGAGAGGATGTGTGTTAGTTCACTGGACTTCCTTTGCAGAGCTGATGTAAGAGATGCACCTCTGTTGCCTCACTGGAGACCGGGTGCTATCGATGAGAGACCAGAGCAATGGGGAACGACATAAAGAATGATTAGTTAATAAATCAACTCCCCAGCCAACTTGCTCTGTCTCGATCTCTCTGCTCTTCCCCCAATCGTTCCCCGTTTTTTCTCACCCTCTCCCTCTCTGCGGCAGTGTTAAATTCCTAAGACATGTTGCACCTGTTTGCATGAGTACACAAGACCCCTGCCGGATGTTCCCCCTCCTCTCCCACTACCCCTGAGGGCGTTGCAGTGGGGTGATGTAATCAGATGAAAGTGGTGGTTTTAACGGTGGCACAGAGCCGATGAGAGAATAGGAGAGGAGGAGGAGGAGGCTCGCTCCGAGCCAATGCAGCCAGTCTTCATAAGGGAGAAGCGGGTGCGCATTATTGATCAGAGCAAAATTTAATTTAGTAGAGAATTGACTGCTATGGTTTACCTGAACACTGCTGCTAACTGGGCCCTGCAGCAGGCCTGTGTGGCCAGCAGGTGGTTGAAAGGATCGAGGAGGAGATTAAGGGTTGGATAGAAGGGAAGGAAATGGATGATAAGAGGAATGGCAGAGTTTCAGGGGGAATAGGGTGGCATTGAAGGAGGGAGTTAGGATGAGAGCTAAAAGGCTTAATGGAGGGCATCTAATCCTAAATTGCTGTGATTCTGGTGTGACACCATTAGTGACATCCTCCTTGCCGGGGCAGTGGACATTTTGGTCATTTTATTGCACTAAGATCTGAATTGGGTGTTTCACATCGAATTTGACATTTGTGGTTGGGTACTGTCAGTATTTAACTTATACAGAGCCGCCGCCGATGCAGAGGTACTTGAAGAAACTTGACAAGGATGAAGATTGGAAAGTGAATTCCCCCCTCTCCCTTCCACCCTCCATACTCATACACAGAACAGTTTATAGCTACACTGCAGAGTTTAGTATCCACAGAGATAAAGGTATCAGTTTCATCTTCTTTTAAGGTTTTCTTTTTCCTCTATTTCCCTTTAGTCTGCATGGCTGCCACAGCCACTGAAGTCGTTTAACACCGTCCTTGAGAAAGCCCTCAGTGAGAAAACTCCTGGCATGTTTAAGGAAAAGGTAGAATGCAGTGTGTGTCAGACGGAGCTGGGACATGCAGAGGGGGGAGCCATTCCCCAGAGGGGTTATTTTCCCCTCTAATAGCTGTTACGAGCCCTACATTATATCCAAGGAGCTACGTTCCTTTGGGGTCCACAGACACACACACACACACACACACACACACACACACACCTAGATGCACTGGCACACTCGCACAAAGGCATGCACACTCAGTTGAGCACAATTTTCCTCTCTCTGTTTCTCTCTCTTCGCAATACACACACACACACAGGCACACACACTCAGTCCTAGCCGCTTTGCTCTCCTCGTGTCAATATCCTGCCATTTGAAGTCACGTACTGCAGGGGCTTCTGGGAGTCGCCGAGGAGCCAGGCTGACGGGTAATGGGCCGCATTCATTAATAAGGTTGCCGTGCTCCTGTCCCTCCTCAGCAACGCCAAGGATGTCTTCACCGGGGGGGTAGGGGGTTGGTGGAGTGTGAGGAGGGGGAGGAGGTGAGGTGGGGAGAGCAAGAGAGAGAGAGAGAGAGAGAGTGTCCCGTGGGGAGTCTCCTCCCAGACTCACTTAAAGGAGCTTTATTTCAGCAAGAGAGGAGAGCGGGAAGCAGAGGAGCTGTCCGGGGCCGCCTCTTAAAAAAAAAGGGAGAGCAGGGCCCAGGCGAGCCACGCTAACCCTTACAGGGGTCACACTCCTGCTCCCCCGTCAAACAGCTTATTACCCCACCTGTCGGGAAGTAATCGCCCTAGCTGAAAGGAAAGCTGTCGAGGTGTTTAAATGCTTTATATGGAGGCAGCTGAAAGGGTAAAGAGGGAAGGAATGAATGCGCGCGCGGGGGGGGGACTAATAGTCGTCTCCTAGAACTGCCCGAGGGATTCTGCACCAACAGGACTGAAGGTGACTGCTTTGGTAAACCTTCTCTCTGAGGTTGCGGTAATCATTTTAGATCGTCTCTCCCTCACCGCCTTATTTTCAAACTAGTTTAGCTGTAAAACTGTCATCTCGCATGCTTGTGCACTTAATTCTGTGCCTGTGTGCAGGAAAAAATGTATGTGTGCGCTGAGGTGTGTGTGTATTTGTGCATGCATGCATGCTGATGACTCTGTGACAGGTGTGTCTAGTCCATGCCAGTTTAGAGAGTCCAAGGCCGTGTTTTAAACAGAGCGCAGCAAGTGGGGCATGTAGTTTGCATTAAAGGGATTAGCAGTCACTTCAAAAGATGACCTGGATTCAGCCCACCAGGGACACCAGTTACACACCCCCTGGTCCACACTCCCTTTAAAGAACCTGGCACAGCTGCCCCACTACAACCACTCTCAACGGCCTGTGTGTGTGCCTGCATAAATTTGGGAGATACAGCAAAACAGAGTGATATTGTCAGCGTGTTATCCCGTCTTAGTGAATTGTGCACCGTTACATATCTACAGAAGTGTGGAGGATCAAATCGTCAACGGCCTCACCTGCACAAAGTATTTCTTGACTGCTTTTTTCTGTACCGTGCATTTACAGCACATTTTGATAAATGTAGGCACTGGATCCAAGGATGCTGTTTCATCAGGTGTGCCAGTGTCTTGTTCTGGATTTGTTTCCATGCACACAGTCTTTGATCGGGAGGCAGGTTTTCTGAGGAGTGCGATGCTAGTGGTGGTCAGTGGTCTTATGCCTTTGTGTTAGACCCCGACTTAACTTTGCTTAATCCTAAACTGCTATTAATCCACACAGACTGCTGTTCGACTCCTGTGCAAGTTAATTGGATCTGAATAATGGAAGCCTAATGATGACTTCGTTCAAATGTCAAGATAATCAAACGTGTTTGTCAATCATACCATTTGAAATATGTCTTTTGTGTCTCTAAGTGTACAGCATTATTGTTCTCGTTATGGTAGATAAAAAAAATGGCCCCACTGTCCTTTTTAATGAAAGGGAAGGAAACTGAAAGATACATTTGTTGTATGTGATCATAATGTCTCCCTTGTTTCTTTCTGTGTCCTTGCAGAACCACGCGTTGACTCAGCACAGCAGCTAACATGGCAAAGATCAGCGCCGTGGCCAAGAACAAGGATCACGTGACGCAGAAAATAATGTCTGACCGCCAATTACCATCAGTGCAGTTTCCCACTGACTGTCTTGCGCTGAACCTTCGGTTCAGTTTCACCACAAGGAACCATGCCACAGCAAGAAAAAAGAAAGGCAAAGAAAATAAAAGGAAGAGGGGGGAAAGAACATAAAAGTGCCCTCTCCGTTCTTTACTAACCATTATTTCAAAAATAAAGAAAAAGCCAACTTGTTTGTACATAGAATTCTTCATGTGTTGCTTAACTACAGCTATATTGCAATCTTATACAGTATTTGCCAATGTACAGTTCAAAATGTTTGTCCGAAAAAAGAGAAGGGGGGGGAGAAAAAAAATATCAATGACATTGTCAATCAGACCAGATGAGACTTAACCAGTTGTGTAAAGGAGAAACAGGGTGCCACCCAGAGCGTAGGAAGCTGTAGGAGCCGGCAAGTGTTGTTAGGAGGACTCTTTTCATCAGCGCCACTCCTACTGCGCAGTATGTCACTCTGTATCCTGACGTGGTCAATCATTATGGGGTAGAAAAGCTTGATTCACCAGCATAGGCTGAGATCTTGTCCCTGTGTCGTAACATGGCTGCCAGAGGACCAGCTGAGAACGGCGGTGTGTCTAATCTGCACTGCCTGCGCCGGAGTTCAGATGAGAGGAAAAAAAACAAAAAAAACAGAGAGATAGAACAACGCAGAGAACCGAAAAACAGGACAGGATGCTGATATATGCAAACGCAGTGACACAGATTTGGAAAAGGCTAGTTCCTCTGGTTGGCTCGTGAACAGAGGCGTGAAGCTCCCATGTGGCTCTCAGAGCATGGGGAAATCTCCAGCCCACTGACTCAACCTGTACATTTCTGTTGTCAATGTTTACTGCTCGTTGAAGCCTGGAGATTACTGGAATATTTTTTTTTCTTTATGTTTTGTTATCTATACATATTTTTTTTCGCAGTAGGGGAGTAAATCCATTTGGATTTGGGGTCATTAAGACTGAACATAATTTCAGTCTGTTTTGGGGATAAAGCGTGGTTACAAAACTCGGTCCCTGGCTCTCCTGGAGAGTGCCCAAAAACTCCTCTTGTTTCTTTGCATTGACCCGTCGCTCTCTGCTCAAGCTGGAAGCCACTGTGGCAGCATACGAAACTTTAAACCATTCTGTTATGTAAATGTTTTGCATTCATTGAACCTGAGATGCACTTTTGTATAAAACTTTAATGTTTTGACATTTTGATTGAGAGTTGTTCGTACAGTTTACAGGAAATCACCATCTCCTGCAGCAAAAGGACAGTTATCTCCGATCTTATTAAAATGTATTGTACAAATATGGAGTTCTGTATTTGGCAGACCTCATTTTTTTGTGTTGCACATGTGATGGAAATATTAAAAACTGTATGAGAAAATGGCTTCATTGTCCCTTCATTATCTACATAAAATACTTCTGTATGAGTGTTAATGTCTGTGAACACAATTAGCCCGTCAGACAAGACCTATGATGGCAACAACACCACCATCATCATCAAAAGTGTACACTGCTTTTTTTTTTCTTTGTATCAAATTGCATCCTATTTTCCCTCACTCCCTCGTGGCTCTCGCTAACAAACATCTGAGCATCTTAAGGGAGGTCTGTGTTATTAATGACTCCATTACCCATCACCCTGTGCGGTCCCATTCTACACACCCTTGCGCTGGGTCTATTTAGGGAGTCTCCAGCACTCCGGGAGACCGCGGAAAAGATTCTTCTGCTTTTGCCGGATGGGACGAAACCCATGCAACAACATCTGTCTGTCCCAGCAAATGATTCATCAATGGTGACACGCGAGCACCATAACATTTGTGAAAGCGTTCAGTCTTGTTTTGAAAAGGCTCAGCGATGAAGTTCATTGTAACTAGGTTATACTGTGAGTTACGAATGACCGTGAACTCACCCTTTATTTTAAATAAACATTTCATTATTTACTGTATGTATGAAATAATGCATAATACCATATATTGTATGCATATTAAAACATATAGAATACTAAGAGAAGCACAGTAATATTCCTATTTTGTTCTAGTATGTGCAGAGCATATGAAAACATTTAAATGTGACCCCTCCGGATGTTAATATTAAAGAACATTTGTCACAGAAAATAATCTGTGTTGTCGGGGTTTCTGAAGTTTATTAAATTTTCTCATGTCAAGCGTAACATCAAATGGGCATGTTGTCTGTCATCTATTAGCTTTTATTACATTACTATAATGGAGATCATATGAGGAATGGACTGGGCCTTTTACATTGACAGACTTCCACAGTGGAGACGCAACCCCTCGTCCAAAGCAGAGATGGTATGGCCCAACATTAACTGTCATACTGAATGCAAGCTGGGCATCCATTAAACAACTTTGCTAGCATCTCCGCGTGCCAGACACTTTTAATAAGCTTCAAGGGCATTTGAACAGGTCCAGAACTTAGCTTTGCCAGAGATGGACTGGCCCACATCATCCATTACATTAAATTGGGTGGCGGCCTCCAGCTCATATTTATGATTTAATTAAATTCACTTGTGAGGCGTATCAGAACCACTGCGGCCTCCCTTTTAACGCCAGCCTAAGCAGCAAAACACACACACACACACACACACACACACACACACACACACACACACACAGCTACACACATGAGTGCATACACAAGCGATGTGCTTCTGACACTCGCCCAAGTGTGAGACTTTGTGGGCGCTTTGGCAGGGGCGTTCTCCGGGGTTCGTTTAAAGCAATATAATTACACAGCCCCCAAGTATTCTTCCATCAGAAAGCAGCAGAATGGATGGCTTGTTCAGAGATAACTTAGCCCGGCTGATCCTCTGCGGTGTCGTTGCCTGAACATAACCTCGATGCAAGTGGCACTCACTGCTGCTAAGAGCCTGGCCAGTCCTTGGTGAAACTGGGCAGTCGGGCCAGATGTTTGGGAGTAGCTGAAATGCCATTGTTCTTGTCCAGGATGTGTGCGAAATGGCATTTTGGATTTTTTCATTTGACAGCCTAATACCCGTAGTCCCCTAGAGGAAAAGTGGCAGCCTGTGTTAAGACTTTATTAAAGAATTATGAGATCCGACTGAACCTGTGCAGTATGTCGCTATCCTCAAAGCTGAGAATGTGCCACTTTATCCGGTATGAACAACCTGCACAAATGTAGGTATGCATTCAGTGTTCGTCCCTTGTGCTCCAGTGTCTTTGCTATCACTCTTCTTTGGTGCAAAATTTAGTTTGGTGAAAACTCCACATTGTTAGGCTGCGCAGTCCTCCCACTGAAAGAGACCTCAGAGACCTCTTATGGCATTCAATATGTGCGCCCAAGCGTGAGATCCAGATCCATTTGGCCAGGAGATCCGCTGGGAGTGTCTGGGGTAACCCAATCTCTCACACCGGCACTCCACATCCAGAGAGCCATCTTTTCACTTCAGAACTGTGTCAGCAAAATGGACGCCCCAACCTCAGTATGTAGCTCTGCCACAGTGTTTATGGCTCAAGTATAAGGGCCTTTGAGATTGTCTTCTCTTTATACTCTGTGTAATTTTGTGTACACCCTGTTTCTGTGTCTTTAAAATGTAACTGTAGTAATGCGAAAAACAGTAGAAAACTTGTGAAAGCTTTATCTGAGATAGTCCTCCTCAGAGTAAAGTTACTTTACAGATTTTTCTCCTGCAAATGTATCAGATGGCAAAGACAGTTCTCAGGTAATAATTATAAAGAGCACCTAGAGTTGTTTATATTACCATCAGAGGATATCGGCCTTAATCCTACACTTGAAGCTACAAAACTTGAAGATCTAAATAAATGTATTTGAAAAATAAAACATTTATTCCGAGCTGATTTTTGTTGGGAAGATGCATCTTTCATCCCCTCATGCATTTTCTAAATGGCTTATCCTGTTCGTGGTCACAGGGGACTTGAGCCCATCCAAGCACACATTGGGCAAGAAGCAGGGTACACCCTGGCCGAGCCGTCAGTCCATCACCGAGATACACACATACAGACAAGCAAACTACATTCACCCTCCTCTGCTGCCTTTCATAATGATGCCCCATGTCTCCCGAACTGGGAGAGCTGAAGGTGAGTACCCCCCTCCAGTCATCTCCCTCTGCCTCACCAAGACAAACACTTGAAATAGACAAAGCACTAGATTTTTTATTTTTGTGTGTGTGTGTGTGTGTGTGTGTGTGTGTGTGGATGGGCCGGGGGAGGATTTTCAAAAATGTATTAAACACCAAGCAATAAAATATAGACCAGGTGGGGTCAAATTCACTGCAATTCTCTGGGCTCCGCAGCCAATGTGGCCGATATGATGATATGAGGACAGGGGAAGAGTCTAACAAGAGGAGAGAAAAAGGGAAAGAAAGTATCAATAATGCAGCGTACACCATATACAGCTGACAGTAAAAATAGAAAACACACTGCCTGAGAGAGAGGAGAGCCCACCGAATTCTGGGCAGAGTCCCTTGTATGTACGGGGCAGAACATGAATCTACTGGTTAAATGAATTGAGCTTGGTGTGGCTGCAGAAACCGGTTCAGGTGTTTCAGTACAATTAGTGTAAGAGACCACATAACGCAGAAAACGATTTCACGTGCTTTAGTGCTTTCATAGTCTTTAGAAATCTCTGTATATGTACATACTAATGTTGATGTGAAATAATCTTTGCTCGCTGACATCTGCCACGTGTTTACTTACTGAACACGTGGCAGATGAACACTGGTATGTGTGGCACAAAATGGGGAGACGGATGCTTAAATAGAATACAAAAATGGCTTTCTTTTTTAAATGTTTATTCTATTTATTTTTGGTGAATCTGGAATGACAGTTAAACAAATACTGTCACTGTCAGTTATATATTTATTTCCCTCTTACTGGTGATGAACTAAATAATGCTCCATAATGGAGCCCCTTGGGAGAACAAGTGCCTCATTCTACCAGAGTGCCCCGCTCTCTCTCTCTCTCTCTCTCTCTCTCTCTCTCTCTCTCGTCTCTTCCTCTTCTTCTCTTTCTTAATTTCATCCCTCAATTTTCTTTAAATCTGGCGTTCATTCTTGTCCTGTCTCTCTGATCCCTCACTACCATCCTCTCTCACCCATGTTAGTCTTCATCGCTCTCGCTCTTCCACTGCCCCTCCTCCTCTCTTTGCATCTCTTGTATTGTAAACAGCTCACAAAAGCATGACAAGGTCTCTGCTCATGTTCCCCCTGCCTCCCTCTCTGTTCTCCCAGCTATTTGTTATTGTCTCCTCGCTATCGTGTGTGTTTGTCTCTATCACGCGTTCTTTATTCTGTTTTTCCTCTGCGTCAGAAAAGCAAAAGTTAATTAAATATGGAACGAGATGGAGCAGCATCTCTTTAAACCATCATGTCATTAAAATGGCATCCCTGGGAGATCAGCTTAAAAGGAGTCGGAGAACAATGTCTTCTCCGTCAGATATTTATGGGCCTGGTTATGTAAACATGCTCCCTTTATTCTCTATGTATATTTCATGTAATTATCACTTTTTGTAGCGCTTCCCCCATGAGATTCTTAGAGGCAAGAAGTTACTAGGGGAATGTCATTAGAAGAGACTATTGTTACAGCACTGCTGTGATACTGCACCGGGAAAAAGGCTACATTCCAGTCCTGGTGATACCTTTTATCTATATTTGACTTCATCATATAAAAATCATCAATGTCTCGTTTCAGTGTACCTGCAGACTAAAACTTAAAGCCCATTCTCTGCAGTTTGCCAATCTTTATTAATACCAAAAAAGCACACTGAATGAAGCATTCAACAGCATGCATGCATCTGATATAGATACGAGGAAGTTCACAGATTATTTACAGGTTTGCAAAAACCTTGATGTCTCTTACTCAGCCTGCCCATGTATCCATCTGTTAGAAAAGCTGAAGATCTGGAGTGAACTGGATTGCTTCAGCAGCAGAGGCCAGCGACTGGTGCTTGAAGGCCTTTGTGCCAGCTGACGGAAGCCGCTAATTAAGAGGGCTGGGGAGCCAGTGGGGTGCCTTATGAAACAGGGGCACCTGGGTTTCACAAGAGGGGGCCGGGTATCCATCACAACTCATCTGTGTTGCATGGGAAAAGACGACGGTCCGCTCCAGCGCTATGCCACGTATACACTCTTTCACTCGGGCAATGATGTCAAATACGGCTCTCACACTCAGAAGCGTTCCACCCCCTGTGCCCTCTCTCAGCTTTTTTCCATCACAGAGGGAGATGTTATTGCATGGCATGATGAAATTGTATATGTCAAGGTGCATTTCATTCACTGCAGATGCACCAGAATGTGGATGCAGGAGGAAACAGCTGTGTGTGAACGCAGTCAAATGCACATGAAAAAAAAAGCACAAACACGCTCACACATCTGGACTCCCACATGCATAACTTAATGTCCCCCTTCTTTCTATTGTTAGTTGAGTCTTCTTTGATGTAATGTCAGAGTGTCTCAAAGTAATCTAACTAGCTCTGACTTAAGGGACAATATTAGGTCTGCCATGAGTTCTATCATTACTGTTTTACCCACCACAGGCAGGTACAGCACTCGACCATCACTGAACCTGCCATATTGCTATCCAACCTGACCCCACAGACGCAGTAAACCTAAATGAACCACAGTTTTGAATGTCGACAGCTATAACCACTGCAGAATTGCTTTTAATCAACGTCTGAAATGAGGGTGACTTGAAGCGTCGCCCCATGCTGATTAAATGTAATTGTTTAATTGCCAAGTGCTGGGAACCCATCCTAAGAGGATTCCAATGGAATTATTTAATCTCTAGTCAGGAAGTACACTGCAGGAAAAAGCAGAGGGAAAAACGGAAGAACGGAAAAGGCAAAAATGAAGCAGAAATAGTCTGTTTTTTTCTTTTTGAGTATGTCCCTCATGAAATATTAAACTGCGGTTTACATTTAGTTAGCTGAGAAAGCGAACAGCCTACGCGGGGGGAAGATGTACACTAAGTGATGCTACAACTTCGAAAGAGGTCAAAGTTTTGCCCTGTATCTGCAGACTAAAGTGGTTTGGTCTTGTCTGCCGGCTCACTTTTATATTCCAGCTTAACTTTTAGAATGCTATATTGGTCATCGCCATGTTGTGAGGAGTACTGGTATATGAAAATGTCTTGCGTGTTTTTTCCATGTTACAGTGGCTTCATTCCACATCTGTTACTTTTTATTGTCTATTGTGTAGACTAGAGGTGTTGTCCAGTTTGAAAACAAGAGAATTCAGCATTAAGTCATCCGAAAAAAGTGCTTAAGTGGAAACTCTAAGAGTTTAACTATACAGAGATACTCATGGGGAAGTTATATAGGCCTTCTCCCCCCTCTGATCACTGACTGAGTCTCTGCTAATGGGGCTCTATAAACTTAAGAGGCACAGGTGTGCTCCATTTGGGGTCACTGCTTTTAGATCCATTGCTTGGGGTCACAGACATCCAAACCCCTGCGATAAACACATTCACATATATTTACTGAACATGCTTAAAAAGACATACACACACATACAACCTCTGCATGCGGACATAATTAAAATCTCTCATCTATATTTTTTCCTCCTAGACCAATTTAAGTTGGCATGATCTGCAACACAGCCTCAGTCAGTAGCTACATCAGTTTGGCACACATACCATGGCATTTCAATCTATCAATAAAATCAATTGCAGTAGTGCTCCTAATATAACTGCACACAGTGCAAGCGTTCCTCACAGTGATACAGGCTCTTGCTGTCACATTTAGATACACAGGGAGTGAACCCAGGCTTGCCATTCCGCTGATAAATGCAGTTCTGTCGTCCCGAGGGAAATGTGCTCGCATCCCTCTGGTCAGAAGTGTACTTCCGCCCCCCCACCACGCCACAGGCGGGGAAAGGGAGTGAGGAGGAGGGGGGAGCAGAGGCCTGTTCCCTGCAGCTGTGCCCTTATTCCCAGCACCTGACCAGGGGCCCAGATGTGCACACGCGCAACAGCAACAATTTGAGCAATGTAAGTCCCCTGTGGGACCCAGGCACCTGCATATGTGACCCCACTATCTAACATGACGGCGTAATTACAGGTCTAATAAGTCTACATCTGGAAAGAACTCATTTAATCTATCAAATCATATAGCTAGACAGGGGAACAATACAAAAATGGTATTGCACTCTCAGCATTTCATCTGCACATCAAACAAAAGCCAATCTGCACTTGGCACTGACCCAATTAGCCATCAGGTAGACAGCATCTACATTTAAAATGCATAACAGAGCTTAATTCATTTACTCTATTATGTGCATAAAGACCCTCAGCCAGTAACAGAGATGTGTTTATTTTTGGAAAATCCTAAATTTAATTAACTTAAGCACCAAAGATTGAACTTTCTTCCGGGCCAAGAGGACAACATTTAGGCCACTACTCTAATATTTAAGTTACACAAATAGTTACCAAAAGATATATGGCATAAAAGGACTACAAAACAATTACATGTAACTCTTCAGGTTTTGCAATTACAAGTGACACTATGTCACATATTCTTCTACTACACTTTCAATCCGTCAGGGTCCAGGTGCACATATAGCACATATATAACAGTTCAAATACAAACAAAAAAAGTAAAGCAGTTAATGGAAAACCTGGCCAACGACAAAGATTGACTTCTCTCGATGATGTATTGAAGCTTAATGTTCAAGCACCGCGCACACAAGAAGCTGTAAAGGTTAATGGTGACATCTAGTGGCACACAAGTATACATGCATCTGCTGATCACAGTAAAATGATTTTTGGCATTGTTTGTAAACAGATTACTTCTCTATCTTACATAAAAGCAAATACTTTCTGTAAAACAAACTGAGAAATAATCTTTACTTTTTTTTTTACTTTTGTTTGTGTTGTTTTTCTATAGTACAGCAAAGAAGACATGTTTTTGTTTTTTTTACATGAGATGATAAATGTGCAGACAATGTACTCAGTGTGCGGAGGAATGTAATCCTTTACTAATCTTTTGTATAACAATGTGCCCCAAAAAGAACACATTTATACTTCATGGCACTTTTTCTTTTCATCTCTGTGCTTCTGTAATAGCATCACTGGTAAACCTTCTAACAGCAGAGGGTGATAGTGATCTGTTTTACTGAATGTCACAGTGAGTGCAACACACACCTTTTTAAGAACATAAATCCTCAATATATATACAATCAAGATACAAGCTGCATAACATATCGAACTAGACATCATAATTGATGGATTGCTAGCCAGCCTGCACATATTCAAGACAAATCTTGAACTTGTATGTGAAAACTGTTGATGTATTCACTTTCAGACAGGAAAATGATTTTTCTGCCTATGATGGATGTTTAACACAAGCTTTAGATTTGAACACAGCAAACTGTAAATAACATCATACTAAACCTTGTACATCCAAACACTGAAAAGCTTTTGGAAACAATTAATTATGGTATTCGTGACTAACTGCGATGCACAGTTTAGCTTCATCTGATGACACTGTGTAATTTATGGGTCGGATTTGAAAGATTTCCATCCACAGTTTTGGCACATTGTTCATCAGGCTTTTATATCTGCTTGTTAATGGCCAGTGCGAAGGACAACTGATAGGGGAGTAGTATGCCGCCTAGGGCAGAGAATCTTGCTGAAGGCCCTGCGGAAGCTACTGTGGCAGAGCGGGTACAGGAATGGGTTAATAGCAGAGTTGAGCCACAGGAGCCAGAAGGTGACCTCGTACCAGTGATGCTGGATGCACCGCCCTCTGCAGGCAGCACGGATGATCATCAGTAGGGTGTACGGTGCCCAGCAGATGGCAAACACACACACTATGATGGCCAGGGACTTAGCAATTTTCTTATCCCTGGACAGACGGCTAGGATGGGCAGCCCTGCTGGTTGAGGGATCTAGTTTACTCAAACTGGGAGAGGAGGTCTGGGAGTTGATGGAGCCTCTTACAGCCAGATTCATCCCAAACCCACAGTTGTGGGACAGGGGGATACCTTTCCCCTGGGCAGAGGCAGGTTCGCTCAATCGAAGGTGGAGCTGGGCCTCCCTGCTGTGGAGCCTCCTCCTGCGTATACTGAGGTAAATGCTGAGGTTGAAGAAAGCCACAGAGATGAAAGGAGAGAAGAACTCCAGCATGGAGGCACTCAGCAGGAAGTACCAAGAGTAATAGAACTCTGCAAAGCACTCATCCTTTGGCACGCGTCTTTTGCCCACCACCAGTTCCCAGAATATGATAGCTGGGCCATACAGGATAAAGGCTAGCACCCAGACAGCAATCATCTTGACTACGGCTTGGTGTGTCATGCCCTGTCTGGCACGGTAACTTACCTGCAAATATAAGCAGAAATCACAAAATGTACTGAGTGATACTGTCAGTGTGGGGTCACTCAATTGTATCTGCAGTTTTCTGCATGCTACCATTAGTGTAGAAATAGACCAAAATGACAAGCTTATTCTCATAAAGTCTACTATCTTTAGCCATAAAAAGGTAGGTGATGTTCATTTAACAGCAGTGGTGGAAGAGATATTCAGATTCATAAGAGCAATAACAGTGTAAAAATAGTGCATTGCAAATAGAAATACAGCTAAATGTTACGTACATGTTTTAAACCTATGCAAAGTATTACAAGTAAAGATATAATGCAGACGGAAAGGCCCCTGTTAGTGTTATATTATCATATGTTCTAAAATTGGATCGTCATTAGTGATGCATTTTGTTAGCAGCATTTTAATGTTGCAGCTGGTTGGGATGGAGATAAATTTCAGTATTTTACATACTGTTGTGTAGTTTAATCTCTAACATTGTATCGTATTTTATGAGCTGATTACATGTTTTACGTAAAATATATATATCTTGAAAGCAACTAGTGGTGTTATTATAACTGCCAAATGGAATAGAAAGTAACAAAAAGTGTTCTCTCTGCTTGAGAAGTGCTCAAGCAGAGTACACTCACCTTAAAAACTGTAGTGCAGTATTTTGATTTACTAAAATACAACACTGATTTCCTTGTACTAATATCCAGCACAATGGCACAATGAATAAAGAGGCCATCTGTCAGCCAGAAGCCATAGCTTTAAACCATGTTCACAAAAACCAACCAGTGAAACCCTTCAAAACTGAGAATTTCATCAAGCTAATAACATTTAAAACATATAATATGCAGCTTTGGACAGACACATAATGACATCTTTGTGAAATCGCAGAACATGTTGGGGGACAAACAGAACATGTGAACTTTCCAACATCCTGACATCATGCACTGCAGAAAAAATGTGTGTGAATGAGTGTATGTCAATGAGGCACTTCTCGTGACCACTCAATTAGTGTCACATCCTATGTCCGCATCCACATTCTTGTTCAGCGGGCAACATACCTCTCCAGCTGCTCTGCCCCTGTTCTGAATGACAAGAAATAAACCGCAGTCCTTCAAAGAACACGGAAAATGTTTGTATAAATTAATTGGTATACAGTGATTCAACATGGTGATTCTTTTCCCTGGTTCATGTTGTGTTGTTGAATTTGACGGAGAGGAATCATGTGTGCTCAAAATTCCAATCTAAAACTTTGCATATTTTTTTAAAGCTTCTAGGGATTGACTTTAGCCCGTTCTTATAATCCTAAATTACACAATCAATGGGATATTTTCTAATACTGTGCAGTTAGCATTTTGTTAATGTGCTGACATTTCATCTAACTGCCAAATATATGCATGTAATCTGACTCCATTTTTTTCAAAAGACAACTTTGTCCTGTGGCTGTTGACGATCCTTTGTCTTTCAATGTTCAGAGAGAAATGCTTTTAGGAAAAAGCTGCTTGGCAGCCAGTGGCCTGCTTCAGCTGCGATTGATCTCTCCAGGTTGGCAGGACCATGGCACGGAGGAGGATCTCTATGATCAAAGCAAGCTAATTAAAGAAGGGTCTCTCTCACTCTCTCTCTCTCTCTCTGGTGTTATTTGTATTCGCTGCTCTGATGTTAAGTGTTTGCTTGTGAAAGGAGACAGAACACATCTCTTTGTCTGCCATGCCGAACTTCATCCCACCTTTGAGTTAACACACGTGTGTGTAGGATACAGTCAGTTGGCTAATGCACAGACAAGGACGGGGTCAATGGGCCTAAGAGCTGCAGAGGTTTGGAAATGTATGATAACTACTGGATCCAAATAGAAAAGGGACATAATTGATGCTGTACAATTGTATTTCAGAAAAACAAAGCAGTGGAACATAGTTGCCCAGACATCGATGAAATTATTAGAATCTGCTAAAGTGGAAGTTAAATGTATTTAAGTTTTGTCATCAATACCACAATATTGATCCTCCGAAAGCACAGTCTGTCCCAAAGTCAAAATGTGACTTCTTTTTTTTTTTATCTTGGTCATGGGGAAGGGCTATAATTAGAGGTGGCACTGGGCCTGAATGGGTCAGGAATGATTAACCTCTGCAGATGGGCACATCTGGGAGAATGAGGCGGCACTGCCACTAGCAATAACCTGGGAGACTCACCGGTCAGAAATCAAGCCACAGACACGGGCAGTGAACATTTGTGTGGCTACAAAGGAAAAGGGCTCTTCAACTTTTAACATTATATCTTTAAACTGTTCACTCAAATGTGAAAAATAAAGTTATTTCTGTTTTATTTGTATTTGATA
Source organism: Cebidichthys violaceus (assembly GCF_023349555.1). NCBI lineage: Eukaryota > Metazoa > Chordata > Actinopteri > Perciformes > Stichaeidae > Cebidichthys > Cebidichthys violaceus. Next base: position 7,640,213 of record NW_027176964.1, read on the forward strand.
ATGACAGCATTTTAGATTACAAATGTGGCAAGCCACTGTGCTATGAGTCGCACTTCTAAATTCACTTTGTTAGTGCTGTGTGCATTACAGATGTGAGGCACAGGTTGATCCACTCACTGCTCTGGTGACTGACAGGAAGCGGTCGTAGCTGATGAGGACGATGTTGAAGACAGATGCTGAACAGAGCAGGTAGTCCATGACCAGCCACAGCTTGCACAGTCCTCGGCCCAGTGTCCACCTGCCTGTCAGGATGTAAGGCATGTAGACCGGGATGCAGAATGCCCCTACAGAAACACAGTTGTTGGGAAAGGAATCAGAAAGCAAGGCTACACAGGACATTTTCAGTAATGCACACCCATAAATGCGAAATAGAACTTGAACGCAAGGAGGGTGACAAAGTGATGAGTGAGTGTGAAAGAGCAGATCTTGATATAGCCATATTAAAGAAAGAAATGTATCAAGCTCTCTAAATAAATATATATATATATATACGTATATATATATACGTGTATATATATATATAATATATATATATATATATATATACATATATACGCATATATATATATATATATATATATATATATATATATATATATATATATTATTTATTTATTTATATATATATTGTTGGTCCCATCAATGCAGCTGCTTAATTCATGAGTGTAGACTTTAAATACTCTACTTGGTAGCACACTACTAGAGTAACGAGGGATTGACAGGCAGATACAGGAGCATCAAATATATTCCAAAACTTCCACTGTCATATATACCAGCATGGATGCATATATCACAGCACATCACCGTCTTCATGACAGAGCTACCACATACTTTATATTCCAGGGTATAATACAAAGACTAAGGTTGGACTTACCTACAAGGAAATCTGATATTGCCAAATTCAGGAAGTAGTAATTACATTGTGTTCTCAAACTCTTGTCCACTTTAAAGGCCAAAATGACCAGTGCGTTGCCCAACACTATCACAACGACCAAAGTCACCATCATCACCATCAAAATGACAAAAACGGGTCCTGAAGACACGAAGCTGCTCTGGACTCTAGTTGAGGTGTTGTCAAAATAGTACCGACTAGAGTTGGAATCAGTTTGTTCCTCCGACATGGTCCTGATGTGATGATCAACGATGCTCCCGTTATATCCTCAAACGCCACAGAGCTGGAAATAATAAGCCAGCAACAGGTGGCAGGCGAAGGGACTCTGCATTCAACACCCCCATGCATGCTCTAAAAGCTTCGCTTTCCTGTTCAGACTGAGCACAGTGTGCAGGAAAATCCACGAGAGAGCGCACAGCGCCTTTCCCAAAACGCTGCCTGGACACTTGATGAATTACGCGTTTGCCAGCAGTGACGCTTCGCTGTAGAGACATCGCTTCTCAAGGCAAATAATTGCTTTTGTCATCGTACACTGTATGACTTTAAAGTAATATCGCGATCCGTACAGTCGATATGGTGAAGTGGCACGGTGAGGTTAAGAGATAGAAACAGAAATGTTTGGTTATCTTATAGGGAATTAACAGGAATTAGTTGCCGTATCCAATAGCATCCTGCAATTTGTTCAACGGAAATAGGTTTTTAAAGCTCATGATGAAACCTGAAAGCTATTTTTATAATGTACTTTTAGATAATTATACTGACGTCAAAGAGTCATTTTCTTGCTCTCTCCCTATCCCCCCCATATTTTCATGCTGTGGATCACCAGTTTGGTAAACTGAGTTTAGAAATTATTCATAGAAACTTCCTGTTTGACTCACAGCCTACTAACTGTTTGTTGTTGCCTCAAATGACCATGCCTGGGTGTGCAGAGAGTGCGTGGACATGGAAAAGCATGATACAATCAAACTGTGATGACCCTTACCGAATCCCACACTGGACAGAGTATTAAGAACATTACCTTACATTACCTGCTGTATGAACAAACAATGAAACGTGCATATTACTCTTTGTATTTTATTTGTTCTTTATTGGCATATTGGAACAGCTTCCATTGTCTGTGAAAATTGTTGAAGGCTTTTGTATTCATCAAAATTCACACTTTTGACATTCAGCAACAGCTTCAGGTTGTACATAATTGTTTTAGAGACATTTCCCTCCAAATAAATCTCATATATTCTCCTTTTCCCTCCCATCCTGCCACCAGCCAGTACCTTCAATCTGAATGACAAGAAAATGCTGTGCAAGCCAGCAACAGTCTGATAGCCAGATGCTAATGGAAGGCACACAGGTCTCTCACTGAAGCTCAAATCAACAGGCCTTGTGAGATTAACAGTTTTACCAGTCACAGTTAAATAGTTAGCATTCTCGCCAGTAGCAACTGAAAAAAACCTTCATGCATCTGTTTAGATACTTGTGGGTGTAAAACCTCCCAGGAGCACACAGTGGAGGAAGCTGTACGCCTTATTTGCATTCAGATACTATCCTGCCAGTCCCACAGCTGTGGTCCAAGAGAAAAGAGAAACACTACAGAACAGTAGAAGTGACTGAAGGAGCCCAGCTTGAATTACTGTTATTTTCCCACAAATGGAGCCACCACAATCTCTCAGTGTTAGTCACGTCACAGTTGCAACACAGGAACCAGTGGAGGCAAAGCATAGTTTTCCATTCAGACTTCTCACCAGTGTTCACAATAAGCTCAATTCAAATAAAATCAGCTCTTTAGAAATTTGACCATAACTGCTTTTGCAGATCCTCTTAATTAGGTGGTTGGCTATCTTTATTGTCAGTTTTGATAAAAGAGAAATGATTGAGTGCTTCATCATGTGAGAAATGTGTTATAATGATCATACAGTGTATGTGATTCTCACCTTGTAGCTGATAGAAATGTGTCTTTTTAAAGACAAAAATGTTGATATTTCTACATTTAGTAATGGTTGTTTTAAGGCAGTTTAGGGAATGTTTCAAATGCTGCATATGAACTTACTGTGCTCAAGTTATAGACAGTATGATTAACTGCTCTCCTTTTAAAGAATGACAAGACAAATACATTTTTATACAGATCTCAAATCCTGTTGAATTGTAACGCTCATATCCATAGATTTTTTCCTTAGAGTCCAACCTGTTCATCCACTATTCAGGTAGTTTTCTGGCTACCTATACAAATGCTAGTGATAGTGAAATACCCATTACTGACAAATGTCGTTTATAACAAAGGTACAGAGACAACATGGAAAATAGCGGCGCGTCGTCATGGAAACTAATGCACATATAAGATATATAGACCAGTGCTGTACTATTGCTGATGTGCTCTGCCATTAGGTCATGGGGTGCCAATTAAAAAAATTAAATAAAAAAAGTTACAACATTGACATTAATATTGCTCTTGAATTGTATTTGCCTCTACCATATTGGAAATATTATATTCCCAATAATAAATAATAAATGCCATAACAAAACGACCATGCTGGTGTCTAAACCCAACATTAATATTACATCATTACTGCAAAGGTCATGGTTAAGGTGTTCTTGATACCACACTGAGTGGTACACTGAAATATTGGGAGCAGTATCTCCACAGCTCAAGGTGTATTTATTTCAATATAATTATGCTTTGCCGGTATAAGATATGGTAAACTACTGCATGCATATTAAACAGAATGCAATGAAAGTGTGTCAGGGAAGCAATGAATTTGGCAGGTGCACTGTTGCTGGATTTGGAAATACAAGTGTGGCGACTCATCTGAAAATGGAGGGCACTCAGAAACAAAGCAGTGCCACAGAGGGTACACAGAGGCTCTAGTGTTGCTGATTATACTGTGCCCTGCTGTGGCTCTCCATTACTCTAGTACTCAAGTGTTTGTGTTTGGATGCTGGGCTGGAGTACTGATGCTATCATACTGTAACAGTGTGCCTATCCACAGTAATCACAGCTTAAATTAAATTATGACATGTACAGTGCACATCTCGATTCTCCCTTTAGACCTCAGTGGGGGCTTTGGAGGAGTCCATCCAAGGCCATATTCATCATTCATTGTAAAGTATGTTGCAGTTTACAAATTGGTAGTACAGATTGTCTTCATATTGGAGCTAGATACCACCATTATATGGCATTGTATTGTAAACCTGTCAATAATTAGGTTTTACGGTTTAGAAATGGATATATTTGCTTGACTAGAGCTAAACACAAAACTGAAAACACTAGTCCTGACTAAAAAATGCAATTTGTTGAGGTTAAAAACACACAAAATCGAAAAGCTTTTTTCAATCGTGATCCTTGTCACAAAGAGAAGGTAAAGTGACAGATAGTCAAAGTCAGGCAAGACAAGTTAAAAACAAATTTAAGATTGATTATTTAACAACCATTGATATTAATGACCAAGTAACAAGGAACTGCATTCTTTAGAATTTTCTTAGTGACACCTAACTTGGCTGATTGGATAACAACTCACAAAAAATGTGCAAAAAAAAAAAAAAAGCAGACAAAAACACTCTGATTCACATACTGTACATGAGCTTAACTATCTGACTATACTTCATTTATACAATTATTCTTTCCACGAGTCCTTTAGAATTTGATTTTGATCATTTTGGTCACAAAGTTTTCCTCAAAATGTAATACTGCATCCATCAGGAACAGGGACAATGTCCCTATGATGTAAGAGGAAGAAAATTACTTTTTGAAAAGCATACTCCCACTGTTGAACAGGCAGGATTGCATCAATATGCTGGGTATTGCCATTAGAACATAACAGAAACATCCCTTGGTAGTCTCCGTCTCCACATCACATCAGTGCTGTCACAGTTTACATAACTAAGTGCTAATCACTAATGAGAGAGCTGAACTCATATAGTTGGATGGCTTCACAGCCTCACAGTCTGTTTGGCAGAGCTGCTTCCGAGATGAAGGGTGCTGGCATTTACCTTCTGCTGTAGATCCACAGAAGCTCATTGAAATGCTGTGGGTGTGCCTCAGTGACAGCATTTTTACTTGTTGAATTTTTCATTTCATTTTCAAAAGCTCCAAGCAGGGTAATCCATGTATCACTGTACCCTGCCCTCATATTAAAAAAAAGCAAGTCATCATTGTAATCATCATGTGCAGTAATTATATTAATTGTCATATGTGATCAGTCCTGGTTGCAAATATAATATAGATTTTATATTCCTTTTCAATGCTCACTTACGCCTTGATGGATACAGCGCTGGTGGTGTAGCTATACATTTTGGTTATTGTGATGTAAATATGAAATATTAAAACAAGCATTCAGAATGCTTTGAAATTAGGTTATTTACTTAAATTTCCTTGCTAAAGGTGAACAGACAAATAAGAGGTAATCTATTCAAAAATAGTGTCACATCTAGTCTGTATTTTCAAGGTGCTAACACAGCAATTACTTTACAATGATATTCCTCATGAATATAAATGCTTTGTATCAATGCTATTGACAAGAACCCTGTGAGAATAATAGCTTAGCCTGATGATCCACTGGGGTTCATTCAAAGAGGAGGCAATGCTTTTGAGAGATGAGTCATAGTTGAAGTGAGAGTTTCTGTATTATAGGAGCTCTATAAGGATTTCAGAGGAATGACTGAGAGATTGCCTCAACACGGCTCTTGACATGAGGAGTAACGGGTGGCCGCTACACTCCTATAACAACGCTGTTGGTCGGTGATGGCGTTATCAGCTGTAACCGTCGTATGAGCGCAGTGCAGAGCGGCGGCCATTAGCTAGCCAGTAAGACACACAAACGTGGACTCACAAGCACTAAAAGGCGCACGCGGCCAAACTGTCTATCTAAGAAAGCACAGAGGAGCTTGGATAACAACTCACAGAGGGAGAGCGAGAGGCCACACCTTGATCATTCTTAGTGGTTCATAAGAGTTGGCGACCTTATGTAATTACAGCGAGGCTCCACCCAACTTCAGCATGAGTCTAATTAGTGGAAACACCTATGGGTGTGCAGGGTGTTTAAAGATATGGCACAACAAAAATAACCAGTAATGTCAAACTGTACATCATATCATGCTGAACATTTAATGGCAGCACAATTACATACTGTGTATCAGACCTGCAGCAGACTCTTATACTGCAAAGTGCTGTCGGCCTTCTCTGCAATCATCTTTTCTTGTATGTGCATAGAATTCAGCTTAGAAGAACTCATACGACACACACAAGAAGAAGCATTAGAACTGGCGAATCTTACTTTGATTTTAATGGTGTGTTGTGCACCACAGGTAAGCACTCAGCATGTTGGACTCAAGGAGAGAGAAGGACTATTGATCCGTGGTTAGTGGGCGAACCGTCTACTGAGCTGTACAACATGAAATAAAATGGAACCAGAAGTGATTCACTGGCCATTAACTTCCACATATGTTTTACAACTAGGCCCGAAAAAAGCACACAACATGTCAAAAGAAGAACAAACTCATCAGACCTGATTCCTTTGAAGACAATCACGTTATGCAGTCAAATACGCCTCTCCTATTCAGACAGCTCTATGTGAAGGAAATCATCGCTGTACTACTTTCCCCTACCTTTCCCTCACTCGCTGTCTCTCTCGCTGCCTGTCCCTAAAATGTCCCCGCTGGGGATTCTATCTCCTGGTTCCTTTTGAAGCAGTGGCCTCTCTTTGCCTCCATTATCTTGTAATTTGTGAGGGATTACGCTCTGGAGCACACGCAGTCCACCCCGTTGCTTAAGAACTGTGACAGCTTACAATAATTGCCATGCTAATTAGCGAGAACTAGCCCAGTGCGCTTCTTTCCCTCACCAGACCTGATTTGATGAATATGCTTTGATTAATGTCTGCAGCAGTGTTTCCATAACTTCCCACTCTTTATAATTAAATATATAACCAATAATACGGGCTGACTAATATATGTTGATAAATAAATGTAGAGGCTACTGCTCTGAAGAACAAAGAGAGAAAACTGCCAGTGAGAAGTTGGACCACGAGGAAGCAATTATTGCAATAAGACCAATACCTTTTTTTTAGTTGATGGCAAATTAAATTGAAAAAATCATTAGCAAACTACAAAGTCCCATAATGTCTCTTGTTTAATAACTTTATAGTCCACGATTTATCCCTATTTGATTTATGTTGTTTGTTCAAATACAAACCCTTCCAATCATCAAAATCTCTGTTTGCTGCAAAAAACTATTTGTAACATTGACAACTTTCACAAACTCTAACGAGGCCTCTGTTTCACTTTTCAGGAAACTGAACATTCTTTCAATATGACATATATATATTCATGAGATATGTGTGTTCATATATATATATATATATATATATATATATATATATATATATATATGTTATCATTTTGTCTTTTTTAGTATTCTTTGTTTATCTCCTTAAACTAAGGGTAGGTCGTTGTAGAAGTCTGTGGCTTCTTCTTGACCTCTTCTGACACATGCAGTGAGCTTATGTGTGTGCAAAAAAAAAAAAAAAGAAGAAAAACACACATCCCTGGAGTGTGACGTGAATCATGATCAGCTAATGGCTTGAAAAGACCAACTTTCACCCTTAATGCATTTCTCCATTGATATTAGCAGGCAGTCCTTTCTATCAACAGCATTATAGCTGTATGTAAAGCCTGGCACTAATTAGAACCAACAACCAGATATGTTCACTAAAATTTAAAAGGAAGCTCCGAAGTCTATTTTCTTCCCCAGGCATTGTGCGTCCACATGACCTTGTCTGTGTAAATAAATTACAGAGCTAAGACTGAGCACATTTTGTCCTTAATAGACGTATAGTATTATAAAATCACAATGATTAATTGAACCGCCAAGGCCAAACATTGCTGTTTTCGTCAATGAGTGCTTTTGGCAAAACCATCACCTCTACATTTTTAGTAGTGAATGTCGGGCCTGGTTGACAAAATTGTGAAAACACTTTATGAATAACTACTTACACATTGAATTAACTATACATTACATTTGCAAACATATATTTGCTACAAAGATGGTTGTTGTTTGTTTAGTTTTGTCTTTGTCAGAGCAGTTTGTCTTTGTTTGACATAATTTACCAGACCTGTTACCCTTAATTCCTTATGTGTTCTGACAGATGCATCTACAATTTAGGTACCACTGTGTTGGCCTGTTTTGAGCTCTGTTGGTTCTCATGAGACTTTATCAACTCACATAGACCTGATTTACAGACTTCTTTTCCTCTTTCTTTTTCTGCTGTTACTATCCAAACTCAATCCGCTGCGGCATTGTGCGGAAAAGTGATTTAGTTGCTTCAGCATTTAAGTCCTATCCCATGGGGTGTTTATCTTATTTTGTCCATCCCTTGCATCTCTACGGGGTATTATCCTGGTCTATCATCGAGGTTCCTGATCAACAAAGCCCCTCAAATCTCTCTTCTCACAGGTGCTTACTCATCTTTGAAGTCCTCGCTGACACCTACTGTACTTTTATTATAGTATGACGTCCCATCACCCTCTCTGCCAGATGCACCTTCCTCAGGGTACATAACTGCTTGAAGTAAGAAGGGCCTTCAAAGCCACACACTCAGAAATGACCTTTGGTACCACAAAAATGTCTGAAGCTACAGTTCTACATAGAGCCCAAAGTATCCAGAACGAATGACTTTCCAAACACAAGTAAGGTGCAATTAGGGTAGAGGGTTCAAATGTGGATGCGATGTGCGGGACATAATCTGAGAATAAATAAACACAGCTCTAACCTGTACTGACATTACCTGGTGCAGCATTTACTTTCATCTAGTGTACAAAAGAATAATTAGGTTTTAGTGAAGAGTTCTTCAACACCGTAAAGTCAAGACCAACAAAATTCCTAATCCCGTTATGCAATATGTAATGACACGTGAGAGTATTTAATTTCTAATGTAGCTGAAATGTGGACAAAATTGGAAAAATATTTTCAAGGGACCAAAGAGGAAGTGTATTGTATATGGTTATGATACAGTAGGCTACCATTATTTATTAGGATATGAGTTGATTGTCTCCTGAATGGTAAAGGTAGCCCAAAATTATCACAACCCACTCATGCATTTTTTTTTTACCAGCCCAATTAAATAAAAAAATTAAAAAGTAGTCCACTTGTGATCCATTTGCCCATTGATATTGAAAATAATAATAATACTTTTTTAATAATTTTTTTATTGCTGTATAGTATTTGTTTGCGGGCTTGCTTGTTTGTAGTTGAGGGGGACACTGAACTATCTGAGGGGTATATATATATATATATATATATATATATATATATATATATATATATATATATATATATATATAGTCCCTGCTCACCTCTTCAGCGGCTGCCTGGTCACGTGATGTCCACCAACGGTTGTCAGCTGGTTGACATGATCAGATTTCGGCTGTGCAGTTTTGAGTCCCTCGACTCTGGCTGGATAGTTGGGTCAAGTAAGAGTTGAAAATCCTTACCTCTAAGTCTGAAGTTGTTATCTCATTTCAGTCAATGTTAGTTAGCAAACTAAGTTAATTAGCTACTCAGTTAGTGTTTCGTCCCTTTGGGAATGTTGTGTTGTCGGTTTTGAAATCACTTTCTCCTCTACACTCAAGCTAAAAGAACGAAATAGGACAAGCTAACATTCAGGTAAATACTAGCAAACATTTAGCTAAATTCGTTCCGAAAGACTTCACGTCAATATACAACCGAAGCTATATATTCACCTTCACTTGTTGTATTTGTCTCCGTCTAATGATACGCTTGTTGTCCCCAGTATATCTTGGACAGGCATTTGCATTCGCTTTATTACTGGTCTAAAGGAAGTGAAGTGGTTATGGAGGCATACACACTTGAGACAAAGCTTTTACTCAGTGCTAAAGAGGGAAACTGTGCTGATATTCAGAGGCTCCTTGAGTCGAGAATCAACCAAAGCAGCTCTCTCAACATCAACTGCAGATGTAAGTGAAGAGAAGACGCCATTACGCGCCGACTTGCATGACCTCAGGTGTGCGCGAGGAGAGCTCTCATGTTCCTTTCTGTCCCCGTAGCGAAGTCTAAAGCCATCTCGGGATGGACCCCCCTCCATCTGGCCTGTTACTTTGGACACAGGGATGCTGTGGAGGAGTTACTCAAGGTGACAGTTGTTCATTATTACTCTGTGTATGTCCAGTGTATTTGCAGCCAAATTTGCTGAACACATTTTTGCAGGCAGGTGCAGATGCAAATTTGCAGAATAACATGGGTGACACACCTCTACACAAAGCAGCCTGTACTGGAAGAAAGGTAAAAAACAAACAAACACCAAACCATTCCTTCCTCGCTCATTTAGGCCTATTATAATGAATGACAGTTGCTGTTTGCGTTCAAGCTTTTTGTCTGCCAAACTAATTTCAGCTGCAGTCACTTTCACAGACTCCACCAAATATTTCCCATTGACGCTTTTGATTGATGACAGTTGATGGTCAGATTTTTATTGTTTCCTTGCTTAAGGAGATTGTTTTGTTGCTGCTGCGGTACGACGCCTGTTCCAACATAATCAACGGAACAGCTGAAATCCCCAAAGATGTCACAGAGGATGATGAAGTCAAAACAATGCTGGAGGGTATGAAATGATGGGAGTTTTTTTTTTTTTTATAATTGCTGATGGCTTTTCAATACTGTGGATCAGCGGCTCATGTTCTCAATAAATGTTTGATTTGTGCAGCTGCAGGGAGAAGAGAGACGAGGCGGCGGGAGGAGAAGCTTCTGGAAGCAGCCAGAGAGGGGGACATCACCACTCTGTCTAAACTGGTTCGCCTCTGACCTTTCTAAGAATGTTGCAGAATATATAACACTTTGACACTATCTTTCTTACTTAAAAAGAATAATTCACACAATAAAACAGTGCTTTTCACAGGATTTTGCTGCCTCTGAGATTGTTAAAATACATGCTACTGAATTACAATCATTTTTGTTCAGATTCTAGTCAACATGTTCAACATATTTGCCAAGAGTCTGACCCGTCTGATGCTCAGACTGAAGTTTGAGTCTCTTTTTTTTTTCTGTGTATTGTGCCACTGGCTTAACTGGGATACTTGTATGTAGATGAGTTCCCATTGCAGTTAGATGTGTAAAGAGGTTATTGTCTGTGTCTTCTGCTTTAAGTTGTTTTCTGTTGTTTAACTGTCTTCTGTGCTTCAGCTCAGTGGAAAAGAAGCTCCAGATATTCACTGCAGGGACCAAGTTGGGAATACGCCCTTACACTGTGCAGCCTACAGGGGGCAGAAGCAGTGCATTATAAAGTTGCTCAAGTCTGGAGCCAGCCCCAGTACTAAAAACAACACTGGTATGTCACTTAACTTTGAACATCATCCTTTTATTATTCTGACTAATTTGTGAAATATGTTTGCAACCGTGAATTTAGATTCACAATTTGTTTTTAAGGAATATATTTATAGATGCTGCAGTTTGTTCTGCTATTTTTGATCCTGGGTATTATATGATGGTTTATTGTTTTGCAGATCAGACAGCATTAGACCTGGTCCGCAGCGATGAACTGAGATTGACTCTAGCAGCCTATCAGGACAAGGTAAGAGCAGATAAGTCGTTTATTATCACCCCTTTAAGTATGTGTGGTAGGTACATGAATCAAGGTACAATACCTGATTTTCCCACCTCTTTTTTTTTTATGTTAAAAAGAAAGAAAAAAAAAAGACGAGTGCATGAACTATGAGTCGATGTCATTCAGTCCGTCTATTGAACTAAACCATCAACTCTACACCAGATTGCTTTGAAGTTTGGTATTTGTGTCATGGTCCACAGAGGATGATTCCTAATTATTTTGGTGATCCTTTGGCCTCACCATATGTAGCTTGGGAAATATCAAAATCTAATGAACAGATTTCAATGAAGTTTATTCATGTTTCCCAGGAGATAAAAAAAAATCTACTTTTGGGCTCTCTTTGATATAATCACTTTTTTCTTTGCACTGAATGTCAACTGTTTTTGTGTCTAGCACCTAAATCACAGAATGGATGTTTCAGGCATTTTCTCTTTTTGGAAAAATAACTGTCTTAAATATAGGTGCACAGAACTATGTTTCTGCATTTTCTCTTTTCACACATCACTATCCATGTTCCCTTGAGGCCCAGTGACTGGAGAAAACACCTTGAAAGCCAGTGGTCCTTCAGAGTCCAGCTCTTATTGGATGTCTGATAAGCCTGGCACAGCTTCAATTTAGAGCTTTGCACAGTCATGGTGAAAATTAAAGAAAGGCACTAAGCTATTAAGTAAATTAGAAGATGTATTATTTATCTCTGAAACTATGCAGGTTTCACTGTAATACAAAAAACGATGTAATTATAGCCATAGTTCTATAATTACATTGTGCCAACCACGCTGATCCTGACCCACTACAGGTTAGTCACTGCAGCCCACCTACTTCTTCATATGCTATAGTCCCAGCCAGAGAAGCGCTCAAGTAATGTTTTGCAAATCCAAGTCAAGTCTCAAATCTTATATCTAGAGTCCAAGTGAAGTCACAAGTCCAAGTCGGGTACAGTTGTGGTCAAAAGTTTACATACACTTGTAAAGAACATAATGTCATGGCTCTCTTGAGTTTCCAGTTATTTCTACAACTCTGATTTTTCTCTGATAGAGTGATTGGAACAGATACTTCTTTCTCACAAAAAACATTCATGAAGTTTGGTTCTTTCATGACTTTATTATGGGTTAACAGAAAAAGTGACAAAATCTGCTGGGTCAAAAATATACATACAGCAACATGAATTAGCAATTTTGGTGACTTAGAAAGTTGTGTCAATGAAATGAGCTTCATAGCATGGCCTCTTAACTTCTTGTGAGTGATTATGAGTGACTACAGCCGGTGACTTCTCTGAGGCCATTTAAATAGGGCTCATTGGATACAAACGCCCACAAACGCTACAATGGGAAAGTCAACGGAGCTCAGCATGGATCTGAAAAAGCGAATCATTGACTTGAACAAGTCAGGAAAGTCACTTGGAGCCATTTCAAAGCAGCTGCAGGTCCCAAGAGCAACAGTGCAAACAATTGTTTGTAAGTATAAAGTGCATGGCACTGTTTTGTCACTGCCACGATCAGGAAGAAAACGCAAGCTATCACCTGCTGCTGAGAGAAAATTGGTCAGGAGGGTGAAGAGTCAACCGAGAACCACCAAAAAGCAGATCTGCCAAGAATTAGAAGCTGCTGGAACACAGGTGTCAGTGTCCACAGTCAAGCGTGTTTTGCATCTCCATGGACTGAGAGGCTGCCGTGCAAGAAGGAAGCCCTTGCTCCAAAAGCGGCACCTTAAGGCTCGACTGAAGTTTGCTGCTGATCACATGGACAAAGATAAGACCTTCTGGAGGAAAGTTCTGTGGTCAGACGAAACAAAAATCGAGCTGTTTGGCCACAATGTCCAGCAATATGTTTGGAGGAGAAAAGGTGAGGCCTTTAACCCCAAGAACACCATCCCTACCGTCAAGCACGGTGGTGGTAGTATTATGCTGTGGGGCTGTTTTGCTGCCAATGGAACTGGTGCTTTACAGAGAGTAAATGGGATAATGAAGGAGGAGGATTACCTTCAAATTCTTCAAGATAACCTAAAATCATCAGCCCGAAGGTTGGGTCTTGGACGCAGTTGGGTGTTCCAACAGGACAATGACCCCAAACACACATCAAAAGTGGTAATGGGATGGCTAAATCAGGCTAGAATTAGGGTTTTAGAATGGCCTTCCCAAAGTCCTGACTTAAATCCCATTGAGAACATGTGGACAATGCTGAAGAAACAAGTCCATGTCAGAAAGCCATCAAATTTAACTGAACTGCACCAATTCTGTCAAGAGGAGTGGTCAAAGATTCAACGAGAAGCTTGCCAGAAGCTTGTGGATGGCTACCAAAAGAGCCTAATTGAAGTGAAAATGGCCAAGGGACATGTAACCAAATATTAGCACTGCTGTATGTATATTTTTGACCCAGCAGATTTGATCACTTTTTCTGTTAACCCATAATAAAGTCATGAAAGAACCAAACTTCATGAATGTTTTTTGTGACAAAGAAGTATCTGTTCCAATCACTCTATCAGAGAAAAATCAGAGTTGTAGAAATAACGGGGAAACTCAAGAGAGCCATGACATTATGTTCTTTACAAGTGTATGTAAACTTTTGACCACAACTGTATGTTATGATCATTCTATTGTTTGGAACACTGGATAGCTATATCTAAGGAATTCTAAGCACATGCCTTATTATCGTCACTCCTTTATCTTTTGGCAGTATCAGTATTAGTGTTGACGCAAACTCTGATACACCTTCAAAAATACTCTTATTCATATCAAATATAATTTTTCCCATAACATGAGAAAACAAACAAACATTGAGGACATAATTCTTAACATTTTTAAAAGATAAATATAACACCAGGTGTAAAAATCAAGAGGCTACCTCTATGAAGAACTTTGTGCTCTTGTAAACAATTATAGATATGAATGGTGATGACGGCCAAAAAGTCACACCCACAAAGCACAGTCATGGAGAGGTCCCATGAGGGCTCCTCCCACACTGAGCCACCATCCGAAGTTAGAACTGAGTTTAGTGTTTCTGGTCTCAAAAAGTCTTCAACACTGTCAATCAGGCTGTGTCTGTACACAAGTCTGAGAATCATTATTTCTTTCCCCCACAAAGGATGTGAGCAGTGGGGTGCAGAAGATTGAAGGCCCTCTTTGGAAGGTACCCAGATGTTGAAGTGTATTCTTTTCTACTCCTAATATGTCAGGCAATGTTTTTGTTCAGACTCCTCCAGACTTGATGCTATAGACTTTACTTTTTTCCCTTCAGAGCCTTTATTCGTTATTGTACTTTGTTTTTGTATTGTTTGTATTTCATGTCTTTTAAGTGTTATCTGTGAATGCTTTAGTTTATTTTGGAATATTATTTAAAAAGATTAGTAATACATAACTTTAAGATATGTAAATTAAAATGTGATATATTTTTTGATATATTTACAATATGTTATATTTATACATAGTTTATCTGTTGTTGACTTCATGTGTCTGTGACAGAGTTCACGCTTTCTTGGATGGCGCTCCCACTGGGTGACCATTGAGAATGGAACTCTCTCCTGGTATCCCAGACAGTGAGATAACTTCATATGTTTGCCGTTTTCTTAATCTGTATGCAGGCTGTTTGTCATGGTAGAAGTTTCTTTCTTGCTACTCCATCACTCAACATTTGATGTCCGTAAAAAAGCTGCCTTTAACCAGACGATGCTTTGTCACCTGAAGTAGCTGAAATAAAAGCGAATCCCGTTTCCTCCAAATATTTCTTGTTTGAGATGGAGGCATCAGTATTAGTTCCCCAAGCTTTCACTACTACTACTGTACTGTATGTACATTACTCCTGTGTTTTATTTTAAACCGTGTATGTGTCCATGTGGAAATGCCTTTTGTTTATGTGCTCTCTCTCATCCGGTTCTCTATACAGGGCAGATGCGATGGCTGGTGTCAGAAAACAGGGCTGTAAGTCCCTAGCACAAGCCTACTGCATGGTAGGTAGTAGAGATCAGAGGCTCATTGTAATTGATTAACCTTCATAACTATACACGGTCGTCCTCCGATCTTTCAGTTGTGATTACATCGTACTTGAGATGGTGATGTTTGACATCTAGTGCAGCAAGCGTTCCTGTAAGTAATTTAATTCTGTCGTTCTAGGTCAAACCATGGGATCATTGCTTCTTCATGCTCAGGTGCTTTGATGACACTGTACATAATTTTAAGGTCTCCTCAAAGACAAATTCAGTGGCAACAAGAAAAGTGAGATAAGATTCACCTTCTGTGCTGTTGCTTCACCCCTTCATTGAACAACCTGACTGATTTGACAGTCGGCGTATCTGCGAGGGTGGATGGCGTTAAATGTTTCTGATATTTGTCCACACAGAGATGGTTGGATGCTTTTGAGGCACATTCGTCCTACAGCACACGCCACTGCACCGAGGAACAGATTATCAGTGATCCAGAAGGTGACGGTGACGGTGACGTGACGGTGAGGAATCTGTCACAAGCCCTTCAGGTAAGATTAAGTTTGGACCTTTTTTAATGAGGTATTTTATTAGGTGACAATAGGAAGGAAGTGCTATTTAGGGAGTAAGGAGGGTTCAATGTGTAAGTGTCTCTCTCGTCCTGTGCTCTTTCAGGCAGCCAGCGCTTCCCAGCAGAAATTGGAGAGTGAACTGTCGATATTTCTATCGATGGTGAAGAATGAGGAGAATTGTGGTAGGAGTCCTGGAATTGGTCTTGTATCACTGTTGTCAATTCAGTGTTCACCGTATTTAACCTTTTAGTAGTTTTATACCAGTGTTGAGAAGATGAGCAGATTAATTGTTTAGTCAATGGATAGAAAATTAATTGCAAACAATTCTAGTAAACCTTACCTTAACCCTGTGGTTCCCAATCTGGGGGTCGAGACCCCTCAAGAGTAAACCCCAAAGGACTGAAACTTTTCAGCTACACAAATCATAACGGGGTCGCAAGTAGGTATTGCTTGGATATAAAGTCACGAGCCAAAATGATTGACACAGTGGCCTAACCCTTTAATTGTCTATTTAGCATAGAAACATTACAAAATATTCAGTTTCCTGTTTCTCAAATGTGAGAATGTTCTGTTTTATTTCACAACCCAATGATTTGTACGTTGCAAATCGTTGGGTTGTGGATTGTTGGTTTGACAAACATCCACTTTGAAGACTTTGCTGTGCATTCTTTTAACTATTTTCTGACATTTTGGAGACTAAATGATAAGTTGATAAATCATGAAAAATATAGTCAGCAAATTAATCAATATTAAAAAAATAATCTTTAGTTGCAGCCCAATTTATACATATGCATTGAATATATATATATATATATATATATATATATATATATATATATATATATATATATATATATATATATATATATATATATATATATATATATTTTATGTTTTTCAAAAGCACTGGCTGCCCCTCTTTTACTGAAAGCCAAAGAGACCAGTGAGCTCTCCAGTGAAACCTGTGCTGCTCTCCATCTGTGCCTGGAGCTGCTGTCAAAACAGGAGGAGGTATGAAATATCTTCATTATCTTAATCAAGCCTGTATCAGCTTGTACACGGTTGAGCAATCTAACAAACGCCACACAAAATACAGTAGCCTTTGGGTTGTATTGTCCACCATCATACCATTCCTAACAGAATCATAAAAATGTCATTAAACACTGTATTATTGTTATGAATGTTATGAATGTGTGAACAGTGTTGCTCTTGTGATGCAGAAATTTGACATTTAAATTGGATCTACTGTGCGATCCTCTACTCATACTACCATATTTAGTATACCAGAAAAAGATTTGGTGTGTCCCAATGCATTATTATCATATATGTCAGATGCAGTATACCAGGATGTCCTACTGCATCCGGTCGCATTTTGGTATGCAAGTCAGTATGCTTTTTTTGGACTATTCCGACCCACAATCGCAATTCATTCACAATGCAATGTTATGACAAAGTAGTGTGTCCTAATGGTATGCATACTGTATACAACAGGGTAGCTGCAGTCTGTACTTAAAGTAAAAAGTATGCGATTTGAAACTTTGCTAAAATCTAATTATTGGCAATCTCGCACTTGATTTAATTGTTTTGGAGGCTAGTTTTCATTTTAGATTAGCTGCAACCAACTGAGCATGTATGAATATTCTTCTCATTGATTCCCGTACCCTCACCCACGTGCTGTGCTCCTATTGGCTGAATATATAATATTGAATGATTACAAAATCCCAAAGCTCCTCCTCTTTATGTTAGGTAATTCATACCAATCAGGTTTGAAGTTTGTGTCCCTGTCCACCTGTCCCAATGGCTGTGCTGTGGGTGGGGTGGGGGGAGCAATGGAACAGTGTGGAAGGACACAGGCAAGATCCGCTTTTACGCTTAGGTGTGCATTCAGCTTGCAGATCAGCGTACACACACACACACACACACACACACACACACACACACACACACACACACACACACACACACACACACACACACACACCCCTAGACTTGGATCCACACACTCCCGCTCTGGGGAAAGGCTGTGCATTGAGCAAAGCAACTGAAGCGCGAGCATATTCACAGGCTCAGCTGGCGATGCATGCATTAACCCTCACACAGTGAAAATACACGCTTGCAGGCACACTTCCACATGCCACAGCATCCGAGCACAGGAGAAAAGGGAGACGGTGACAGCATACTCGTCCAGTATCTGCACAGGTACAAACCAAGCAATTGTTCTTTTAGTTTCTTCCTGTATCTCAGTGTTTTTTTTTTACTGTCTGTGTATGCAGTGGGCTGGTCCCTGATGACTTACTGTAGTGTGAAGTGTTTGAAGTTTGGCATGGACTGCATGTCATCGGATGTTTTTAGTATGTTGCTGATTTGACAGTTGGTCTGAAGCGTTGGCATAGGCGAAAGCTATTCATCAATATGCAAAAGTCATTCTTATGGATTTAATGATGTGAATTCAGAGTGTGAAATTGAGCTTGTTTGAAGTGGTGCTGAGTGCTACACTGCTAATTGCATCTTTTTGCTGAAATCATTTCATAATGTCATAAATTCTGTCAAAGTAAGAGAGACATTAAATTACATTGAGGATTAGTTTGATATGGTAGTACTCAAAGTCAAGCTTTTAAGAAAAAGATTGTGGGTTTAACCATTTTAACACGGCAGTTGCTCTTTTGTGTTTAACTGTAATGCAACACCTAAATTAAGAACTGAGAGATCATGAATTCGTCTCACTCTTTTTTTCCCCCTCATTACCGATTCATTTGAAATTGGCACTCTGTCAAAATACCAAACTGAAATTCTTAGACTTTGGCTATTGGTTGCTGGTTACAGTATAGTGTATACTACACCTCTTGTCTTGTAAAACCATTAGCAAAGAAGGAATTACGATTATAATATGGAGAGAGTGTGTGTGTGTGTGTGTGTGTGTGTGTGTGTGTGTGTGTGTGTGTGTGTGTGTGTGTGTGTGTGTGTGTGTGTGTGTGTGTGTGTGTGTGTGTGTGTGTGTGTGTGTGTGTTTTCCATTGGATGCAATAAAATGCTGCTTTCAAAGTCAGCTGGAACACTGCACAACGATGCCCAAATGTAGCCTGTTTACACAGTGATGTTGCCAAACCAAATAGTTTCAGTGTAATTTAGCAACAGCTGTTGTCCTGTCTCAAAGAATAACCCAACGCCGTTATCACTGGGAGGTTGAGAAAATGTATTGCAGTCTCGTCACCCAAGAAGTATTGCAAAGTTATTGCCAAGTGTCACAACAATGGACACTAAATTATATTCTGACGACCGGATGACCTAATAAGAGGGAAATGTATTAACAAACGTATGTAGCATGCTTGTTAAGACATTAAGACACTGGTCTCATGCTAAACTGGTTCTACTACATGTACTAACTGGATTATAATTTCTACACTGCTGAGATTGGCTGTATTAAGCAGCATTAACTCTAATCCCACTCCCATTGTCCTGTCTTAGATTCCTCTATTGCTGCCACTTACACATTCGTAGTCTACAGCACATGACATACAGCAGTCACATGCTGTTGCACTTTGATGTCTGGGCAGATGTGAAATAGAGAACCATGATTAATAGCAATTGCAGTGTATGTCGTCTGACCCATGTCAGCTGCAGCTGCAGAAATATAGAATGCTACTGAGATTGCCAGGTTCATACAGTATGACTAGTGGTTGAATACACGGAGATCTGTGCCGCTAACTCTCATTCACACAACACAGATTTATAAAACCCAACCTTTTGGTGGAGTTTTTTTCAGGCAGCAGGCCTCCACACCTGTCAAGAAAACAAATTGAGGCTTACAGCATGAAACCACTTAGTGGTGACACACAGATAAGCATGTCTGACAGTTTGTATTGCTCTGAAGGCAGGAGAGTGGCAGCATAGTATCCTTTTTTTTTTTTTTTTCCTCTGCAGCCATTCATAACCTTTTTTTTGTCTACAGCCTGTAAGAAATCAGATTGCCTTTCAAACCTTTGGGGATTGGAGAGAGAGCACAAAGTACCGTTTGACCTTTACATTAACTGTGGCCACATAGGTAACTGACCTGCTGTCTGCCATCCCTCACCCAGGAGGGACTTCACTGGGCACAGCTTAATGTTTGTGTTGGTCCCCTGCACTGACGTCCTTCTTTTTCAGTTCATACAGGGTCATACGAGATCTAGATAAGACGAAGAAATGTATATTCAACCTTATCTTTTTCGGATTATCTTTTAGCCAAGGGAGTGTATGTACAGAGAGAGATACTTGGGAGTATTCCTGTGTAATTGGTACTGCATCCCTATGCCGCACCGGTACTTGCGTCACACTCTAATATTTTTTTTAGTTGCTTAGCTCCCAGCCATCATATAGTCATGATCTACAAATACAGTTGGTAACATTAATTGCAGAGTACTGTATAGAGCTATAATGCATCTGCCTTTGGGATTTGCTTCCCCTTCAGCAGAGAGAGCAACATGTTAGAACAAAGTTAAATTTCTTCCCTATGGGGTGTTGGCCAAGGAGAAGCTTCCCTCCCAGGCTCCAGCTACAGCACACAGCCTCAGCAGGGCTTAAAATAGCGCTGTTTGTGCTCAGGCGAGAGGATGCTGTGCGAGCGAAAGAGCCGGCTGGGCTAGTTACACAACAAAATGTTCTGTTCCTGGATGGGCTCTTAAGCCAAGTGGCTGGGACAAGGAGTGTTAATACAGGCTCCTGCACATCGAGCTCATTTACTCTCTACGCCATGCATATAATAAGGGCCATGAATTAATTTGGGGCATGAAAGGACATCTTTTATTGGCACACATTTGATATGTGAAATAGATCTCATTAGCTACTGTTAGTGTTCTGTTGTTGATTGGACACATTAACTTGCCAGACTTTTCTATATCTATATGAATGGATTGAGCTTACAGTTGGAGGGAGAATCACAGAGATTTTTAGTGGGTTTCTCAAATAAGAATTGAACATCACAGAACAGAATCTAAACCTCTACACTGAACTGTATTTCTATTTCCACACAGAACATGGCCTACAGGGGCTGAACATAGCAAGTGTGATGACAGCAAGAGTGAAGGTGTGAAATGTGTCGTTGACTGTGGCAGGCAGCTGTTGAACCTTGGTGGAAAGACGTACTATTAGAGCTTCTGACACAATTTTAGCAATCGTATTGCATACAAGGATACAGGTCTATATAAAATGCTTATAGATAACTTTTATTGTGATTGTTTTTGGGTACATCAAATTTGTGTATTTGTAGAAATGGGGTGATATGTAGCAAGGTAATAGATGCTTCAGTTTGGATAAACTTAATGTAGCTATAGAACTGTTTTGACCAGAGGTGTTTTATTGCATTGCATTGCAGAGATGGGATCTGCATGTTGTTGCACATCAGTCATTCTGGGGTGACCCTGGCTAAGTGGAGAGCAGGGCTGCCTTTCATTCAGAGGGTTGTCGGTTCATTCCCCGGCTTCTGCTCTGCTAGTCTCATGTCAATGTGTCCTTGAGCACGGTGTATAGATATACTGAATTGTAAGTTGCTTTAGATAAAAGCGTCTGCTAAATGACTGTAATGTCATTCTCACCTTCATGGACTCTGTGTATATTGAAGTTTTGTCAAGTCTGGGGTTCAAAACAAATCGGGTTTACATTATGCAATTTGGTAATGTATTTACATAAATACCCCTTAGCTGGTATTGGGGTGCCTTGATCGACTATGCATGGGTTGGAATCAATCAATATTCATTACAAAAGGCCGGATCAGCAGCAAAAAAAACAATCAGCAAATTGGTAAATATATGTCCCTCAGTGTTTTCACTGCCTCATCCATCAAGTGTGGCTGATCTCCACCACACAAGAGTCTGAAGCAGTATATGTTTGTGAAATACACTCAGGGTAATTATCCAAATACATTTTTTTTTAATAATATATTATATTATGATTTAGTACTTATGATTTCCAAAAGTCTCAGTAAAATCAGCACTACTTCAACAAAATCGTACACAGCAGGGTGCATTTCACATTTGTTAGTTTAATGGTAATATCACAGATCATGAACATCTTTTTAAATTAACTTGTTGACCTTGTTGATCACATAAAATCTCCACGGTGGTGATCACTGAAAACATTGTTCCCGTGATGGTTTTGGCTCCATATCTGAAAGGGAACACACTTGAATGAATTATAGCCCACCTTGAGCACATCAGCAGATGCTTTGACAGGTGTTTCTTTGTGCATGACTGTGCACACAACTGATAGTCCTTCAGGCAGTTTAAGTGAGGATGAACTTTTCATCTCCAATAGTAGGCATTGGCTCTGCTTTGCAGGCTCACATTAACAGTCTGATTTACAAGCTCCTGTTTCACTCTGCTGCCTTCCCCAAGGTGACACGTTTTCATCCGGGGAGGCTGTGCTATTTTCAATGCACCTTATTTGCTTTGTGAATGCTTGTTGTCCTTTTATTATACTTCATCATCATAATGCAAGTTTGGAAATGCACTTGCAGTTTTCTTTGTTAAAAAAAAAAAAGCATGTGTTTTAGCCATTATCTCATTCTACTTAATTATTGGTAGGATTAGTGGATTTTTGTTAAGTTTCCTGTCTTCTGTTTAGTTAGTACGGGACGAACAACAGACGTGTTCGACAATAGGAAACACTGATCCGGTCTGTCTTACAGTGGCCTGGCTCAGGTTGCCCTGAAGGGACACTCAATCCTGGGCCACAGAGCTCTCAGAGACCGGGGTGTTTGGTTCTGACTGAAGGAAACTAGATATGTGGACAGAGTTAGAACAAAGACTTTCTTCTCTCTCTCTCTCTCTCTCTCTCTCTCTCTCTCTCTCTCTCTCTCTCTCTCTCTCTCTCTCTCTCTCTCTCTCTCTCTCTCTCTCTCTCTCTCTCTCTCGCAGCTATAGAAGCACCTTCATATCGATCAAACCACCAGTCAATCACAACTGTCTATATATTTAATATATAAATTCTATATATATATATATATATATATATATATATATATTTAATATATATTAAAAATATATCTATATATATATATGTATGTATGTATGTATATGTATATATATATATATATGTGTATATACACATATATATATATATGTATATATATATATATGTGTGTATATACACATATATATATATATATGTATATGTATATATATATATATATATATATATATATAGATATGTGTGTATATATATATGTGTATATATATGTGTGTGTGTGTGTGTGTGTGTGTGTGTGTGTGTGTGTGTGTGTGTGTGTGTGTGTGTGTGTGATCCAACATGGGCATATTCACTTCATTTGCTTAACCCTGTGTCTGATGTTTGCAGGTGTGGAGCCTGAAATTCGAGCAGGAGGTGGAGAAGAACAAAGCTCTGACAGAGGCCCTGCAGACATTAGCAACTGAACAACACAAACTCAAGCACTCTCTGTGCAAGAGCAGGAGGTTGTCTACCCTCAGCGCCCTCACTACTGAAGATGACTTCTATGATGCTGTGTCAGGTCAGCAGCTGCTGGTGGAAACTTAGTTAAGTAATCAAGAAGTTAATATCTTACTGGAGTTATCTTGTTCTTAATACAGGGTCTTGGACTCATCATGAATTAGACAAACTAGTGCAGTGCCGTTCAAAATATGCCTGTTCAGAACGGGCCAAATGCGTGGCCTGTGGTGTGAAGAACTTCACACTTGACACTGTTGTAGTAGTAGTAGTAGTAGTAGTAGTAGTAGTAGTAGTAGTAGTAGTAGTAGTAGTAGTAGTACATGTACCATGACATAGTTGCAGTGAAATAGTCCTTCAGTCTGGTTCATGAGAAAAAAACACTCAACTCAAAGGCCCCCAATCCTTTTTAAGGTATTGTGTGGAGTTTTTCTCCTCTAGTAGCGCTATGGGGCAAAGCTTTTAGAGTGGGTCCCGTTTTGTTTGAATTGTGCATGTGCGCGAACGAGCAGGCGACTTAGTATGACAAATAATGACGGTAAAGTGCAAAGAAGTGGGGCACGGAAGAAGAATAGTATATGCTTGCAAACAGATGTAAACAATGCCCAATTTTAAACATTAAGGCATTTAATCATCCAGAATAAGTTTGCCAGTCCTCAATGATAAAGACGATTCATTTTGAAGAGCACTGAATGTAAGCATAACTTTGTTTGTTTACAGGAAAGCTCTACAGGGCAACTTTAAACATTTTAACCTGTATCTAGCATCACAGTTTTCAGTTCTCACTTCCCTCATAGCCTAATTCGCATAGTTAAGAAATACAGCTTTACTGTGTGTGTGGGCGCATGCGTGCATGTGTGTCACATTGACACATCTTTGGCTCTCTGTCGCTGAGATTGCCCAGACACTGCTGCAAATGTCCTCTTGTCTTCTACTCAAGGGTAATGGGATAGTGATTAGCGGGCCTGACACTCTTACTGCTTTAGTTTTTTATAATACAATTCATCAGCAGTTGAAAAAGATAATTTGACACTGTTGACTGCACTCTGTTTACCTTGTACAGTATTTGATTCAACAACATTTAATAAAATCGATCTTACAAAGTTTGCTTCTTCGTTTACCCAAAAGCCTCCCCATGGTGATTATTTACACCAGACTTCCTTCTACAACATGTCTGTGCACTATGGACAAAGCTTTCTCAGGAATCATTGCATTATTCATTGATCGCCCTGAGTTATCTTCTAGCCAGTGACACTCTGTCTGTAGACACTGAACTCTGCTCAGCATATACATGATAATTTTCGCAAGCTGAGTTAAGTCTGTAAAGCCTCAAAGACTGTACATATAGCCGTTATGTCTTTCACTGAAAGTTTTTTGTCAATACCTTATTTATTATGGAAGTACATGTACTTACAATAAGCACTAATCTCTGGCAACGAGCATTAACACTCCTCCATCATAGTGTACACACACTGTTCTCCCCTCCCTTTGTGCATGTGACAGTACCTGTAATGTCACTGACAGAGGAGGAGCAGCATCCAGCAGGCACAGAGCAAACAATGTTGGAGGAAATGAAGCCTCATCGTGGCCTCTCATTGGAACACAATCCTCTTGTGGGGTTTGGCTGTCAGCAGGGAGGGGGAAGTTAGAGAGGAACTCGAGCGCAAATACTTATTTTGTGCTGTTCAGGCTGCAGCTTTCTGAGCAGGCCACTTGAACCTGTATGTTCGTGTGTGTGTTTTTGGCATGACCTGGGATCTGCCCCTTGTCGTCCTCCCCCAGAGTCGGATTCGGAGCTCTCAGTGAGCGGCTTCCTGTCTGTGGCCAGTTACTCCTGTGAAGAGGACGAGGGGAGAGACGCCCCCCTTCTCAGCAGCCTCCGCCATCCCAGCGCTCTCGGGGGGCCTACCGGAATGTCAGGGGAGGGTAACCATGGCAACCAGCACAATGGAGTCGAGACGCACAGGTGGGACACGCTCCAGTTATGATGCCATGCTTGTTTACTGGCTTAAATGATGGCAAAGTGGAACGAGTGGAAATGTAAAGTCAGCCATGCCAAGTGCTCTTTTTTCGAACAACCTGTCTGCTGTTTATTATGTGCTAGGCTTTAAGATGATTGTCACAGCTGATGGCAGGATTCAGTAGTGTATGACTTCACATCGCAGAGCAACTACAATGAATATTAAACGTGACTTTTTAGTATGCGTGCCTGATGACCGGTTGCAGACCTCATTCAGAGAGAGGATAGTAAAAAGCACAGTTGATGAAATGGGATACCACCTCTCCACTCCTGTCTGTTTTTGTAGTCAGGTGTTTTTGTTTGAGCACCCAATCTACAGAGAATAGCCTGTTTTGTTTTTCCTGACAGATCCAACTCTCCAAGCGAATAACCAGCATAGCGCTTGGGGTTTTGTGAGGTTTTTTTCTCTTTTTTTTTTTTTTTTTTTTTGTGAAGATTTGACAATTTCTTTCATTTCTGTGAATGCTGATTCTAGCTTGGCCTCTCTTCTTTAATCCAACAAGTGATCCATGAATAATTCAGCATGTGCTGGCTCAGTATAGGAGTTGGAGGAAAGGGCACTGGCTGGCTAACTATCTCAATTTGCGTGCGTGCGTGTGTGCACGCGTGTTGTGCATTAAAGATGTATGCAGTGTCTGTTTATTACTCTTGTCATTCAAAGATACTGCTGTCCCTGGTAGTCTGTAGATAGGACTACATCTAGTTTTTTAACATTTTCCTCTCATATTTATAACAACTACCCGTCCATAGATTCTCTCCAAAATGAGCAAATGTCTTTAATTTGAGGTCACAAATATACAGTAGTGTACTGTATTCTTTTCATACATGTAACAATGATTATTACTGACAGTGTTGGCTGTAAGACATGTATAGATAATCTGGCCTCACTCTAAGGGTTTGCTTGTGTTTCAGTATCCTCTGCTGAACAACACAGTTTTGTTTAAAAGTTTTACTTTATCTCTATTTCTGAAAGATTGAGAGTCCCTTGCTCTCCCTTTATAGAAAGATAGATTTTGGGGCCAAGGCTAGACACAAATTAGGCCAGAAGTATAGTCTGCCATGCATCACTGAGCTGCTCATCCTACAGATGGAGTAAGCCTGTACCTACTTTTTTTAGTTTGTTTAGCTGACATAATGGCTTTTATTTGTGTAGTTGCTTCAGCACTCGGTTTTAAACAAGGACACCATCTGCCTCCAGCAAGCATACCTGTAAAACAGTCCTCTCAAGGCTGGAAAATAAACTCGGTCACACCACAGACCAGATTTATTCAAGCAGCAAAGGCTAAGTTTGTGAGAGGGAGTAGGAAAGCAGCTGCATGTGGAGAAGTTAAGACAAGAGAAAGTTCAATCACAATTCATCTTAAGAGCAAGTGCAATTATCTTTAAGTGAGAAGTGTTCATGAGCCAAGCTTCACATGCAGAAAGATCAATTTAAAGAATGCGTCTAGAAAAACAACACGCACATACTGCAGTTTTACATCCGTTCATGGGTATTGCATGAGGCTTGACCAGACCAGCTGAACGCTCATTAGCTTACAGGTGTCAGATGACTTTGTACCAAACGGTTCTTCAAGCTATGCAGTCTGCTCTGCAGCGTTTAAATGGTATAAGTTAATGGTTTTAATATGTGGTTTCCCCAATAATTGTAGATGTTGGACATGTGTTCAGTGACATATTATAAAAGCAAATCCTTTTGAGTGTGTCGAAGACCAGATGACATGCCCTCAGGCATCAGTTTTTGTTTTCTATGAATTGCACAGCTGACACAAAATAAACAATCCAACGCTTCCCCATTGATTCCCAAGTTTAATCCTTTTCATTATTGTAATTCTCTCTCATAGTGATTGTGAGTCCCCCTCTCTTTATTCTGCTTTCCTACAGAACATCTCTACCGACTCCCATGTTCTCGAGGAATGACGTCAGCATCTGGAGTATCCTGAAAAAATGCATTGGCATGGTGAGAACAGACTTTTCTCATTTGACTGATTTACCCTTTTATTTGTTGTTTTAACGTGCTGTTGGCAGAAAAATTAGTGACTCACTTGATATTTTTTAAAGTAAGCGTGTAGAATGAAGACTAAAAGTTAGTAATTAGTTTTTGTTCTTAGTCCTTAACTTATGGCTTGAGTAATATAGTCATTATTCATTTCTTGATTTAAGATATGTGAATTATCTTAAGTCTTTTTTTCTAATATTGCAAACCACTGCATTGGGTTTGTGCATGCATGTCAGGCAAACGATTGATATTACAATTGAATATATTGAAATATTGTCAGCTTGCAATACCACCAAACATTGAATTAAACTGTGAATGTTGTGTATACACCTGTATACAGATATAAATATCTTAAACACCAGAATAACTATTGTTACTTCTGATATTGTTATATCTAACTGTATATAAATTTGTCAATGAATTATACACCATATATGTGCTTTACAAAGATGGGATTTAACTCTGTAGTATTGAATTGTATTACATTTTAGAGCTATACCTAATAAACTGGTAACTCTGGAAGTCTGTGTCCTCACGGTTCCGTGTATCTTCTCTAACATCTTTTTCAGGAGTTGTCAAAGATTGCCATGCCTGTGATATTTAATGAGCCTCTGAGTTTCCTTCAGCGGTTAACAGAATACATGGAGCACACCTACCTCATCCACCAGGCCAATGCCACAACAGACTCTGTCGAGAGGATGAAGGTACCACAATGCAAAGTTAACTTTCTTAAGTAAAAACATAGATACAAATCAAATGGCTAATCTCCAAAGGGATGTCTTTTGTTATCAAATAGTACTGTAATGTTAGTTTAGAGCCTTTTATAATGTGCTGTATCATTGTTATCTATCTCTCTATCTATATCTCTATCTATATCTCTATTTTCTTTTTTTCTTTTTTTTCTTTTGGAAAAACAAACACTGACATACTATTGTGGGACACAATAGTTATTCTAATGTATTCTAATTTCTATCATTATCAAATATGGAATTAGTTACCTGTAATTTGGTTAACAATACATCAATGCCCTGTAGTGTGTTGCAGCATTTGCTGTGTCTGCTGTAGCGTCGCAGTGGGAGAGGACTGGGAAACCCTTTAACCCACTACTGGGGGAGACCTATGAGCTCGTCAGGTAAGACAGTACCTTAAATGCACAACTATGTTTCATGAGCACACCTTTACACAAAACATTCTGTATTTAGTGACGATTTATCTCATAATGTCCATACTGAACATGTCCCTGTTCTCCATCAGAGAAGATTTAGGCTTCAGGTGGGTGTCAGAGCAAGTAAGCCATCACCCTCCAGTCAGTGCCTTTCAGGCTGAGGGCCTCAATGAGGATTTTGTCTTCCATGGCTCCATCTACCCGAAACTTAAGTTTTGGGGAAAGAGCATAGAAGCTGAGCCCAAGGGCCTCATCACACTGGAGCTGCCCAAGTGAGTGCACAGTCCAAGACTTCTTTGCAAAAATGTGATTCCTTTTTGAGGTAGCGTCATCTCACGCTACTTTTTGTATCTACCTTTTGCTTCGTTGCCTCTGCAGATATAATGAAGCCTACACCTGGACAAACCCCACCTGTTGTGTCCACAACATCATTGTCGGTCAGCTTTGGATTGAGCAGTATGGCAGCGTGGAAGTGATCAATCACAAGTAATAGAAATTCTATTGTCTTTGTGCTGTTCTGTGTGTCTGTTTGGCATTCTCGCCTGGTGCATTTGCATGCACAGAGACTCTGGTGCGTGAATATCTTTCTCTCTGCAGTGGGGTGTTGATCTACATTCAGATTCTGCTTATTGATCATGGGAGCGGAACTGGGACAGTTGCCATTGGAGTAGAGGAGCAGGATAATTAATGTTTGAAAGCCTCAGTTCGCAGAAGGAGAATAGTGAAAGAGAATTAGTAAACAGTCTGTCATTCTGTGGCAGGACCGGAGAGAGATGCAGCATGATGTTCAAGCCCTGTGGCCTCTTTGGGAAAGAGCTACATGAAGTGGAGGGATACATCCTAGATAAAAGGTGTCTTCTTCATTTCATTTTTAATGATTTCATTATTCATCTGATGTTTAATATGTATGTGAATGTGTCATAAATTACTACATTGTCATTTGTATTGTGATGTGACCAGTTTGTCAGTAGTTCTAATAATCAGTATTGTCAAAACAGTAAGGCTCAGCGATGTATCAAATATCAAAGGCAGCCAAAGCTGTGTATTATTAACCGTGTTTTCTCTTCTTTTTTGCAGCAAAAAGAAGCTATATGCAATATATGGCAAATGGACTGAATCCCTATACACGGTAGATCCCGGTACTTTTGATGCCCACAAAAAGACTGACAAAAAGAATTCGGATGAAAAGAAAGACAACAAACGGGTATTCAGCTTTAGTGCTTTCAACATCACCTGTGTTCTGCCTCCATTTGGTTCAAGTTAAACTTGGCTGTTTGTGTATCTGTTGTCCCAGGGCAGTGTGGATGAGGAGCCAGAAGAGATGCCTCCACCTGATGCTGAGACAGTCCAGGTCATCCCAGGCAGTGAGCTCATCTGGAAGATAACGCCACGACCAGACAACTCAGCCAAGGTAGGACAAGACAGGAGAGGTGGAAGGAGAACATATTGTGAATTATAAAAAGAAATATCAGGCATAGCAGCCTGTGATAGGTATTGTTATTTTGTTGTCTCTTGTCCTTTTTAGACAGTTGAAATTCTGTAGTAATGTAATTGTCTCTCTGGCAGTTCTATGCATTCTCCACATTTGCCATGCACCTAAATGAGCAGGACAAGAGCGTGGAGGGAGTTACTCCCCCAACAGACAGTCGCTTCAGACCTGACATTCGCGCCATGGAGAATGGAGATATAGGTACAGTGTTTGGCCTTGACTTGTTTCCCTATTACGTCACAACCAGCTGAAATACTATCTATGCAGTGTTCAAGGTGCTATAACCATGCCTTTTATAGATTTGGCAAGTTCAGAGAAGAAGAGACTTGAGGAAAAACAGAGAATGGCTCGGAAAAATCGCACCAAATCAACAGATGAATGGAAAACAAGGTTAGTTAGTGGGTAATATGATGTACTGTCATTGCTCCACTCCTAATTTGTTTTACTAATTGCGTCCCTATTGTGTTGTGTCATCAACTATATGCCATCCCCTTTATTATAATTGCGAAGGAACGCTTCCCTTGGCCCAAGGTTTGGTTCAAAGCTTTGCCTTCTTGCTGTTTTTTGTCTGGTGTGAAGTGCTGCACTACACCACCCTCCTCAGGACAAAATTCACAACTGCAACTGTGTGTTATTGAATGCATTTGTCAAGACACTAGCAGTCACGAAGACACTAGTGTTTAATACTCAATATTTAGTTTGAACAAGGTGGACTAGCAACATTATGCTTTTA
Organism: Cebidichthys violaceus; assembly: GCF_023349555.1. NCBI lineage: Eukaryota > Metazoa > Chordata > Actinopteri > Perciformes > Stichaeidae > Cebidichthys > Cebidichthys violaceus. The sequence goes on from NW_027176964.1 coordinate 7,671,033, forward strand.
GTGTGTGTTTTGATTTGCCGTGATTCTTTTATATCTCCCTCTTATCCTCACTGCTGCACTCCTATTAAATAGATCTTCTCATTGTTCTGCAGGTGGTTTCAGCAAGGACAAAACCCTCACAACAAAGCTCAGGATTGGCTCTACTTGAATGGCTACTGGGAGAGGAACTACACTCACCTGCCTGACATCTACTAATAAGTAGAAATACACAAAAATACCATACACATGGAGTTCTACTTTTATTACGTTTTTGGACTTTATCTCTACTGCGGTTTGTGCAAGGGCATGCAACAATGTCACAGAGCCAATACAGAACGGCAGATAGGGTCGAGGAAATATGCTTGAAAAATGTCTTAAAGCAGTCAAAAGGCAGTAAAACACTGAGTGAACACCAGTGGCATATATTCTTCTTTATAGATGTGTGTGAACAGTGAAGCACAAAACCTCTTAAGCTTATTAATTGTGGTTCTTGGCCACTAACGTATGGTACGGTCTGTGCACTGACGCTCATGAGTAAAATGAGAATGTATATTTTTTACAAATATAAAATGTGTGTTGTCGGTGTGGAAACATTTTACTCATGAGCGTCAGTGCACAGACCGTACCATGCCACAGAGCTACAAACAGCTACAATGGAGGGCATGATTATGCATTCTGAGCACATCGATTAGACGTTTATTTAACTCCGACACTGATTGTACTTGTGCATGCTAAAATGCAGTACAAAGTATTCAAATAGACCACTTAGGAACAGGTGCATATTTATATAGTGTTTAAATGTTTGCATAATCTGCTGCAAAGATGATGGCAAGTAAAATGTTACCACATCTGACAAGTGTACTGTGGCTAGTACCACATCAATGACATTATCAATAATTGTTTAGAATATAGCATTAAGTCTGAAACTATGTATTGTATAGATATGTATTGATAACAGCATTGCACATAAGTCTACCCGACTCTGTGAACACAGTAGCATTTATTTCTAACTGTACTGATCCAGGGACACTAGCTCTGCACCTATAGATTTGTGTGTGTGTAAAAGTCTTGCCATAGTTACTGTAAGTTTAATTAGCTGTTATAATAATGTATTTCAAATTCAGCTATCACAATAAATGCATGTGCATCTCTATAACTATGCAAGCCTTACCTCCTTCACAATTGAGCACTGAATATTCCTTTTCTCATGTTGTCGATAGCTGCTCTAGGTTTTAGTTTTTTCTGTTATCAGTCTTTTGGGTATCAAAACAGAATTTCTATTGTTGCTAAATAAAAGCTTCATGCTGATTATACGTTGTTGATTTTGTGCTATTTGGTGTAATTTTAAGGGAACATCCTCATTAGATTGGTGTCTGTTTGATTAAGGTGTTACAAGATGAGTGGCATTAAAAAAATATTGCGATATTTTACTATATGCTGTCAACCCCACTGTCTGGTCTACCATGGGTGACCACTTAGTGACAGATCATACAATGCGTCTAGACCTTCCTATTTTACTGATTTACCAACAAATGATGTGACTGTTTTATTTCACAATCCATGTGTCCCAAGGGATCAGAAAAATCAAGGTTTAAAATCCCTGGCAGTAATTATATGTGACTATATTTAAGAATTATTTCCTTAGTGTTTCTAATATATTTATATCATTGAGGGTTGACATTTGTTTTATAATAAATATTCCCTGCTGCTCATGTGTGAGTACCCTCTGTGTATTTGTTTTACATTGTTGGAATGATTAAGCGAGTTAAAGAGTAACTTTGATATATATTTTTTTAAATTGGTCCAGTATTGAGAGAGAATGCTGTAACCTGTGGGCGCTAAACAGGCTGCAATGTAGGCATATCATGAAGTGGAACACTGTCCATTTATGTCCACTATAATCATAATCATATTGTGATTATGGGTGTCTGACAACATTATGGAAAGGAGATATTAGTCTTTCTTCTGTCCAAAAAAATTCATCGACGAGACAGTATAGTATGTCGAAAAGTCATGAAAAAATCAGTGTAGTATGTAAAAAAAAAAAAAAAAAAAGTATTGAATAATGTCACAAATAGTCATAGCAAAGTATGTCCTTACAAAGTAATTGTCCTTTATGTCATGAAAATGTTTAGCATAGCATGACATAAAAACCAGCTCAGCTGCCTCTGAGACCAGATCAGAGAAGCACAGGATGCTGGACGAGTAAGGGAACACCAGTGGAGTGAAATATTGTCTTGATTTTCAGTAAGTATGTCATAATAAATGTAATTGTAAAATATGTAATGTGACACAATAAAATTGGAATACAAATATAGTATGCCATACCATATGATAGTATAGTATATTAAAAATTTCAAAATATATTAAGCCAGAAAACCGTCAAAGTATATCAAAGAAATATCGTTAAAAATATCTTAGTACAGTATGACACAAATATGTAAGAAATAGATGTTGACATAATATGCCATAAGAGTTAAAGTGTGCCCTAAAATGTGCCATAAAAATGTCATGAAAAATATAATATAGTATGCAATAAAAAAATAATAGTGTGTCATAAAATGTCATTGTAAAGTATGTAAAGCAAGTATATATACCATACACAAAAAAAAAAAGTAACCACCTTTTTGGTTAGATTTATGACCAGATATCAAAAAAATAATACTTTTTAAATTTTGATGGACATTTATTTCATTGAAATGTTCAGGAGATTAACAGTTTACATTCTGTACGTACAGTTTACATTTACATACTGTAATTTATGTGGCAAATTAAATACCTTAAAGCTTTTAGAATTATTATTTCTCGTTCAGCCTGAAGCGTCTGTCTTCTTGACTTCTGATCAGATGCAAAGATCTGCTGACAACTTCCTGTGTGCGAGGAGCTTCCCAAACCCACCAGCACAGAAGAAGCAGACGGAGACAAACTATGTCCTCTGTGCCGGTGGGGACGGGATGCTCCTCGTCCTCTCGGCTGGTGGGTGGAGCGGGTGGTGTTGGCAGGGAGGACGTCACCGCACTCACTGGGTCTTGGACTCACTGGGGTGCTGAGAGTGGTTCAGTGGTCTGTGGTGGGTCTGGGTCTTCCTGGGATGATGGGTTGGTTGACGTCCACTCTCAGCTGCCTCAGGAGTGAGACAAAAGCCCAGAGGAGTCCTGTCCTGTGAGACACAAACACAAGAGATGAATACTTTAAACTTAACTATACAACTTTTACATTGTTGTGTTGACTCTGGCCTCCAATAATGGAATCTTATTACTGATACTTGTAGTCTTAGTGAGGGATTACTTACTCAGCCCACTGAAAGAAAGGAGACCGCTGTTCTCCATCTGGTCCTGTAGTCCTCCATCCTTCTCATCAGGTCCTGTACTCCTCCATCCTTCTCATCTGGTCTGGAGTAAACACATCTTCTCTGTCGTCAAGGAGATCCTGGATGTTGAGTCTTCCGCGTTGCTTCTTGAGGAGGTTGGTGCAATGTGTAACATCCTGAAGGTCTGTTACAGCCATCGATACCTGAGTAAAAGAGACTGAGACTTTTTCTTAATGTTAGTAATTATTACCATACATGTTTCTGATATAGCCACCGTCACCCAACTATGAAAAAAAGAATGACTGAATAACTGTTAAGTGAGACTTTGTGGCGACTTGTGTTAATGTTGTTATTAAGTGTTGACTTACCTTTGTCTTGTAAAGACATCTATACTTTATAAAGAAAAATACACAATAGAATAACAACCATTCACTGTTAACTTACCTCTGGTTTCTGCATCTAGCATCAACTCGTATTCAAAAGGAAAATCAACAAAGAAGAGATATTTAACAGCTCTGCTGCAGGATGCTACCTATCACCAACCCCGCCAGATGCGAGGGAAGGCTGCCTGGCGCTTTATCAGTCCTGCCAAAGGTAAAGGTTTTACAATCCTGCAGCAAACAGGCTGTCGGTTTCAATCCGAGTCGCTGTCTTCAGCCGACTGCCAGTAGCTTCTGTGTGTGAGGAAGCTGAGGCCTGAAGTGGAGGGCGATGACTCCCTGTAGTCCTCCTCTCTGGTCCTCTTTGTGGAGGATCTGAGGCCTGAAGTGAAGAGGGAGGGAGGGAGAGAGAGAGAGACGTAAAAAAAAAAAAGGTAAACAAAGAGGACGGCACACGTGTGTTCAGCCTGCCATATTAAATTTACTCAGAAACATTAAGGGTTAAAGATGGAACATAAAAACACATGAAATCAGAGGACATTTATTTATTTATTCAACAAATATTTGATTTTGTCATTGAATCTGTTTTGACAAAAACGAGTAAATATATTATATGAAATGACCTCATCTTGTGAGGAAAGAGCCTGGAAGACGTTCAAATCAGGGAGTACAAAGTATAAAATAAATACCCACAATTATACATCATATTTTTTGTCGTTTTCATAGTAACGTGATGTGTTGCAGCAAAGTGCTGTCCCATTTGTATTTACACCATTTCAAGCCCTCAGTCTCTCACCACTTACCAGGTGACGTCAGTAAGTCCCTGAGGGTTCAGGGTTTGAGGCTTTAGTATGCTATAAAAGAGTCAGAAAATGTCTGCCCGAAAACGTACCATAAAATTGCCACAGCTAAGTATGCTAAAAAAAAGTAGTGTATAATATAGTATGTCATAAAATTTCATAGTATAGCATGTTGTAAAAAAGTCATAAAAAGAGATAGAAAAGCATGTCACAAAAAGCCATAGCATAGAATTGTCAAATAAAAATCATAGTATAATAGTTCAAAAATGTCGTAAAAAAGTCATAGTAAAGCATGACGAAAATATGCGTAAAAAAGTCATATTGTAAAATAAAAGTCAAAGTATACCGTGTCAAAAAAAGTCATAGTATAGTATGTCAAATAAAAGTCATAGTATAGTATGTCGGATAAAAGTCATAGTATACTGTGTCAAAAAAGTCATAGTATAGCATATCGAAAAATTCATGAAAGGTAATTGTATATTATGCCGAAAGTAGTATACTGTGTCAAAGACGTCATAGCATATATAGCATGTTGAATAAAGTCATAGTATAGCATGTTGAATAAAGTCATAGTATAGCATGTTGAATAAAGTCATAGTATAGCATGTTGAATAAAGTCATAGTATAGCATGTTGAATAAAGTCATAGTATAGCATGTTGAATAAAGTCATAGTATAGCATGTTGAATAAAGTTATAGTATAGCATGTTGAATAAAGTCATAGTATAGCATGTTGAATAAAGTCATAGTATAGCATGTTGAATAAAGTTATAGTATAGCATGTTGAATAAAGTCATAGTATAGCATGTTGAATAAAGTCATAGTATAGCATGTTGAATAAAGTCATAGTATAGCATGTTGAATAATTCATTAAAAGTCATATTATAGTACGTTGGAAAAGGTTGTAGTATGTCAAATATTGTACTCTTTTCCTGTGCGACCCTCAATCGGCTCAAAGCGCCCTAAAATTAAACTCGCTCATCAACACTTTGAGACAGCATGTTGTAGTCACAGTAGTAGTAGCAGTAGTAGTAGGCACATGTATGTGAATGTGATGCAAATGATTGTCACCCTTCTCTTCTTTTCTCCCGAGATGAGTGCAGAGTTATAAAAATAAAAAAAATCATAAAAATGTCTGTTTTTTTGTTTCATCAACTCCACCTCCTGTCTCTTCAAACATGCTGGTGTTCTGGACACTGGTGAGGACTTGAACCCAGCTTTGCCACCTTCCAAACCGGGAATTTAACAACCCCACCATGCGCACTACTTTTGTCCTGACATACTAAACTACACCATGACATTTTTATTTTTTGACGTACAATACTATGGCTTTTTATGACTGTCTTTCAACATATTATACCATGACTTTTTATTACTTATATCTTATACTATGACTTTTTTCAAGCTGAAGAAGGACACCTTACAGGCCTGGCTTCACAAACCGCAGATGGGCACAGGTAGGCAGAAGCGCTGCAGCTGCAGCGGTGGCCAAAGCAAAAACCTGGGTGGGGGAAGAAATCTGGGAGATTATGGACTTCCGGGTGGCCTAAAGGAACTTCTGGCAGTGAGACGATTTAGAAAAGGAGGGCAGGGCAGGGCTCAGCCTGTGGTCAACATGGGAGGAGAACTGTGGACACAGACTAAGGTTATTGTCGAGTGGTGAAAGGAGCACTTTGAGGAACACCTGAACCCTACCAACATGTCCTCGGTGGGGAGATTAAAGATTGTCGAACCTCAGATCCAGAAGGAGCATGGCGGGTCTCATCCTGGCTGTGGAACAGTGGAGCGTCTCTTTACCCTTGCAGGGCTGTTGGAGGGGTTATGTGTTTTGTGGACTGAAAAAAGGCTTATGGCTGTGTCACATAAATGTTTAATAGGATAAAATAATGAGGTGAGGACATTTTATATCTTTACTGTGACATAATATTCTGTAAAAACACTGCTAGTGTATTTATAGGTTCCAGGTTTAAAAATACCAAAGTTCCCCTTTAACATCAGCAGTGTTGTTAACTGAAGAAGATCATTTGTTGTTGAACAACACATTATATGCATTTATCATGTACACCTAATCAAGTTCAGTGGATACAACAAAATTCTGTTTTACTATATTCATTTTATTATCTTAAAACAAAACAATATAAATAGGAACCAGTATATAGCGCATCTAGGCCGCTCACATGTTGATATCTATTAAAACCTGTGTGCAAGACATATTTACACTGATAAAAACAATTCTGCTTAAAAATAGGGGCTACACAAAAACCAAGAAGCCAACACTGAGATGGCTGAGTCATTCATTTTAACTGCTATGTCAGTAAATACTGAATATGTGCTATTACTCTACTTGACCTGACTCCAAATCAGATAGTCAAAATTAATTTACAGCTTTTCATCTGATTTGACTGGCATCTAGTTTTGAAATTAACCATGTAATCAATAAATACCCAACGTATTAATTTATTAAAAAGTACAGTAACATATACATACCTCCTGTAACTGTTCTCCCATGTGTATATTGCAAATAATTCAAAATGATGCATTGGCTCAGAATCCAAAAATAAAAATGAATAAATTAAAACAAAACAGTGTATCACTAGTGACCTGAATGATATTGTGGCTTTTTATAGACATTCCTTCCAGTCCTTTCCGAGGTGCAGATAAAATGTCATGGCTGTGCTGCAGCAGCCCTCATTGAGGCGAGAGCTGAGTGAATACGAACATGGAGCCTGTTCTCAAAGTCATAGCCGGCATAGTCCTCCTGCATAGTCCATGAAAAAAGACAAAAATAATAAAATCAAATGTTATTTTATTTGTGCTTTGCAGTCAGCACATGTCAGACTGATCAATGCTCTCACTGCCTAACCAAGTAGCAGCATAGCATAGCCATTAAAGAAGCAGAGAGCTTCTATTCCGTCAGCTTAGTGTGGATGGGATGTGGCCTGCTTTGCTTTGTCATGCCCCCATACTGAGGTCAGAATATGCAAATGCTATGCAAATACAACTTACTCAAATCAACAGGGCAGTGTGAGGTCTCAGAAGGGCACAGAACCTTCCTGGGTTTGTCAACATGGGGCACCATAACAGAGGAAGTCCAGGTAACCGTATGAACAGTGACAGGTACCAGGCATAGCCTCAGCCAGCCACTCTCATCGGTTCCCTGAGAACGTGGATGTAGACCATGCTTTTCTATGCAAATGAGCGTCGTTCCTTGTGGGGACGGACATGTTTGCGCACTCTCAGGACTGCTGACAACATTTCCTTCAACAGGAGTTTTATTTTCTCAGTCAGTGCATCATGATGTGGTGACTGAGCAGGGGGAAGACGAGCTTCTGTTTGCATGGAGGTAGCTTTTCAGACCACACAAACCCAGTCTACATTCACGGCCTATGGAGTTTGTTGGTTGCGGTTTTCCAGCTTCAACCCTCTGTAACTAAGTTCCTTGACTTCAGAGGGAACCATGCATTTGGCTTGCCTTTACTTTATTAGTTATGCTATTATCTGATCAGGTAGTGAGTGTATTGATCGGCACATCTAAAATCTCCCCCAGGCTTCGTCAGGGGTAAACTAATAATGAAGCCTGTTAGCAGAGAACTAGTCATGCTACTTGCTACCAACTACTTAGTGATATCACAATCAATAATCAAATGATAACCAGCACACATCTTTAGAAAGCACAGAGCAAAAAAGCACTGCAATTAAGAAACCTACTGTACCTTAGCCTGAAGCATCAGCACTCTGCCCTTCCCTGCAGACTGGAAAAAAAAAACAATAAAATATTTATGTGACTTTTCCACCACCTCAGATAAGGGAAATAGTATCTCTTACCATCACACACACACACACAAACACACAAAAACTTGCCTCTGGGCTGTTCAGCAGCACACAACCCAGTTCATAGCAGGAGTAGGGCTGCACATAAGAGTTGCTCAGACGACCAACCTCATCTCTTGCAGCCAGATGGAAAAACTGCAAAAGGGGAGGAAAAGATGTATTAGTTATAGCTTTCATCACCACAGTAGTGACTTTTATGTGATGAGCATACTGTTTAACTAAAACAAACCTACAACTACAATGGTAAGTGCAGTGTATCCTGTATTGCCTCATAATTCCACACCACATTGTACTGTTAATTTGACATAGGAGTACCTGAATGGCATCGTTGGTGTTTTGAAGACAGCCGTTTATGGCACCAAGAAGCAGGTTTTTCAGGCCTGCGCATGAGGCATCGTCAATCCTGTGCAGGACTAGAACAAGATAAATACAGTTATGCTACTCCCAATGACAACAAACACTAGTCTGCTGATTAAAACAGTTCATATCGAGTACCTTGTGTCATTGTCTTAAGGTTGGCTGTAGAGCAGTTGGGCAGAGCTTTCCACAGGTAAAGAATCTCAATCACAGATAGGATGCAGAGTTCTTTGGATAGACTGGGGGTCCTTAGTTTCTCAGCCTGATAAAATATGTGCAAGCATACTTATTCTCACTGTATTTTCACAAAAATGTGCAATGGAAAATCAGCTGGACACATACTCACCCTCTTCGTGGAGAACAACTCTATCTGATTGTTCTTGCGTTTGAAAAGTCTTTCAACATCCTTGAAAACCTTGACAGCTCCTTCCAGATCACCTGTGGCTCCTTGGCACACTACACAACACAACACAACACAACACAACACAACATGGATTATGAGCCAGTGCCAAACTCACAAGCATTGTCCTTAATTTCTTCTTTTGAACGGTTACCACCTCCAGTTAAATAGGCGTAATAGCACTGGGACCAGCGAGACTCGGTCTTCAGTCGCTCAAAGGACCTGTAAGCTTCTCCGTAGTTCAGTTCGATCATGCTGCACCAACCTAAAATGTTCAACAATCAGAAATCATGATGCGGACTAGAACTGAGCAAACTGGTTTGAAATGTGAGAGGGAAAAATAGTACCTATTTCATATAAACACACGTGCTGAATCTCCCTCTGGTCAGAGGCCAGATCTAAGGCATCATGGAAGGACGTCAAGGCACTACTTATCTCGCACTAGAAAGAGGAACTTTGTGGTGTGAGTGACAGTGTGAAGCCATATTGAGCTTTCTCAAGGCAGGAGAACGGGCCACACGGCATGAGAGAATAAAATGTGTTATTAACATGTATTCACCTCGAGGCGCTGGACTCTGCCTTTGAAGAACATGAAGAGGGAGGAGTTTGGATAGATAGCCTCCCTTTGTTGAAGAATGGATTTGGCCTCCATCAGGCCTGCCTGCGTGTCCGTGCCGTCCAGGGCAAAGAAGGGCTGCACTACTGTGTGATACCACAGGAGGGCCAGGCTAGGAGGGAGGTACAGAGACTGTAATGAATGAGAGTGTAAAGATGACACCATGTGCTATGAAATCAGAACAATTTGGATGGATTTTGGTCTAAATAGTTGATGAAGTGACATTAACCATATTTAACAAATAGAGAGCAAAAAAATGCTAAATAGCAATAGTAGTGTTACTATTGTTTAATTAATTAACATTTAGATTAGTTGGTAGCCATGACCACATTTCCACTCTTTTAAAAAAAGGGTTATGTAACACAGTTGCCAATGTATTCAAGGAATAAGAAAGAACACAAGGCAGCACTTGTTTCCATTACTTTGTCATGTTGTTTATGACCGCACGAGTTAGATCATGTTGAAGCTACAGCCAGAATACAGATACACAAACGTAGTCACTCACATACTCACGTAGCTAAGGGGGCCTTCATGTCCTTACTTTCACTGGCGTACGTGAGCGCCGACAGGCCTTGAAGGCGGTCGCCAGGGAAGCCCAGCAGATTGACGATCTTCAGGAGGTGCGGCGGCACCATCGAGATACAAAGGTGGAAGAGGCCGTAACCAAAGCTGACCGCACCTTTTAGCCGGTCCAGAGCCTCTGGGCTGATGCCGTCCGGCCTCAGGGACGGGCTCGGCCCGGGCGAAGAGGAGCGGCCGTGGCTGGACAGAGATGGAGGCGCCATCGCTTGCTGTTCGGAGGCTCGTCTTCTTCTGCCCTCCTGCAGGTGTGTGATGTCGCTGTAACATTTGTTGTACATCTTCCAGGCTTTACGGAGGATCCAGCCTCCTTTGATGTATGCTGCCGGGAGATTGAAGCTGAGGTCAGTGAAACATGCTATGCAAGGACCGTAAAAAATGTATTTCAAAAAAATTATATTTATACTCATCTATATTCAAAACTGCAAAGTTCATTATCATTTGGCACCAGTAAATGTGCAGCGTTCAGAGTTAACCGACGAGTGCTGATGAGCGGTTTCCTTACACGACAGCTCTTGCTTGATGAAAGACAACACTGCAAGGTAAACTTGGCAGTCGGCAATGATGATCTGCCTCTGGAGTCGATCCACTGCAGCCACCCCGGACCTCTGAGAGTCCACCTGCCCACACAAACAGCTCACACTTGTAGACTGATGTAACAGGCAAGCTAACACACAGCAAACCTGGACATTATGGTCCAACATAAAAATGCTCCTTTTCAGGCAAATTACATTTGTCGCATGAATATATCATATACATTCTGTTAAATGAAATGCTGGAAGACGTTACTCACACTCCTCTTGAGCTTGTTTTTAATGGTCTCAATGACACCGGTGTTTTCACTCTCACACAGTCTCTCCGTGGCTTTGAGGTCCTCAAAGGCCATCTGCATTTTCTCCTCCTCAAACGTCATCATGGCATTCTACAAAAAGGGAGCCAAATAAATACTCCTGTTATTTACATTCAACTATTCCAAAAGTCTTACAAGTCAAGCAAAGCGTCTAATCCTGGATTGAAGCCTGGAGTCCAGAAAGCAGGAAAACAAAAACAAAAACAAACGGCACTGAAGAATCTTCTTACTTTTCAGATTTCATAAAGAACAAATAATACGTAGGAGTTCGGTATTTTCCTTATTTTGACATCAGTTTAGCACATCTTCTCTTTGAACTGCTGAAGACAACATGAAGCTGACTGCACACACTACAGCTTGGCCAACTAAATAAAGCTTAACTTAACGGGGTTCCTTCTCTTGCCTAAAGATCATTTTCCAGGAGTTTAACAGAACATTTTCAGTGATGATCAAGCTGGTACGACAGAGAGGGATCACACAATGAACCAACATTCCTCTCTGTGGGAGTCTGATTCAAAAGATTTGCAGTCTATCAATTAAATCATCTCTTACTTGCTTAGAAATTATGACAAATACATCATATAATAATATTATAATAGAAACTACCAGTTACTAGTGACTAATATTTACATTTCAGGGATAATGTAACTTAAATAATTCAGAATTTCGACCACTTCAGTTGTAATGTCATCCAGCCTGTGTGTGCTACCGTGTGACGTGACTAACATCACCATTTAAACATTAATATGATCGTGAACATAACTTGACATTCAGATGGGCAATGTTATCCATTTTGCGGAGCTCTGATAGATAGACTAGCAGTTCATTCTCAGTTAAAAGTAAATAGGAGAACATTATTTCCCAGCACGACACAAGGTTCTCCAGGATATTTGACTTTTTCTCTTGATTTACATGTGTTTTCCATGACTGGAATTTGTTTTCCATGATTTTCACTGTGCTGAGGTATCTGGTCGCCTTGCAAGTCATGTGGTCTTTTCATGTGTTTTACACTGTTCAAATACATTTATAAAAGATAGATGAAGACTTCCCCTTATATGTAGATCATGCTTCATTTGCTCCCTTCACCCTTAAGAGGTCAAGCTCAAATATCACGTGTCCTGCGTTTTCAGATGACACTGAAGGTGGCAGCAAGCACTCTAAGTTAACAGAATAAAGGTTTGTTGATCGACTATTGGATGTCAACAGCTTCAGGATAGCATAATATTGTTTTGTCAAAAAGTTCACAATGCAGGCTCAACTATTGTATATGTATATTTCAAACTTGAACGGTAATCTCTGAACATGCATCTAGTGGTTTCAATGACAACTTCCTCTTGTTCCTATTGAGATTCAATCCACTTCTTGAAAAGGCATCAATTTTAAAAAAAAAACAACCTCTGGCTTTGTGCCAGGAACATCAGGGTAATTCCTTGAACCTTATTGTGAAACAGAAGTGCTTTTTAAAGTGGTATTTACAATAATTTCTTTGTCAGCATTTGGACCGCTAAGTAACAGTAGAGTGCTGCAAAAGGATGTTGCTTCTTAACTCACCAGAAAACTCACAAAACTGGCTCCGAAACTCATCAGAGGACTGTGGTTCCTGAAACAGAGGGTAAAGAACAGTGACATGTCAGTACGAGACGTGTGTGTGTGTGTGTGTGTGTGTGTGTGTGTGTGTGTGTGTGTGTGTGTGTGTGTGTGTGTGTGTGTGTGTGTGTGTGTGCGTGCGTGCGTGCGTGCGTGCAGGTAACAGATCTAGATGCCAACAAAGATGACTATGGGTGGAATGACAAAAATGTGTCAAGCCGGTTTCATGCATCAAGCACTAGATGGATTCACTGTAATGACATTAAGTCAGACAAATGACAAAACTTGATTTAATAGGAATGTGGAAATAATCTTGGCGATAATCTCACAGAGCCACCTTAAGAGACCTAGGAAAACCTTACCAGGAAACTGGTCAATACAGGCAGTCATCCTCAGGCGCTACGTAATGCATAGTTCACTTCCCTCCATCTTTGTTGCTGTTGTGCAATCAAAACAGGATGATGCCTAGTGCTAAACGCAATTAGCGGAGGTGACATTTAAGCTTCCACCAGGGGTCAGGACACGTAGGGTTTGCCCTTCTGTGGCATCAACATTCAAGTTGAAAGCAAACCTTTTACTAGAGATCATCAGCGTTCATAATAATGACTCAACGCATTCAAAATCCTGCAACCAGCAAGTGGACTATGGTCCGAGTGTGTGATGTACTTGTGACCCTTAGCAGGCTGTTTATAATGAGGTCACCCAAACCAGTTTTTCCCTGTTTTACTTGAATAGCCCTTTAAAACAGGTAAAACAAAAAGGTATTCACACACCACTGGGTTATTAGCTAATTTAATCTTCACATTTGCATACTTAATTACTTGGTCAACTTGGTTTTGGACAAACATAGACAGATGCCTGCGATCATCCAGCAATTGACAGGTGGTTGTGGTGTGAACAAACTAGCTGGGCCAAAATGAGATATTTAACACAAACCTGTTCAGATGAACTGAAAGCCAGCTGACATAGCTGGCATGAGAGGAATGCTAACCTATTCAGAATTCATTATGTGTAAACATTTGCATATTATTTACACTGATTGATGGGACAGCACTTGAAACAAGCTGTCACTACATACACAGCAAGATTATTCTAACAAAGTCATTAGACTATTGGAGCTTTCCAAGTCACACTGTGGGTGTGGATATATTTGCCCAGGGTATTTAAACGAGCTTGTGATCTGATCATAGGGTGCTACACTAGACAAGGATGTTGTGGTTTTTGTTTTGCACGCTAAGCAAAGTGATGCGTTTCTGGCTTCCACTTGGGTCGGTTGACCACAGTAGTGGACACAATACCTTTACATTTGTAACAACCTCCCCCGTAGAGAACGTTTAAGCATCGATCACTGAAATGTTTCCCAGACGTCAAAATAGACAGACACATTGCCTCATTGTCTCTAGACACTCACAGACCTGTATAGTCTGAAGAGCTCGTCGCTCTCCTTGAATCCATTGTTGAGGAGCATATTGATTCCTTTCAGTGCCATTTCTGCCTCGTCGAGATCGTCCGTCTTGTCATCCGCCACGCTGCCCGGGGCCGGTTCTATTGGGTCCGCCATTGACACACGCGGTACCGGAGGAGAAGAGCTGGAAAGCGGCCGCGGAGAAGGAGAGGTGCGGTATGTCTCGCTAGTCGAGCGACTCACAGTCTCAGCCGGTGGCACAGTTTAGAGCAAACTCAGTCAAGTTCATATTCTGACGCTAGGAGACGGATAAGCGAACAGGTCCAAATGACTAACGGCTAACTAACGTTACATGCGCGTGTGTGATAGTCGCTGGTTGTTGACCGGTGGATCGTGTGGTCCGTGCAGACAGGAAATGCGCTGCCTTTGCGTGCTATCGGAATTATCGGCTTTCCTATCAGTCGCGAGACACGACTACGCAATAATCAGCAGAGGTGGGGCTTTCAAAAGGAGAAAAGCGCGAGTTAGTCAACGGAGGAGCTGTGGATATGTGCTCCTGTTTGATATTCTCCAGCATCTTTAAGCAGTTAAATAGGCTATGTCTCTGTTTGTCACAATTGTCCTAGTAAGTTAAAATGTTGTGACATTTCACAGGATGAGGAGGCGTGACGTTACAGTCTTTAAACAAACAGAAAGGTTGTTGATTAGCAAATGTTATCTATTACTGGCAGTGGCAACACAGGGATTATACATTACATTACACATTATTTTTCCACGAAATATTTTTACACAAGAGTTTCCTCTGTACATAAGGGAAGTTAATACATATATTATCCAGTATATCAGAACTGATATCATACACAACTAGATGTCTGTGCAAGTCACTTCTTTGGTCACAACACTTTCATGCTATCTGGTGGAGTTACACTCCAGCAAATTTCTATAAGGAAGCACAATCATAGGAAACTTTAATCTAAATCTAATCTAATCTAAAAATGAAATGGTTCACTCCTCTGAAATTGGGCACTGCACTGACAGTGTCCACCAGTGCCATGGTTTTCAATGTAGAGTTATATTACAACATTTGTTTAAAGGGAACTCAGGTGTCATGACAAATTTCAATGTTGAAGGATCACTGATGACAAAATACATATATTTATATGTTGTACTTTATAATAGACACATTTTAGAAATGTTCGAGTAGTGTTATGAAATGCATGACAGCTCACATAAAGCAACCACTGGTACAATGCACATAATCACATAATTTATTTTGATAGCTGTTGCCTGTTACCAGACGTGAGCCATTGTTAATAGTGATTCATTTTCCCTGTGCTTTTCCTGAAAAGTCAAAATGTCTGCTTTGAAAAATTGTCTATTGTGTTCAGATTGTGGGCTCTTCTCATGTCTCAGTATTTACATCCTCGTTTCCTTTCATAACCTCCTCCCCTAGCGTCTTAGTCCCTCCCACCTAAGATGCGAGCAGAGGAGAGAAGGAAGAGACACGAGGAGATAGGAGTCGAGGCAACAGGCATACAACAAAATGAGACATCAGTGAGTGCAATTTAGCAATTAATACCGGGGTGTCTGAAAAAATGCATGATCCCAAGACAAAAGATATTTTTCAAGAAATACTTATGGCACTGAAAAGTATTTATAAAGAACATTAATTACAAATTGTCTTACAAATCAGTGGTCACAAGACAGGAATGCATGTAAAAAAATCATCATGTCCAATCATCATGCATATTTTTTCATTTGTCACACATTTTTAACAAATGTAAAAAGCAAGTAAGTAAAAATTAGCTGGGGACTTTAAATACATCAAATACATGTTGTTTTTTGTTGTATTACTATCAATATTATAGTAATATGGGCTAAATGGTCCCAAATATGACTTGTGAGACTTATTAGAAACTAATGGCATCTATATTGGTTTTCAACTCATAGACAACGCTCCACAAACTTCATGCTGTTTTCTTGCGTAACTGACATGAACAGCCACGCAGTACATCCTCATGCATGGAAAAGGAATGCAAAATGGAGAATTAATTCAGAACAGAAATACAGTGGTGAAAACCATGTGATTTCATGGCCTGTGTGAAGACTCCATGACTATTAACCAGTTAAAATGCAGATTTGTATATGCTGGCATGTGGATATGTATGTAAAACAGCTGGGCAGCCCCTGAAATGTCACTGAACTGAGCATCTTGGTTGTAAATGTAATTATTCTAGTAAAAACTTTCCAACAAACAAACAAAAAAAACTAAAGAAAAAACTAATAACGATGATCTACATTAAAGCACCATCAAAAAGGCATCATTTGTTTTCTTAAAGTGCTGGGTTGATCCTACTGCAGCCCTGACCAATCACAAGCACTTTCAGAAGCATTTGATTGTCGACAGAAAATCAATGAAGTAACACATCAGACTTTAAAACAACTGTTAGAATATGTGAAGTGGTGCCCTGATACATGATTTTATCACAAAATAAATACAGAAATGTTTAACCGAGCAGCAAATATGAACCTGTAAGCTGCTGCTCATATCTCTATTTTACACACACACACACACACACACACACACGTAGACACACACACACACGTAGACACACACACACACACACACACACACACACACACTGAATTGCACACCTCATAAAATCCACATTCTTACACACAAACACATTCGCTGTCTTGGTAACAGATTGCACATGGTTGGCGGTGGACGTGGTCCCAAGGTTTGTTTCATGATGATGCAGTGAGACGTTCAGCCTGGACACTCTTTGAGGTTGACCGGACCAAACACACCCGACGGCCTGTCGAAAGAGACCGAGTCACCGTTGATCCTCATATCCTGGATGCATCCCACAAAGGACGATGTGACGGGGAGCATCTGTTGCATTGCCGTCTCTGCAGCAGAAAGGAAGGTACATGGGGTGAATATGTGAGAATGTACGTATGAATAAACTGAACAAACATTTAAATAACTAGATTAACTCTCAGATATTTTTTATTTTAATGTTTTTAATTGTTTAGAAGTGAGTACAAAACAAGTGCAGACAAGTACATGAACACATATATGAGCCAAGAAATTATACAAAGTAAGACAGGGACGAAAACAAAGGAGACATAAGGACACTGAGGAAAATAACATAGGTTTAGACTGAGGAGTGTGTGTGTGTGTGTGTGTGTGTGTGTGTGTGTGTGTGTGTGTGTGTGAGAGAGTGAGAGTGAGAGTGAGAGAGAGATTAATACTCACCAGGAATGCCACCCACATACAATGATTCTTTGGTCAAAGTTATAGTGGACGAAGGTGGTCCTATCTTGTAATGGTCCATTGTGTCCACGTGCAGTTGCACAACATTTTTCCTCTTGATCACTAGAAGACACATGGACAGTGACTTAATGCAAAATACAATTTATATCAGTATCCTAATAACTTCTAAAAGCAGTTTTAGTTTGTCGTGAATGATGTCTTTCATGAAGTGACTGTGTGCATTTTACCTGAAATTTTATGAAACAATCCATCACATAAAGAAGCTTTCGGCTTCACCGACACCCTGAATTCCCCTTTGCCATTGTTGGCTTGTGCCACCACCTGTGAATGGGAGCAAGTTCAAACACAGTGCTTTTAATCACATGGATGGGGAATGCATTTTATGTAAAGGTACCTTTACAGTCTAAGTTAAATGTAAGATCTGCTCTGTAATGTTGAAGTCCCCTAAACAAAGACACAGACAGTTGGAGATGTGTTTTACCAATCCAGACCCGGTTCAACTGAGTCTCTACTTTCCAAAAACTAATATTTTGGGTCAAGAGTATCCAGCCAGGGAAAAAAAAACAGCAGATGTGGTGTCTGGAAACTGACTGTCAGGCCTCACCTCTCCTCTGAGCATGTAGACAGTGAGATAGTGGCCCATTGCAGGTCCATATTGGTTCCAGCTGGAATCACCAACATGTAGCAGGAGTCCAGTTGGGCTACGCGGACGAATATTAAACAGCAGCTCAAAGCTGGAGCCCACAATAAAGGAGTCATCTGAAAAACAAAACAGATATTTTCACGGTTGTCTTCGTGGGAATTTTAATGTGTACATATATATATATATATATATATATATATATATATATATATATATATATATATATATCAATCATAATTTAGACCGTAAGTATCAAAATATTGAGGAGAAAGCCTTGAAATGAACATATCATGGAGACTCTTTCGGGTCTCATAGCGACTTAGAAGGAACTGACATGAAACTAATTTCCACTGAAGTCTCTTTGAAAGGGCTAACTCAAACTAATTATAGAGAACATGGAGACAGAGTTCTTTAATTAATCAATTCCAGTTAATATCTAGTGTGTATTTTACTTTTCATTGTACAGAATGTGCAAAGATGTCTTCCCGCATGTTTATACATTACAAGCATATGAAAAATTGAACAAATATGTACAATACATATTTTAAAAATACATTACAAGGGCTAAATGGACCTCGCAGTTTTTTTCAAGGACAATTCTGTGTTTATTTTCCACAAATTATTAATATAAACAGTATCTTATTTAAATATACATAAATATATAGTTCTTGTCAGGATACCAACTAAAAATTATAGCAATTAAGTTATCTGTAGAATATTTCTGAGAGAAATATTTATACATTTATATTTATCTATATTAAGATTTTTTGCTAAATGGAATAACCTTCAAATTTCAAATACGATCACTTACAGCCCTCTTCTTGAAGATACTTCCTTTTTTTAGGAAACCCCACTCATGTCCACTGACATGTCTATCTTAGCACCTTTTTGGATACGTCTATACTATATGTCTTATTAGCATTTTGTCTCTTTAAGTTGTATAGGAAGAGTCAAATTATGTGGATGCGGTTGCAATTCCTATAGATGGCCAACAGTAGCTGATAGAGATCATTATAGTCGTCAAGAGTATCAGATTGCTATCAGAGAGAAGGACTCACTGGTAATGACATGTGCTCCATTCCCTGAGAAGTAAGCTCCTCTTTGTGTCTGTCCCTCAAAGCAGGGGCCAGCACCGTGGTTTGTGGTTGGATTTGACATTGGTGCTCCATTCATTTTAAAATTACGGATACAGCCGGACACACTTTGCTTTGGAAGGGCCTTCAACTAAAAGCAAAACAAACAAAAACATTACAAAAATATAGATATTTCAATTTGTGAACAATTTGTTTGAGGGTGTGAATTTGTGTGATTTTCTTTTACCTTCAGCTCTCTCTGAAGGGACTCTGGGGCACTGCCCAGGTACACAGGTGACACAAATTGCTGCATGGACGTCAACTCAGCATTTGTCAGCAGACCATCCTGGGCTCTGATCCCATCTACAACCAGTCGAAATTTCTTCTTCTCCAAACTGAAAATGACCTGCAGGCAACATATTCGCAATACACATAAATAATGATAGAATATTTAGCTTTGTTCTTGAAGGGGATTGCGTGATCCATAGTAGCATCATGATAAACACGTGATTCGTATCATGTGAGTCCACTGACCGAGTGCCACTTCCCATCATTGTACTTCTCCCTGTTGAAGATCTCCTTCTGTTTGCCCACAGACAGTCTGATCCTGCCCTTGGATATGTATAAAACGAGATGAGAGCGCCCTCCTCTGGTAGCAGCAAAGAACAGCAGGCCTTCAGGAGCTCGAGTCCTGACATCTAGTGAAAAGTGGGGCCTGGCAAGGATAAAGAGAGAAAGACACCATCTTTAGTGTTTGTGTGTGTTGGCTCTGATATAACTGTAGCATAGTTCTTGAGATGACAGACTCAGACAAGCACGCTTCATTTAGAAATCTTCCACTGAACATTGCATGTGTGCATGCATGTGTACTTGCCTGGGCTGCAGGACCTGTAGTGGAAGGCTGTAGCTCAGGCTGCTAACAGGGCCGCCCATGCGATAAGCATTTGGAATCAAGGCAGGCAATGCACATGCTGATAGAGTCTCATTAATCGCCTGCATCACAACATCCTAAAAGAGCACAAACAGACAAAAGAGACACTCAGCACAAAGTAGGCCATCAAATCGTTGTTTGTCTCATCTTCGAGGATGTCTCCAAAGGGGTTCTACTTATTTACTGTCAATAAATCAAGATGGGAGCATACAACACTATATAGTGGTAAGAATGACCATAATCATAGTTAATATATATAAAATACAATATATACTTTATTAAATTGGGGCTCCACAAGCAGACAATATCTTGTGTGCAGGTGAAATGTTGTTCACTGATAAATGAATGCAGCCAACGATTCAACTAACAATTATTTTCACAATTCGATTCTTCTGTGTCTTATTTGGTAGATTAATCGACTAAAATAAAATGTAAAAACCCAAAACCCAAATATATTCAGTTTACTATCACAGAACAATGAGAAAAACAGCAAACATTCCTGACTGCGAAGCTAGAGAATGTCTTTTTTGCTTTTAAAATTACTTAAACCAATGTCAAGAATTATTGGAGATCTACTACACTAAATAACTGACTGTTGTAATGCGGATGTATTCCAGAGATAGTTAACAACCAACATTCAATAGTTTAGACAAATAGCCAAGTACAGCCTGGTAGTTATGATTTCATCACTCATTTAGTTAGTAGTGATGATTGCTGGTGGGTCAGTGTGGATTTTGTAATTACATTAGATGTACATTGAGGTTTTTACTATCAGATTGAGTTTCTTGTAGCAGCACAACACCCATAAACGTTGTATTTACTCAGAGGTGTGTTTGGATTGTGAGGAATTATGATTTGAGTGATTTTAACAGGAATGAAATTGTAATGGAGGTGCAGAGATTGATAAACTGTAAATCGACTCAAAGACCTTTTTGAAATGGCTCCTGTAGTCCCGGTATAACAGAAAACACCACTAATGGATGAGAGACCCCCCCCAAAAAAAAAAAAAAATCCTCTTACACTCAGTGTTAAATTATGTGTGATATTATTACATGAATCTTAACTGAATTTCACAGCAACGCCTCTTCTACATTTTGCCTTTCTGTTACTCCTTTAGTTAAATTGATCCATTATATAAGTCCAGATGGTAGTGTCAATGGATTCTTTTTTCACTTGTTTGACCTCATGCAGCAGCTGAGAATCCATTATTCATTATCTATTGTGGGTCAGTGGTTGTTGGAGATTAGATTGCGTTGGTGATATGGCCTCCGTTAATCACATGCTTCAAATCAAAAGAATAGAGCTTAGTATATTATGGTGGGCATACAAGATCCACAGAGATTTAAAGAAATGATGTAATCATGCTTTGATAATGTGTCTGAACATTGTAAGCTCCTCTAGGCCTCGCATATTTCATCGTGAGGTCCAGCTTAGCTGTGAAATACCAACATTTCGTCTCAGGAAATGCCTTCCTGAACTTCCGACTGGCTACATAATTATAATGTAGATCACTGTTACTCAACCTTATTGTTGGGATCCCATTCATTTTAGAGAAGTGGTACACTGATAAATTTAGTTTTGGTAAGTTTATTTATGTAATAAAATCTCACAGGGCTTCAGTGGCCCACAACAGCAAGGGTTTCCATTTGATAGGCATTCAATTTTGAATTACAATTTGTCAATACAAGTAGAGTATTAAAGTGTGTCATGCATTCTGTTAAGTAAAACAGGGTCGTGAGCCAGAGGATGGTGAGAAACTGAGATGCAGATTTTGTTTATTGGACATGAACTGTTATGATGAAGTTACGATTTATATTATTGTATAATAAGGCATGTCTGCGAGTGTTTCCATTAGGTTTGACAATAGTGTGTAAGAGGGCACATGCTTGTGAATGAATGATAGAAAGTGGTTCATTACTGAGTTACACGAAAGAAAGAAAAGAGACATGAGCTGATTTCAAGCTTGTTATTCACAAGTTTTTGTTTGTAATTACTGTATTTTTAAATAGAATAGGCAGATATACAGAACATTTAATAATTCTTATGATTAATGGGAATGTCCAAGCAACTTTTTATTTAAATACACTGCAGATAAATGAGCTTCTGCATAGGCAACAGAACATTGTGGTGCAAGCTGCCAGTTTTTTCATGTCAATATTAGATTCTTGTCAGCGTCAGCAGTTCTTAGGGCTCCTTCTTCTTCATCTCTGGAAATAAGGCAGCAAAATACAATGTAAACAATGTCAATATAAGACAAACACTGAGCGATTATTAATTTTACAAATGTATGAACGTTACAAAAGGGAAAGATAAATATGGGTATGACTTACTGCTTGTAAGTGAAATCACTCATAGAGTCACCATGTTCATAATGTATGCTAGTTTTACCTTTAAACAAGATGGATTGCTCTAGTCGTTGACAATAATGTCACTTAATTCAAATGAACGAGAACCAAGTTGATAAGCTTTGAAAAGAAGTTTTGATTATTTCATCCAAATGTCAGCTTTTTCACTCGTTTACAGCAACAATAAACAAACTCTCACCTTCTTAGAGGCGCGGTCCAGCATCAGTTGAGCAAGAGTATCAGCAGGACACACATCCAGCAAGACATCTCCAGAAGCCTGGAATTGGCTTAAGTCCTCAGCCTCGAACAGCCTGCCTTGCCTGCAAACAGAACAAATTACAGATATAACATAAACAGGCAAACAATCACTGTGCACAAATCTTGATGTATTTCAAAATGATGCAGCTACGCAAGGCAAAGTAAGGAAATATTACCGTCTCGTGTAGAGGTTGGAAATGCAGCCTTTGAACTTGTCTTTTCCCAGGAACAAGAAGCCACCTGTGTCAGGTATGGAAGTGCTGCCACTGTGCACCTGACCCTTGTCTTCATCATCAATAAGCAGCCCGACACTGTTGTAAAAAAAAAAAATCATCGTAGTATTTTCTTTTTTTTACACTAGCTTCAGAGTTTATTTATTTTCTTTTGCATTGTATTTTATTTTACAGGTTATACATTTCAACTGCTGGGCAAGGAAGGGGTGTCACTGTCAATGTTCTTTTCTGTGTGAAACTGAGCCCACATATCTGCTAAGATCACACCAAACCACAAACATGTGTATATTTGTAACAACATTGTTACATATGTATGGATATTTTATGTTTGAATATAGAAAAATCGTTGCCTCTTTCATACCTTTCACCTCTTTTGGTTATAGTCAAATAATGCCACTGGCCATCGTGATATGGTTTGTTTGATTTCCAGAACTTGTTGTTGAAATTTAGAACCACATGGCCATTTTCCAATGCAAGATTCATCCCATTAGCCTGGAAAACAGAAAGAAAAAAAAAGGTTTAAAATGTGATCAAGTTTTACCTGTTGTCTCAAACAACTCCAATCTCATAAAGTCACAATTAAAACATCATATTTCAAAATAAATGTAAGGACTGACCAGCTTTTTGTCCTGCAGAATGAGACCCTCATTCTGTGTGCTCTTGAATCCGAGAGACACAGTGACCTTATCGGCCAGACTAAAGTCTGGCAGGTCAGCTGACAGGGAGCTCCCCAAGCTGAACTCTGCGTTACGACAAACCTAGACAAGAACATGGACATTATACATTAGTTAATTAGTTTATTAGCAGACACAAAAGCCAAAAGTGTATTTTGGTCAGTGATATGAATGCTGGTGACTGGTTCGGGATGCAGAGGTCAATGTCCTACCAAGGAATCCTTGGGACAACCTCTGTTGATGCCCACTTGGTCGGTAACAGTTTTAATGTCGTTATTCAGCTTAATTCTCTTCAAGCATCCATTGAATGGCTGTATGGTGATATTATCTCTGTGAAGAGGAACAAAATACTCTCAATAAAGTGGAAAAAGGTTGACCACCTACCTTTCAACATGCAATGATGAAGAGAAAAATTGATTAAGTACCTTTCCCTCAAGTCTTTAGGGGCACCACCAATGTAATATTCTGTAAATTGGTTGTCGAGTAACGTAGTTTGGGCTTTGGCCAATTCTTTACCGGACATGCGGACAATAATTTCCCCGTCGCTTTTACTAATGATGAGGATGTCTTCATAGTCACTTGTCTGAAGAAAGGACAAAGGAGCAAGATGTGGTTGAATTAAGGATTCTTGATTTACAAATGCTATACGGTTGAGTATATATCAATCAAGGAACCTGAGTGATTGCAGAAAACAAAAACAAAAAGCTTCTTACCGGGAATGTTTTCTCGTTATTTATAGCTGGAGTTTTTCCAGAATTACTACCTATGTGAATGACGCCCCTCTCAATCGTCACGGTGATGTAATTGCCCTATGTTGCGGGGGAAACAGAGTAATCAAATTCTTGCAAATAGTACATATAATTCTACTCAAAATTCATTCAAACAGAAGGTTTGTATAGACACAAACAATAATAGAAACAATGATTTACCTCATTTCCTATGTATAACAGCAGACCGTTTTCTGAACGAGAATAGACGCTCATACCGATGCGGATGAGTTTAGATGTTTTTTCTACAGCCACTTTGCCATAGCCAGTGCCTTCAAAGTGGTCAGAATCCATTTGAGCTACATATCTGGATAGAGGGAAGAAAAAGTCAGAAAATTATATTTCCAAAATTTGATTATGAAATGCATGTCTTAAGTTACAGACAGATAGCCTTTGCTCATATGTCTGAAACTTCAACCATCTTCAAAGAATTTTCCCTCGTCTATCCCACGTATTCAAGATCACAGAGGGGCTGAAGCCTTCTCAAACATGAATTGGGCAAGAGGCAGGGAAAGAGAGCTCACTGGTCTAACTTGGGCTAACACACTTACAAACTGACCTACATCGTGAGGAAACACCCAGATCTCAACATCTTCAAAAACAATAAAATAAAAATAAATACAATTTAACACCCTTGTTCAGGGAGCTACCAAAAAGAAGATGTAAAAATTTGTATTCATTCATGCCACAGGGATGACATCAAAAACTGGGGTGGGGTGATACTAAAAATGTCAAACACTAGATGGCAATTAGTGTTGATTTTTTTTCATGTTTAAATAATGACTAAAATAATTCATAATGGTTCACATGCCATTGAAAAGGCATAGAAGCATGTTTATTGTTCACAAACAGTTTAGTCAACACTAATCATATTAGGACATACCTCTTGCATGGTGAGGCTACATTAATTCGCTCTGCCTTTTCAAAATTGTAGAGACTGACGGCCTTGTTGTTAATAGAGGAGAACTCAATGCAGCCCTTGTACTTGGGGTAGTTGAGAGGAGCTGGCAGCTGAGGAGAAGCAAAACAGATAAAAGTTATTAATAAAACCCATGCTTGTTGAAAATAAAGAAATGTATAGTATTGCTGTTCTTATTTCCTTGTTGCTTACAGTGAAGTTGCTAGGGTAGCCTCCAACGTAGAAAACAACATCACTGGGACTGAGGTCCAGGAGGTTCTTGTTCTCGTTTCCTTGATTTTTGCTCACAATTGGCGTACCGGGGTTGTCTGAAGTGATATCTTTGGTGAGGATCATCACTGCATCTTGGTAAATCCTAAATTGGAAGAGGGGAAAAAATGTGACATTTACAACATGCACATTCTTCACAAATTCCCTTGGTCATTTCCCCTGAACGCTATGTAGCAAGTCCAAGTGGATAGGAGCAGAAATTAAATAAATGTGCTCTGAAACACACAACACTGAAAACAGGGGATTTACAGCATAATTATGTTGTCAGTTTACCTGCGTAGGTTCACTCTATCGAACTTGGCCGGCTCAGTCACGGACTTGGAAATTACATCCGTTTCCATCTCATACACGGCTCCGTTGAGCTTGTACACACCGTACAGCACGTTGCCCCTCAGAGCCATACCGATGTAGTTCTTAGAAGACTATGAGACACAGTTTGTTAATGCCTTGTGTACAATCACTACAAAGTAAATATTTATATTAATCTATTCACATCCATTTGGAGTCACTTACATCTCTGCTGCCAAGATACAGCACAAACATGTCTTCTTTGTTGCTGGCCTGTCTACGTCTACGTCTTCCATCTCCCCTGCCCCCAGGTCTCTGCAGCGACAGAGACAGGGACGTGTAGGCCTTCAGATCCTCCAGATTCTTTGGTGCACGCAGCTCCACGTGGCCATCGCCTAAGAAGTTCATCGGGACCACAATCTGGAGAAAACACACCAAAAAGGGAATTAGACCCATCAAGGAAAAATAGAGGATACATTGGTTTGATTTGGGCTTGGTCATGGATGTATTTACAGAGTGGGACCTCACCCTGTTAGCTGCGTCCCGAGCTTGTTCGATGAGCTCTTTGATCTTCTCGATGTTCTCAGAAACGTTGCTAATGGATGGGAACTGCGAGGTCAGGTTCTCCACCTCTGAGATCTTATCATTCAGAGACGGGATGGTTTTCAGCAAGTTCTTGACTGGAAATATAAGCGAGAGAATTTTTTTTTGTTTTGTGCAGTACTTTACTTTTAATCTTCAAAATATTAAAAACTGATTATTCTGTACCCCCCCCAAAAAAAAATTAAAGTATTGCCTAATGTGACGCAAGGCCTCTCACCTGACTGGTCCACATCATCCAGAATATTGCCCAGGTTAGAGTCTACAGGAGTGACACTGATTTTGCCAATTTCCTTTCTGATGGCATTCAGTTTGTCCATAGTGTTAGTGGCCGTGTCATTGGCTGAAGCTGCCTTCCTCTTGGCGTCATCAATCATACCGCTGATGTCATCTGATTTGAAGAAAGGAGTGATTAGGGGAAATATGAACCCTGGCAATAGACTATGCTATAATGCCTTGACTTGTTCTACCTCTGATGCTGCTGTTTAATCGGTTCTTTGCATTGAGCAGGTCTTGCTGAAGAGCTTTCTTCTTCTTGTCAGCAGCATTCAGGCGGGTCTTCAGGTCAGTAACATCAGCTGCAGTGTCTTTTACAGAAATACAAGAATTAGTGACCAGCTTTTGGCTTATTTTAAAAACAACAGTTTCATAGTAGGGCTGAATACCTTGGAGGTCTGTCTCTGCCTCCTTTGCATTCGTCAGTAGGTCATCACTGGTCTCTTTCAGGTCTTTCGCTCTTTCTGTGAGCTTCTGTTTTTTTACATTCTAAAGAAAGAAAAAAAAAATTTAGTTAAAGTGAAACAATATATCAAAATATTCTCACTGATAATTAATGAATTGCATATAATTCCAAGAAGAGTGTGCAGTTACTTCATTTCTAAGGAATCAAGTCTGTGGCTTACATTCAGGGCGTTGTCTGCTGCACTTTTGGCCTCATTAGCTGCAGCCTCAGCAGCATTAATTGCATCTGTGATGTTCTTGTAGGCATCAATAGCGTCTTTGGCGTTCCGAACCTCAGTCCGTCCACTTGCGTCCTTAACAGCACTGTAATACAGGATAACAAGGGGCACATGGAGAACAGATACAAATTACACACTATGCTTGAATAGCACTGGACCACCAAGAAAAACTTAGCATAAAACAACAGACAAAGTTCCCCTTAAATCCACTCATTAGCCCTAAGGTTATAATAGAGATAGTGTGTCTTTACTATATGTGCAAACAACATACTTCTCAAGTTCCTTTGCCAGCTTGTCAAGGTTCTTAGCATGTTCCTCCGCAGCCTCCACAATGTCCTTCTTGGCAGCGGCATTGGTAATGTTATTCACCTTCTTGGTCAAGTCAGTCTTGGCACCATCCATCTGTGCTGCCAGCTGCTCATATTCCTAGAAAGGAGAAGGACAGGTGAATGGGTGCAAGTTATTTGAAACAAATACCAATTTGAACGGCGAGCAAAAAACAGGGAATCGTTATCTGAGCGGACGGCATGTTGGGACCTGACAGCTCGCTCGTGTGAGATCAGACATGAGGCCTTTTAACATAACATAGCTACAGTGTGTCAGTGTGTGGCTCATGCCGAGTACAGAAAAAAAACTTTGGGCAAAGAACATGCAAGTTACAGTTTGACGAACGTACCGCTTTGCTGTCAGATAGCGCTTTCACCAAATCTTCGGTTTTCTGCAGTTCATTTTCCGCCATGGTCATTTGGTCCTTAACAGTCTCCCTCTCCTTTTTTAAGCCGTCAATACGTTTCTGTAAGTAGCGGATGGGTCAGTTTAGCGTACAACTGTGGAATAACTGTAAATAGCAAAAATAACCTACACGGTATTCTTCACTTTGTTTACATAATACCTTATACTTATAAAAAACTATACAGTACATCCCCAATCATCATTTATGCATTGTTTGTGTATTAAACAAATCAACAAGCCCTTGTGTTTCTCACATTACGGTCATTTAGCAGACGCTGTTATCCAAAGCGACTTACAATTCAGTATATATCTACACACCGTAGACGCAGCTACGGGAGCAATTTTGGGGTTAAGTGTCTTGCTCATTGACACATTGACATGAGACTAGTAGAGCCGGAGCCGAGGATCGAACCGCCGACCTTCTGATTGAAAGGCGGCCCTACTCTCCACTTTGCCACGGTCACCCCATAACCCCATAACTCATAACTATAACGATTAACTAGTTGACTTGAGAGTTACTACCTCCAGATCTTCCAGTGCCTGAGCATTGAGCCCGTTCTGGGCGTTGGCTTTTTTCAGCAAGTCCACCGCCTCCTTCAGAGCCTTGTCCAGGTCCTTCAGCTTGGCCTCGTAACCCTTCAGAAGGCCCCGAAGCTTTTCTGCTGCACCCTCGTTCTGGTCGCACTGCTTACTGACATTAGCCTTGATGTAGTCCAGCACTAGAAAACAGAAAAGAATAGGTTAATGGACATGTTTCTGACCGGTCTGCAGGGATGTTTAACTTTTTTAACAACAACAACAACAACAACAACAACAACAACAACAACAACAGTGCTTTGATAAAGCAACTCTGGAGGGATTTGGAAGAATTTACTGAAATATCATACGTTTCTTAGCCTCGTCTCTTTCTTTCTCAGCAGCTGTCTTCTGAGGGGTGAAGTTCCTATCCTCCATCTCCTTCACCATGCGCTGAGCATCTTCTAGCATTTTAGCCAGGTTTTCATTGGGTATCACATCACCACTGGTGCCTGCCTCCTTCAGTTGGTCCAGCAGAGCTTCAAACACACACAAAAAGTACTCACTTAGTCAAGAAAATATTTAGGCTCTTAGAATCAGAGTCATTAAATTGAATTGGAGACTATTAAACTACTTGTAATGATACACGACAGAATGCAGACAAACCAAATATAAATGCAGAAAACAGAAAAAACTAGGATGCCAAAGGAAAGTAGATAATACATTTAGTCACTAAAAGACAAAGCAGACGGTTGTGCTGCTGAATTTAAGTTTTCTTTACCTTGGATTTTCTTCAGCATGTTTTGAATCTCTGAGTCCAGATCTTTAGCCCTCTTCTGGGTTTTTCCAACATCTGCCACAGCCTTGTCAGCATCAGCAGCTGTCTTATCCGCCTAAAATAAAGACCGACAATACACATTTTTACACTTATTATCACATGCTGATATTTTAATAAAATACTACAGTAGGCCTCATCTCCATCGCTTTACCTTGTCTTTGAGTGTGCTGATGTCATCTGAGAGCGTGCTCACGTCGTCTTCCAGCTGGTTGACTCTGGACTTCTGGGTGTTGATGGCGGAGCTGAATTTGTTGACAAGAATCTGCAGAAAGCACAGTAGCAGAAATGTAAATGAAGCCACATGACGGAAAATTCAGATGTTGTAGGTAAAGTGCTGAAGCTTGAGGCTGATGGGGGCTGCTTGCAAATTGCTTATTCACGTGTGTTCATTGTGAATCCACAAAGGATGCACACTGAAATGAAGGGAATGTAAGATTATAAGAGAATGAAGAACGACAAGTTGGTGCGACAAGCACTGGCATCTAGTGTTGTGGTCACTAACTTGTGTTGACACACAGGCTGTGGGACAAAATTCACTGAGATTGCTTATCAGCTGGAATCTCGAATGTTTGAACAAGCACACCCATACTGTGCCATCATGTTTGTGTTTGTGTGTGTATTTGTGTGCATGTCTGTGTAAGAAACAGACATGTGCAAAGTGAAAATTATAAAGAGACAATGGAGTGTGTCTACACCGAATCTATGACTATTTAAATATCTTTAAGTGCTCTTCACCTCATCTACAGCCGTATTGGTAGCCTTCAGAGCTACAGTGCTGGGTTACAGTACACTGAAGTGTTACCTTGGTGTCTGACACAGCCTTTTCCAGCTTCTTCAGCCTGTCCTGAGATGTGGCACTGGCAGTGGCGTTGTCCAGTTGAGTCTTGATCCTTCCCAGCTCATTATCCAGCTTCTCCAGATCATGCAGTAAAGTCTGGGCACAATTATCACACTCTAGAACACAAACAAGTATTGGATTAGCGAGGGCTCATACTCAATCTATTGTAACCCACACGCGTGGATGGATTACTGAACGGGTCTACCGGGCACCCCTGGTTTTCACCTACAAAATGTGACTCAAAAAGACAGGCGTCAACCAGGAAGAGATGACCACAAAGAAACATAGAATGACAACAGAGAGACATGAAGAGACAAAAAACAACTGCGAAAAGGAGCAAAACAAACGCAGGCAAAAATAACTACAAAAAGACAAAAACAATTCTGTTCCCAGAGGCCAATTGTCTCATAATCCACCCATGACTGCATGTCACAGCGTCAGACCTCAATTATTTTTGTTAATTCACCTTGGCAGTGCTCATCTGTGTTTGTGTCTCCCGGCTCCAGTGTGTTCTTGCAAACTGGAAAAACAATACAAAAAAAAAAGAAATAGAACATTTAAACGTCATTAATGACTATGTTTAAGGATCAAAAAACAAAATGAGTTGAAATAAACTGTATGAGAATTAAATAGTTAATTAATGAAAGGGCAGTGCACAATCTAACCTCCAGTCCTGGGATCACAGTTTTTGCCGTTGCCGTTGCAATTACACAGCCGACAACTTCCTCCTGGTGTCAATGGATCACCATAGTAACCACGAGCGCAACTACGGGAAAGAGAAAAAGGTGAGACAGAGAAATGTGAAATGCCTAAAGCATAAGAAAATGCAAAGTATCTGCACAGGATTTCAACATCCATACAGACACTCACCTCTCACACGTGTCTCCTGTGTAGCCAGCTCTGCATATACACTCAATGTCTCCGAATACTTCTTTGCAACCTATCGCAAAACTGCAGATTGATAGGGAGATCATGGTTTAACTCTTGAAACACACATTTACATTTAATTACAGTACAGCTGTTTAGATGTATTTTGCTTTTTTTCTACCCACCTGTTTGCGGGCGAGCTGAACGGGCACGGGCAAACTCTGCACGTCTTCTGAGCCGCGTTTCCATAGTAACCTTCTTTGCAGCGTTCGCATCGATCCCCGGCTGTGTTGTACTGACAGCTCTGAAAATGACATAATGTATTCATTAAACCTCTTTCAAAACGGTATGTGAATATACATTGGATCAAAAAACTAAATTACTGTGAGTGCACTGCAGCGAGCCTTTCACACTTGCTGTACCAACTCAACCAGACATCAAGTCTGTTATCATGCTGAGGAACGCAAACGTCTAGGGGGCAAGGAGAAAAGACATTTCCCTGGCAATCAATCGAAGTTTCACGCACACGGCAGAGTGAGTGCATTCAGCACCATTTGGCTTTGAGCTGCCAGGGTGCGGATCCATGTGCGCATTGCGCACACAGGCCTGGTCTTGAGTGTCTTGCACAACAATAACACAATAGCTGAGATTTTGAAATGTGTAAAGGCTCGTCCCCCCATTAAGGGTGAAGAATGATAAGCAGGAGGGGCTCCATAAAAGGTAATCAGGAAGTCATATCAAATAGTGCTTGTGATGTGGCCCACAGATGTACCCTGAAGAGGACAGGTCTAGACTCTGATTAATCTGTGGTTCACACTGGAAGTATGTGTGCTTGTCCACTGTATACCTGTGGTCATGAAGTCACTATTTAGGATTGAAGGGTTGAGTGTGTTTCTTACCAGGCACCTCCCTGTCCTCTCTTCACACTCATCAGCCAGACCGTTGCACTCACAGGACACACAGCGGCCCAGGAAATACCCATTGCCATCTCTGTAGTAACCAGGAGCACATTTCTGGAGAGAAAAAAAAACATACAAATATAAAGACATAATAACCCAACTTGAAAAGACTAACTCATATATCCAGATGTACCACTGGATAAGCATATCTATATTCAAAAGAAACCTCAGGCTTGTAGAACAATTATGATACGAGGTGGTACTTATCATGTAAAATGTAATTTATGTCTGTTTTCTTTAAATTCAATAGAGAGATGTTGTAAAGATTAAATAACCAGACAGGAGTGTCTGTTTTCAGCTAATAGAGTGGATTAGAATCTGAAAAACAAACGTGGTACAATGATGTAAATATCCTGTAAATTCAATATGGGAAAAAAAAGCAGCCCAGCTCATTGATTTGCAACATTGCCTACAATTATTAACAGTAAATGTAAATAAGTCATATATATATATATATATATATATATATATATATATATATATATATATATATATATATGTTATTATATTATTCTATATTTATACATTATCATGATAATACATATATTATCATATTGCCCAAACAAATTTTAGCAGACAAACTTAATCTGTTATAATTTGCCTAAACATGGCAGTGTTTCCAGAGAGGATGATTAAAACCCACTCTCCCAGACTGTTTGCTATGATATGAAGCAGTGAACTTGACCTGAATGAGGTGTCATTAAAAATTAACACTGCGGAGCCAAAGCATGCCCTTTGCTTTCAGAGATAACAGTCTTCAAGTCACCAACAATCCACACCTGATACGCTGAGAAGTGTAACCTACAGCTCAGGTGAAACAACATCCCTTCAACAATAAGATATGTCACATCTTTACAGATGTTTACCTGAATCTGAGAACTTGCACCACTGTCATTGACAGAAGGATAGCGAACTGTCTGTCCTCTGTCATTCACCGAGGGGTAGCGTACCCCCTGGGTACCTTCATCATTCAATGATGGATACTCTATCCGCTGAGTTCCCTGCTCGTGAAGTGAAGGGTACTGTATCCTTTGAGACCATCGGTCATGATGCCTGGGGTAGCGGGGTCGCTCCCCTCTCTCTCGGTGCCTGGGGCCAGCGCAGCAAAGTCCAATCAAAGTCCAACATAGCAGGGTCTGTAACAAAACCCCCGTACGCCGTTGTCTATCCATACACATGTCTGACATTCCTAACGTTTAGTCTGTGTGAAATAATGCTCCACTCTCCCCTGCCTCAGCCTCTTAAACGAACCCACTCACACTCACACACACACACATAAAGAGAACACGCCCCACTCCCATCTGAGTCAGTCTCGCAGATCAGAATGAGTGTATGTAAGCACACAAGCACACACATGCAAGTGCTCTATCTCTCCTTTTGTCTAGCTCAAGAAACATTTATAATCATGTTGGTGCATGCACGAGCCTGCGCACACAGCTAAAATAGGATTTCCACAGCATTTCTGAGTAGAGAAAAGTAAAATGGCAATATTAAAAATGCTTCTGTGTTTACTTAAAGCTGCAAGGGTGTGGTGATAAAGCCTCTACTAGAAAAAGCAAGTAAAACATGTATTAAGATTCTGTAAAATTCTGTTTTTGTGTGCGTGTGTGTGGTTTATAATGGTGTTTATGCAAACATATGTGACTGAGAGGAAAGTCAGACATCCTCAGACAATGCAGACAACAAACTCACACCTGAATCACACTCCTCAAACACAACTAGGTGTGTCGGGTGCACCGACACAGACACACGCATACTGTTGGCGCACTCAGGTTTATGAGTAACAATGTGTTGCCAACGGCCGCACCCCATGTGTTAAGGTGAGGCTCCCTGTCATACCGCCTCTGGGCGCACATAATCAACTTCCTTTAAACACTCCCGATCAGACTGTTGCTCAACTAAACACAGGAAAGGTAACCACAGCTGTGGCAAAGGCAACCTTACATTTCTCAAAAACATTTCTTGTTATTACTGTTTCTCTTCAATAATAAATGCTCTATGTTTTGTGAAAATCTCCCTTTAAATTAGTGGTTGCTCCATTCTCGTTTTTAATTAGCCACTATGGGCAAAACTGCTGCAATCATGTGTATACAAATCAGATCAGAGGAGCACAGACACACTCATTCAAGTCAGTACCATTCCCAGGATAAAAACAATTCAAGTAAAGCTTTTCCTTGACAACTACATCATGGATGTTTGCACTACGTTTCTGTGAGCTGTAGCCATGCCAGTGATTATAGCTGTATAATCACTAATATAATGTCTGCGTGACTGTGCATCATATCCAGCCCGGGGCGACACAATTTTGACTGTGAAGCTCTCCGGCTGGTATTTTCCGGTACATTACATCCAAAGCTGCTCCGCTGATGAATTCTTCCTCTCGGAAAAGGGTGTGGTATGTGGTTCAGGCGTGTCAGAACACCCTTAAAAATATATGGAGAAGGTCCAGCTCCTCAAAGATGACAAGAGGCAATTTCAATCAACACCTTGCTCCACCCTGCTTGTTGTCTCCACTGCTTCTCAGACCGGCCAAATCTTCCCATCATACGTATTTCAGGTGTAGAAAATACTATTTTTGAGTATAGAAGTTTTTTTTCATTGAGGAAGAGTCAATGAAGCCAGATTCCTTCCAATGTTTGTCTACACACAAGACAGGGTTCACTAAGGCCAAGGTGACGAGATTGGATCTGGCTCGCATTGAGTTCGGATCTCAGTGAGGTGTGGACAGCATGTGGGCACAATCCGGACAATTAAACAAACGCAGGTCTTACATCATCTTCACATTGTTATTGTGAAGAATTTATAGGAAACTGTGCTTGAATGAGAGGAGCTTTATAAGAAGAAAAAAACATCTACTTACACTGCAAAAATAACAAGTAACTTTTATTGCTTAACTGTTTGACCACGAAATATCATAGTAGTATCATAGTCACATTGTAACCACAGCTTAACATGCAAAGATTTTAACGATGCTACCCTTGTTTATTGCTTTAATTTCATAGCTGTCGTGTTTGAGATTCATCAGGTTTAGTAAAGACTATTATTTGATTTGAAAAAAGAGGTTGTAAGTGAATGATCATAAAGCCTTCTCACATTTACCTTATTTTATTCAAGGAAGAATAAAGACAAAGCAGTATAGAAGGATATTCAATGGGCTTTAAACTCCTCACCTCACAGGAGTCTCCGGTGGACTGAGGGGGGCAGGAACAATCTTCCACAGTGTTTCCAGGACCACCAGTCCCCGTGTTAGTCACCCCCTCCAGGCCCACCTCTCCTAGACTGAGTCGCTGGCTCTGAGTAAAGTACAAGGCCCGGATCCTCAAGCCAACCAGACCGGCTAGGACCATCATCAGTTCCTCTCTGGAGACCGGCCTGTTGGTGACAGCATGGCGCCAGTTTCCCTGCAGACAACAGATCAGTTATTTTGAGACTGAGGCTGAGAAACCTGTATTTATGGTCCTCTGAGAATTTAATTTTAATGGCTTTGGTGACCTTTGCTCCAGCACCATTATCAGGAATAAATTTCACATATGTCAAAAATCTAAGAGCGGATTTCTGTGAACTTTAAAAAGCACATTTACATTTCCTAGAAGATGAATCCGTCCTGTGTTTGTCATTCAAAGACTTTGCAACAAGCCCCACTTTGCGGTCAAAATCTACGTAACACAAACATATCTTATAATCTAATAAAGTAGATTCCCAAGGAATCAACTAATTGATTTGAATGACCTCATAACTGGCTCTTAGATTTAAAAAAAAAAAAATCGACAGTGTGCGGTTCATCCTCTTCCAACACTTTCATATCATGTGGTTTATTTAAAATCGCGGCGTAGTAGGGCTTTACATTGTAAGTGGAAAAAGAGGAACTGGTTTATAATTTACCTCTAAGAGCTGGACTCTGCCCTGATACAGCTTGTCTGGAAGTGGGACTTGTGGAGCCATGTGGATCAGGGTCATATCCTGACCCTAGGGGAAAAATAACAAGATGAATAAATACGCTGTGTTTTTCCCACTGATAAAAAAAAAGGTGAGGTCTAAGAGTGAAGAAACAAGTAGCACTACACACAGTCAGCACGACATCAGGTCTTCTGTCCATGAGAGTCATCCCCTCACTGGGAATTCCAAAGGATTTGGACTGATAGGTGAGGAAACCACCATAAGACGAAACCTAAGAGAGAGGCGAAAAGCCCAAATATCTATCAGCTTATCTAAAAAGGCTGCAAAGACCACTGAAGCACAGAAATTAGCTTCAAGGAAAAATTGGGTCTTATAGTAATAGTTGAAGCCATCATTTCTATCTGACATGATAGTAATTTATCTATTAATTAAGATGAATTAATAGATAAGATTCAATGGTAATAAAAGAAAAATAAGATGAGGACAATTATCTGAACCAAAACTGCATAGAAGGGAAAATAAAACGAAAGTTGCGACAGGAAGGTGAGGGTGAACTCATACGTTCATTACACTGCTCCGCTGGGCTAAAAAACTGGGTCCATATGCAACAACGGTAAGTCAGATAGTACAGAAATGTTATTATTTCATAATTTTCCCTTCCAGATGAGTCATTTAAATAACATAATAGCATCGTAGCTAGATTACTACATTGTCAGATTTAAATGTTTAGTGAGAAAATGGAGGACATGGTCACAGACAAAGCTTTATTTATCTTTTTAAAACTATAAAGCTATTACTCTGGAAATACTATCTGTTTCCATATCTTAACATTATTGACACAAATTGTTGTTATGGTGTTCTCTCCCCTCAATGACTCACCCTGTCTCCCAGGTAGGACGATGGTGCCACCCAGAGTAGAGTTTGAACTGTTGGAGGAAGCTCCTGGATGTCTGCCACCACTGTGTTACTGGCTGTGTTCAGCACAGAGGTAACCTCCTCCTGATCGGGGCTTTCCAAACGCCAGGCCTGCATCTCAACAAACTTATAACAGGGAACCATTTGTTGGTTAAAGTAAAAGATCCATACTTAAACTGTTCTGTATTCACAATACACAAGTGATAGCAGACTCCATGGGCTTTTAACTTGATGTACACATAATATTACAAACAAACAAACATACAACTGTGAGCCAAAGAATGTACCCAGAATCCAATGAAATCACCACTATGCAATTGCAGGCCCTTTTCCTGAACAGCTGTATGTGCAGCTTTCATTAAGAAAAAAAAAAAGAGTTCACCACATAACTGCAATCAGCCAGAAAGCTCTGCAGGCGAAACATTTCCAAAGGCATTCATAGACATGCAGGGGCACGAAAAGCAAACACACCTTCCCCCTGCGTTTGGTGGAGCTCTGACACTGGTCAGTCGCTCCGAAGCAGAAGCAGCTGGTACAGCCGTGAGGGTTGGAGGGGTCAAAATAGAAGGAACCTTCCCGACAGGTATCACACTTGACGCCAGCAACATTTCTCTACAAACATGGCAGTAATAATAGAGAGAAAGTCAGAGCAAGGGAAAGATAAATAAACAAAAATGAGCCAGAGGGAGTTTTTCAAATCAGCAAGGTGCTGAAATGAACTCACCTTGCAGAGACACCTCCCTGTGTCTGGGTGGCAGATGTCAGCTGTGACGCCGCTACGCTTACAGTTACAAGGTACGCAGTCAGGGAAGCGATAATAACCTGCAGCACAGCGATCACACTGCCGGCCACCAATCCTAGGCTTGCAACTACAGACAAATACACAGGCACATTATCTTTAGTTATATGAGGCTCATGCATTTATATTTACAGATATTGAGAACAGAACAAACTACATTTGTCAGAACAAACTACATTTTACATTTACAAATATCAAATGTTATGTACAGAATGTAGGTTTATGCTGCTATTTGTTCACACTTTCCACTGTTTCTTTGTGAACAGAGACATCCACTGAGTGGTGGAGCTGATTTTGAAACTGAATACCTACATGACAGAAAAGACAATCAACATGACAAGACTGTAAACTAATCCCCTCATTAATCACTTTAAGCAGCTTGGTGTCATTGTTAGAGGCTACAGGCCTCACATTACAGCCTTTTTCACAGCACAAAAAGTAGCACAAGAAAGAGAAAATGTATTGGCAAAGGACAACCATTCTTTGTGTAGCTGTTTCAGGAAAGTATACAATCATACAATTAAGGGGAATGAAATGCTATATTATATTGACTTTATTTCTATGTCAAGAACCTTTTGGATTTCAGCCACGTAAAATGTCTGTAACATAGCAATACATGTTTTTACATCCTTTATCTTTGGTTTAATACACAAAAAACTGTCATAATGTAGAGAACACTGTTTAATTTAGCATTCTTACTATGAAGCACTAACATCCAAATGTAATAAGTGCACAGCCTAGTAGGTCTCCACTTACCTGCACTGTCCGGTGATGAGGTCACAGTCAAGCCCTGCGTTGGCTTTGATGCCATTTGGAGAGCAGTCACAGCCCTCGCAGCCCAGCAACGGGTGATAGCTGAAAGTCTGACCCTGGCACACATCGCAGGCAGGTTTGACTGTCTGAGGAGGGCAGATGCAGCGTCCTGTCACCTCGTCACACAGTCGGCGGCCACATTCACACTCTGCCGGAGGGATAGAGGGTATTTTTTAAATGTATTTTAAACAAAGTATGGGCCTCACATTCTAACCAGCACAAGTCAGAAGTGAACGTTCACTCACGTCTGCAGTAAGGGAAGCCGTAGTATCCTGTGGCACACTTAGTGCACTGTCGACCGATGACATACTGCCTGCAGGGACACTGTCCTCCAACTGGCTCACAAGTGGTCCCGGTAGAGCCGGACTTGTCACAGTTGCAAGGCAGTGCTCCGTCGTTATAGGCTGCTACAAGAGAGCGGGCAGAGTCTCTGCAGAACTGGGGAGAGGTTCTCTGGCTGATGGGACAGGAAAATAAAAGGAGTTATTTCAAATTCAGATGTGATTGTATACTCTACTATCGCAGCCAGAGGGCACCATTTCCCAAAACTTCCACTGTATCGTTTCTTGTTGTAAAACTGGTGGATAAATACATTGTTGCACACAAAAATCAAACAAAGCATCAATATATCACATATTTTAAGAGAGAAGAACTTATGATAAAATTAATTAACAACTGATCAAATCTTTAAAGTACCATTTGAAATGGATTTGAGTCCAGCTTGTTTTACAGACATGGTGGATACTCACTCAATATAGAACCCTTCTCCTCTACACTGCTGTATGAAATCTGCAGATTTATCCAGCGGCTTCTCTTTCAGGAGATCTGGGGTGTAACTGCTATCGGGAACCAACAAGATATAATCCTACATAAAAGACACAAAGCATTAGAAATGATAAAATCACACAATCTCACCAAAAACTTCCAGTTTTGTTTTCTTTTTTTCTCAATATATTCATATCAGTATGATACAGAGTGATAAACAGATATACGAGGATTTCAATTGTTTCAGCCACATCTTTTTCTGCTTCATTTCATCAGAAGAAGGAAAACTAATGCAAGTGAACAACAGGCAAGCAGAGCCCAACCTGCTCCTGCCCAACAGAGGTTGGGAGCTTAGCTTTTAGCTTTTAGAAAGCTGTGTGTGGCTGCCAGGTGGAATACAGTCCCTTCATTGTTGTTGTTGGGGATATGGCATAACACTGAGGAGGGAGGACCTCAGTATGCCAAGTACTCTGAACAACTACAGTACAAAACACAGACTCACTCCTCAGACATGCTGACTTTACACAAAAGTATTGTCAAACTTTTTTTATTTTTTTTTATTTCTATAATTTAGTTATCATTTAGTGTAGTGGCTAAACATAATTTGGACAGTGTTAGACTTGACTGCAGACCAGAATAAGTGTCTTCTTAGGTGGCACGATCAGAGAGATGCTGGGCTGCTGCCAAGAATTCTGGTCAAAATCAAAGACAATGCGCCCATCAGCGATCACAACCTCCCTGCAGCCTGAGACGGCGGGGCAGAAGGATGCATTTATTGAACCTGTAAGAGAAAAGCAGAGTTGAAGTTGCATAGCTAAAGAGGAAGAATCGCAAGCATGCTGCACAATAATCCGTCTCAAGCCATATAGGGAAGTGTGTCCACGGCCTTTGATCATCTTGTCATGAACACAGGGACTTAATCTGCTCTTAAAGGAGGAATCCCCCCTCACTGTGAAAGCTGTCCCACTCACTGCCTGAGTAACCACACTTATGACCACTGGGAGCCAATAAACTCTTACATTTAATTTAATTTAACAGGCATCAGCCTACCACTTATTCCAACACACTCACCCTTCCACTCACGCCCTGCGTCCACTTGGACCTCAACGGGGAACGAGGTATGTTCAGGCTGGTGATAATGGACCACAACCACATACGTGCCCGGGAGGGGCACCTTTGGAGTGAAACTGATCTCCGTCTAGAAAAAAAAACATGGAGAAAGCTTAAGCGTCAAACAGTCGTCGTGAAATTGAAAATGAATGTCAGGGCAGAGGTTGCTCATTGAATGTCTCCAACTCCCAACAGCAGGTTAAAGTCCACAAAAGCTCAAATTATACAACAAGGTTTTGACCTGAGGGAATTTAAGCAGTATCCCATCACTCTGAGGTTCACGGACAGGGAACACCCCGATCTGTCGTCTCCGTCTCCAATCCTCATTCTCTTCGCGTTGGGGAGAAACAGCTGGTTGCGAAGACAGCTGTCCATCACGACCAGCATATAAAATCCAGGCTGAGGTTGGCTTGTCGAATTGCCTCAGAGCGCAGTGCCGACTGGAAACAATAAACAGCAACAAGATGTTGTTACTTGAAGCCTGTTGATAGTGTTTGGCAGGTGTTATTGTAGCAGAATAATGTCACTATGGTTAGGAAAGGGGTCAGTGACCAATAAAACAACATTAATCTCCAATAATCCTTTTTTAAATCTTGAAATCCTCTGGTTATACTCTCTCTCATCAATGTGCAGTCATGCTGACATCATACACTATATATACACGTGTCCGAGGAAAGCTTTGGTACACTAACATGTCAAAATGTTTCCTACTTTTACTCTCTGCTTTCCAGAAGATATTTAATATTCTGTTTGATGTTTTGTGAATTTGTGAACTACTTGAATAACCCGTAAATTAACATAGAACCACTCAAAGGCAACAGCAAACAAACACATTTTAAAGGCATGGACATAATGCATCATTGAATCCAGTTTTTTTCAAGCATGCATATGTGTGTTATCTTAAGCTTAGGAAGAATATTGACTTTTGCTTTCAAATCAATTCCCATAATTTGTTTTTTGTGACATATGTCCTTTCCCTTTTTCAAAGGCTTTTTTCTACACTGTTCAGGGTTAAATACAAAGTAAATGACAGGACTGCAAATTGACAGCTGTGAAGCTGTAATCCAGTCAGTAAATTTAGTGTGACAGAGAGAAAGAGAGGGTTTGACCCAAAGTTCAGCCTCAGGTAAATGACCTAACGCAGCTGAAGGACTGTGCCGTCACACCTGGAAAATAGATGTGTGTCTCCACATTCCGAAACAGCAACACAACACAGAGGTCTGATCTTGTAGTATATCTCCTAAATTACAGCTTACATTTATGGTTGTTGAAAAAGTTTCTGTGTGATTAATGTTAATGGGGTTTATTCAATGTGACTTACCTGTCCTCAGTGAAGCGGCCATTAGTGGAGACACACAGCACTTTTGGGTCTACATAGTAAATGGAGAACTCTTCTGCAGGGACTGCATAAACTTTATACTACGGAAAGAAACAAATGTGTTTTGAACTGCATGCTGCTGTCTAGATACTGAGCTATTATAAATCGATTGTGGAAACCCTCACCAGCAGGAACGATGTAGTGGAAGTTTGCAGAAGAATCTCTGTCTTGTGAGTGAGCTGCAACATTGTCACTGTATTACTGCTGTCCACTGCCACACTCCGGCACAAAAAGCTGCAAGGGGGTTAAAGACACACAACAGCTGAAAGACTTTTAGCACATTGGAAAGACATTTTGAAAGCTGAAGCAATAAACGCAAAAACAGACTCACCTGAAGGCACAACTGTAAATGTTGGCCCTGGCTGGGATCTGGCCACCTGATAGGTCACTGATGACTATGTTGACATTCTGGACAGCGTCCACCTCGCTGGCATACTCCAGGACGAGGGCGTATGGGCCAGGACGAGGCACACGCAGACTGAGTTGGAGCTGCGACTACAGAACACATATCATACAAAGTAATTCTGGTTTATGTTAAGGAACTCCAATGAAAAGTACTTTAGGGAGGCATAAAAGCAATTAGTAAAAGATTACAAAAGAATGTTCCACTCGTGATATAAAATCATTTTGCCTTAGCTAATTGGGAAGTAGTTCCACAGTCCCGATGCCAAAAGCCCAATCATCTGCTTTTATTCTGCACTTTGAAACAGCAAATAAAAACCTGTCAAACGTCTAATTTATAGCTGTGTGTTCAACCTACTCATGATTTAAGGTACCATATTGAAACCAAACTCTGAATGCAATAGTAACGGGTTAAAGCTCTGTATCCAGGCCTTCTACCTGTCTGCCATTGAGAGCGGCCATCTCAGGG
Source organism: Cebidichthys violaceus (assembly GCF_023349555.1). Lineage (NCBI taxonomy): Eukaryota > Metazoa > Chordata > Actinopteri > Perciformes > Stichaeidae > Cebidichthys > Cebidichthys violaceus. Next base: position 7,713,664 of record NW_027176964.1, read on the forward strand.
TGATCTGGGGTGGGCCGGCGCACAAGAGCCTGCCTCCTCCTGCGCCCGCTGCGGCTGGTGAGTTTTCCTTGTGAGCCCAGTGCAGAGCTGAAGCCATCCATGGCCACATGCTTATACAACAGACAGCTGAGACAGAGACACACAGGCATAGACAGAGTCAGCAAGAATGATGGGCGATGATTACATGACCATCCTGTTTTAGTTGATGTAGAAGTCAAGTCTTACACATTAGAACTTTGCTTTGTATACAAGTTAATGCAAGGCATTTTTGATTGCTATCCATTGTGTATGTTTTCTTGTCATGTAGTGCATAGTACTGGAAAATAGGTAATTTCTCTCCTTGCTCTTTGGCGTGTAGCAAAACATCTGTATATTATGATTTATTATAGCCATAAAAACACCTATACAAGCTAACCCTTCATATTTAACATTATAGACTTCCCTAGGATCATGTTATGTAAAGAAACCAAGCCAGTAACTGTAAACTTGAGCTGTGTGTGTGTGCAGTATGAAGAAAAGAATGGATGGCTGTAAAAACAAAACCGACCCATGTCATGCATTAGTGGTGAATATGAAATAGGGACAAGGCTCAGAATTACTGAAGAGAAATGTTAAAGACTTACTTTGCATCCTTGTTTGCAGTGGGTAAGTATGTGCAGGGCTGGGTGATCTTCTCCTGCAGCAAAGGTGCCCCATAGTAATCTTGGGGCAGCAGCAATAAATAGTCCTGGAGTGACAAGGTGTAATAAACTTTAGTGTTTAGTCTGTCTGAACAAAGTGTAAGACTCCAGTTCATTTCTACATTGTTGTCTTCCTCATGAACTCACCAGCAGAACCCCCTCTGCCCTGATGTGAATGACCCATGTCCCAGGGGTCAACGCAAATGGCTCAGCGAAGCCCTCTCCTGGAACAGTGAGGAAGGATGGGGAGGGACTCTCAGGGAATTTCACTTCCTTACTCTGATCTGACCCTGAAGAAAAGCAAGCAGAAATGTCTGTCTTGTGACACATTCACAGTTGACGGGGGGGAACGTCATCAGCATAGGACACATCACGCACCGGCTTACGTATAAATGATATACAGAAGATGGGTTATTTATTGTATTTCATCAATGATGAGTTAGATTTGATGATATGAAATTAACATGAAATGTAAGGGCTGAGGCAGCCTCACCTGTGGTGCCTCTGTTATTGGTAGCCTTGATGCTACCGGTCACACTGGTGCTGCTCGGGTTAGTGAACCGCAGAACCACACGGAATAAGTGCTGCTTCTCATCTTTTCGGTCAACATGCACTGTTACTCTGACTTCACTCTGCAGGGACAAGAGTGACACATAGCTGACTGCCTTGGTTTGAGTAGCGGTGAGTGTATAATGTTGTGAGAAAGGTTAAAAATCATGTCAGGTGGGCAGCGAACAGAGCGGGTTAATCAACAGACAGCAAGCAAGGCGAAGAGAGGAGCATACAGCCAAAGGAAGGCGGGCCCTTCACTTACAGTCACAGCAAGACTGAGAGCCGGCTTCGTCCACCACCAAGATCCTCGCTCTCACTCGTGCTCTCCCCTTTCTTTGGGGTGTGGAGTAGCGCATTACAATATGGAAAGGGCCAGGAAAGCCAAGGGTAAGCGTTAGGATCACCTCCGGCTGAAGAGAGACAGTGTTAGTTCTAAGAGAGCCAGTGTCCACAATCCCACATCAGCCCTGATATAATAGGAGGTTGTGTGCCTGAAGCAGGAATATCAGTGCAGAGGTAAAAGCAAAACAATCATAGCAGCATCAGAATAGATTGAAATCAGAAAGCTATAAGGTTATTGAAGTGGCAGATAGTCCCAAAAATAAACTGGCCATACTGTAAATTATAAGAAGAATCTCATCAGTGTATCAAATATATCAAGGTACCGTCGTGAATGTGTACACACCTGTGCAGGAGACATTACAGCATAACCTCTCCAGCTGAAATCTGGGAACTCTTGGGGGTCATAACCAAAGCGCACTGGTCTGGCGTTTGGCGTGGTGCCCTCCTCGACCTCAAACTTCAGTTGGTGAAGATTCGGGAAGTAGTAGCTTGGTGCGGGCCTAACAAGGTGCATGAAAATGTAAATTAAAAATATGTTGTATTTGCAAAATATTGGAAGTTCAAATTTTGCCTGAATCCTAATGGTACGTGTCCACAGCTGGGTTTTTTGACACGAGTTGCCGCTTTGACATTCAAAACAGTCCCTTCTTACTCAGTGCATTTGCGGCCAACTACATTCTTCCGACACCGACACTGTCCCGACATCTCATCGCATGCCGTGTCAATGGCACCACCTACATCACACTGGCAACCTATCAGGCAAAGAAAAAGTCATTAATGAATTAGTCTCCCTGCTTTCTCTTGTTGAAAGTTTGGAGTGTGTGTCAACTTCAGCCACCCCCAACGGTGACGTCACGGTGTACTGACCACACCATGAGTACACTAATACTAAATATAACTGCAACAAGATGATAGGTTAAACCGCTGGAGGTTTTCTGGTTAACCTGATTTAAAACCTTCGGTGGAGTCTTGAAGGTAACAGCCAGCATGTTTATTCATTGCTCCTCATATGATCATCTGCTACAGTAACATAGTTAACAGAACATACGATGTAAGTGAGATGTGGTGAAGACGGATAACTTACCTTGACAGCCCAAATAATTATTTTTCTGCAGCAGGAAGTATCCATCCTTACAGGTTTCACATGCATGTCCACATGCATTAGGCTTACAGTGACACTGTCCACTTTTCTAAACAAACAGACCATCAGGAGATTAAGAGACAAACAGAATAAATGTTACAAAATTGTGTCTGAGCCTGTCAAAACTCTGTATGATAAGAGCCTAATCTGATTCACAATGTGATCAATGGATGTGTATCAATCACTGTAAGTAATAATGAAAAACGAACCTGTTCACACTCTCCAACACCACTCAGGGTCCCCTTCACATCACACCGACACTCTGGTATGAGAGAGACACAAAGAGAGTGAGAGGGGAGAGGTTATGAAAGCATAAGAGCAATAGAGTCTATTCATACAGTGAATAGACTCTAATTACATGATTTTGTCTCGTTCATGGGTGAAACAGAACGGCACAAAACTCCACAATCTTCAGAGATCTGCACATCAAAGGTCCAAGAGAGCTTTACGGCCACAACTTGCTTTCAACACAGTCAATAAAACTTCCCCTTAATGTCCGGTCAGTCATCCAGAGGCATTCTTAGGATATTAAAAGCTCTTTTTTTTACCCCCCTGTCTTGTGTCTTCAGGTACTGCGGTAGTGGCAACATTCTTGTTCTGTAACATTAGACAAGTATCTGGACAAAGCCTGAAGCTGTTCCTTCACCGGCTGGATACTGGGAGCCCCCTTATTATTCCCCAAATTTAAGCATTTTTAGAGGATTAGGACAGAGTCATTTTTTTGTGGGGGGCTGGAGTCCAGAGGTATTGTTTTTAATATGCCACTGGGTACACATTACTGCAAAGTCACAGCATGAGATCTCATAGGCTCACTTGCAGCTCCACACTCAAATCAATTAAGAGGAATTTGCCTGCATTTGTGTGTTATTCCTCAGCTTCTCTCTGAGGGACAGGAAGGCCGATCCGGCCTTGTTGACAGGGGTAATGTTGACATATCCTCTGGGTAAGAGGGGCCAAGACCCCTATCAGTGTCTTGTCAGATTGCGACTAGTGATTTAATATAGTGGGGAAAAAATGTGGTCAGGGATCAGAACTAATACTCATTGAGAGAAAAAATAAGACTGGGACACTTTTTGCTGACAAAAGGTCAACTAAGTTTTTTCTTTTTTTGGGGTATTTTCTTACACCGTACATAAAATTAAGTCAATAGTTTTCCATTCTAGATTACATTTCCGGTCACTTACCTATACAGCCACGAGAGTTGTCTGTAGCCAGTTTCCAGTAGAGAGGTTTACACCTGTCACACAGGGTTCCCTCTACGTTTGCTTGGCAGCGGCAGGAGCCCTGAAAAAACAGATAAGGAATCTGAGGATTGTTGAAACTGGTCGATGCTATTAAAAGTTATATTTGTTTAAAATCTGATTGATTTAATTCAAAGTGCCTGCATATTAAACTACAGTGCCAGTTTGTCTGAATGACTAGAATTTTTTGTTTCTTTCAGACATAGCACATGTTCCAAAATAGAGGAGGTGACAATCTTACAGAAACTCATTGTTTTTCTTCCTCTTCAAAACGGAAGGAAGTCTCTTTTCCTTTATTGTAATTGCATTTACATTTCAGAGCAAAACACTTCCTTGTGAAATCTGCTGGAAGACGTTTTAGCAGCACAGCTGTGTTATCAGTTATACAATGTTGAGGTAATGTAAATCCACACCCAACGGGCCCCGTTCTGGAATTAGACTGTGACCACTTCTGTTATCAAGGCTAATAATGGTCAGAGTTGGACTTTGGTAGACAAAAAAAAAAGAAGTTTTTTGACAGTGGCATACCGATTGAGGATCCGTGATCTCTGTTCCTGCTGGGTTACACACACTGATGGGGGCTGGAAGCACAAAATTAATCCACAACAAATTAAAAACATTAGTAAATCAGCAAATTGTATTGTTACTCTTTGCAGTGGACTATAAAACATGGCTCAAATATAGTTTTATATTAGGAGTGAATGAGGAGACAACTATCTACATGTGAAAAAATGATTCATTGAACAATAGGACATTTCTGGACCCTGCTGCATTAAATACCACTGGTCTAACTGATGATCCCAATATGACTTCATTCATAAGTATGGTGGTTCTTGATCTGGTTACCTGAGCACTGGGGGAACCTGAGTCCAGAGGTGCAGCGGTCACACTGCTGACCCACCACCCCTGGGAGACACAGACACTGACCCGACAGTGGGTTGCATATGCTGCCATATGAGCCTTCCGGTGAACACTGACAGACTGGGGACAGGAAACAAGCTGAAGTAAGTTATAAGAAATGTAAGCGTTATCATCACAGGGGGTTAGGTGAATCTGGTATGAAAACAGGGTTTAAAATGACTGCTGTTTTTTTTTCCATAATGTGATTTCCCTCAGTGATTCCCAGTTGTGTATTCTTGGGAATGTAATTCCCTAGAAGGAAGAAGTCCATATATTTCTCATGATCCACTACTCTGTGAAAATCAGAATACATGTCATGCAGAATACATTAATAAATAAATAAATGACAGCACTGGATGCTGTGGGAGAATGAGCATGTTTGTTCCACAGAGAAGACGCCACAGTAAGCCCAGTGAAACCAGCGGCAACATTTTTTCCACCAGCAGTCAGATCCCATGCACCCAATCGGTTTATCTGTCGTAGTTACACTAGAGAGCATAGAAGGATCAAAGTCACTTACCAGCACAGTCGGGGTATCCATAGTAGTTCGGTGCACATTGGTCACACTCCTCGCCCGTATAGTTGGGAAAGCAAATGCACTGGCCACTTGGACTACACACGCTGTCAGCCACACCAGCCCCGTCACAGGCACACGCTGGAGGAAGAGATAGAGGGTTTGTGAGCTGCTGTGATTGCAAATTTTCACACTCTTTATTCGTCTTTAGAATCAAAATAATCAATCATTCATCTGTATAGGACTGCAGGGCTCCTTAAAATCTACATAGAATTGGTTAAAAAATACTTTAAATATACATAAAAACATTCAACATTAAAATCTCGTGGGAAAAATAAAGGTCATGTTTCATAATCATTCAGACGGGTTACACTGAATCTCACCCTGGCAGTTTGGGAAGGAGTGGTATCCTGGTGGACAGCGGTCGCATCGCTCCCCCTCCACACCCTGACGGCACAGGCAGCGGCCTGTAGCATCGCACACCCCATATGCTGTCCCTCTGTAGTCACATATACACTCTGTGGACAAACAAAAATATTTATTTTAACAATACAGGTAACCAAATTAAATCCTAACTAATAGAAATTCAAATGAGTAACCCTGTTGCACCCTGAAGCGTGCTTATGAATGAGCCGGAGCTCTTTTCACGGGCCAGCAGCTGAATTACAGGGAATGACAAATACTTCCGTCGGTTGAACTATTCTCATATTGTGGCACACAGTGGTACGGTGCCCACGTCTTGCCAAGCTTCCCCTGGTATTGGTATGTGAACGGACTTGGCACTAAGACAGGACAGCCACCATTTCCTTTGTCCCTAAGCAGCTCCAAAACATTACAATCAGCTTTTGGAAGGATACAATTCCTTCTCAGTCAGCTCACAGGAGTTATTGTTTGCCTACATTCTGTGATAAATAAGACGGGGCTAAAGGTCTTTGTTTTAACAGAAATGCCATATTTCTAATAATGGGTTTCCCAGCTTGGAGGCAACCAGAAATGGGAATTTAGAACAGGGGCCATAACTAATAATAGACTGGTTAGTTCTCACAGTCCCAACTGACTATTGCTATCCAGAAAGGACGGCGACCACTTGAACTTAAATCCCCACTGACGGACAGGATCATTTAGGACCATCAGAGTGTTTTGCTCAACAATTGCGAGAGTTCTGTTGTCACTGAGTAGCAGATTTATTCATTCTGACAATATATCATACAAGTATTTCAACCGTCCCATTAAACCCAATGACAATATACTGCCTAGTTCTGTTTTCATAAGGCCTATAAACATTATCTGACCTTTAGCCGGGCCTATATACATCAAGCCTTTCTTGACTGACCCCTGCTGTTCTCAACATTTAACTCTGCCGAAAACCAGTGGTGCCTTACATGATCCTCTAAAGCCCTTTTTAACTACCTGGGCTGCCTGTAAGTAAATGTGACTCAGGTGTCTGTTAAAAAAGCTCTTCAAGAGGATATAGTTTCAGTTGTTTTTTTCTTCTTCTTTTTTTTAGATACAGTGAATGCAAATGAGAAGAAGCAAAAAAAAAGCAATTATCATGGCACAGTCGTGTAAACACCTCTATAGCAGCACAACATATCAGGAATATTCACACTCACGCTGACAGCTGGGTGAGCCGAAAAAACCGGGAGGGCAAGCGGTGGGTCCTATAAAGAGAGAAAGGAAAAGGGAGAAATAAAGAGGATCAACAGTAACAGCATTTTTAATGATTGTCTGAAGACATCCCTCCAGCTAAATTGTGGTACGAGACACTGCAAAGTCTTGTTGATTGAACTTACCCACAAAAGGTCCTGCGGGGGATTGGGTGGTCGCCTGGTATACGGGATATCCTGATTGAAAAGGAAATACATAGAATTAAGACCTCCACTAATGGGAAACTGTGATATCAAGTAAAAGTGCCAACTTTATTCATTGCAGTGGAGAATTGCTTTTATTTCAAATTCACATACCAAAGAAAATGTAATGCAGTCAGAGTCAAACATCGTTAAAGAACATGTTGGGATATACTGTATATGCTTGTTCACTTTCTTGAGAGAAATATCAATCCTCTCATCTTACTTTGGGCAACAAAGCAAATAAGGGTATTTCCTAAAGTGTAATGTTTCTGTTTTTGTTACTATGGATGTCATTTTGCAGTCTTGCAAACCCTGGCATGTTTACATCTTGTATTTTACACTGACTCATTAACGTGCTTTGACCCTGTCAAATGAATAAAAGAATAAAAAAAAGAGTCAAAACATTCCTTTAATACTGTGATCGCTATATGTAAAGAACCATAGCCTTCTACTAGCAATAAACCAAATCGACTTGGATCTAGTGTATCACACGTACAAGTTGTAGAAATGTCCTATAGTGACACAAAACAGCAGAGAAGAATCTCTTGAAACCCAAGCAGCCTGCTAATGACTGTGTCAGCGTGTTTAGACTAGTTTGTCTGTGCTTCCAGTCTGGTGATGAGAAACCCAGTTTTAATAATAACTTCAAGTAATAAATCTATCTATTGCTCATAAAATTCAGAGTCAGATTTTTCTACGATTCATTTCACGTTTATATGACATAAGGAAAAATATATATGCTGGGGGGGGGGGGGCAGATTACAGATCTTAAAAAGGACTTTTGTCAGTCAAAGACAGGAGGAAAAAAAATCAGAACTACTCATAAAGATGAAAGACTGGGTGGCTTATCTCTACGCCCTGGCAGACTCCTGAGTCTGTAGCCAGATCAGACTAAGATAAGATTGGGAAACTCTCTTTAGCGTGTCTAATATCGGAGTCTATTTGTTTAGATGAAGGTTTGGCATGTTAGTCAATACTGTAGCATGTGCATACATCCTGCTGCATCGAAGGCATACTTCCCTCAAGGGGAAAACTGACTGAAACACAAAAGGCTATAAAAGGGTGAACATGAAACTGATTCCAAACGTCAAAGATTGGGTTCAGTTTCACCTGACTGTGTACAAACTGAGCTCCCAAACACAGACATCATTTCATCAAAGTTGTCTTTGTTGTCCATGAGTCAAAGGGACAAGGGTAATGGTAAAGGTAAATTGGGTATTCAGTATGAGATAAGAGAAAAAAACAAAAAAACAACTTACGAATGCACTGAGGGTAGTAATAGTATCCGTCCGCACAGCGATCACAGTTTTCTCCAGCAAATTGTGGCTTGCAGATACACCTTCCAGACTCCATTTCACAGCCGGCTGTAGTCCTTTCGTCACACCTGCAGGCTAGTGGGGTCACATGTTGTTGTTTTTTCAATTAACATTTACTGACAAATGTGCAGTGCACACCGGGGTGAAGCCCAATGTTGTTAACATTCAGATGATTTCCCCATTTACGGCTTCTATGTGCACTATTTTTCATGCCACTTAATAAAAAAAAGCCTATTAATCTGTACGTCATCTGGAGAAAACATGACAGTTACCATGAGAATAAATCCTGTAAAGGCCTACATTCTACTTTGTATCTAATTGTTCTCCAACTGTCTTCCTCATTCAGAAACCATAACACAACAAATGTTGAATATTACATATTTTGACACCTGCCACCTAAAAAGAGTTGTCTAATATAATTGTTTTAGTTACATAACATACATTTAGCGGAAAACAGCATTACTAATCTTGAAACCGATTTTTGTTATTCTATTTTTTCTACTTCCTCACAAATAAACTTTTGCTCCATTTATTTGCTGGTCCAGTCAGTAAGACTGAGGGGTAATTACAAAGATTAAGGTATTTAAAAAAGCTCAAAGATTCTTGGCTTTTGAGAAAACATTTGTTACTGGAGATACTGCGATCGAGGGGTGGGGTTTGAGGGATATACAGTAGATATTACAAAGCTGATACTAATTATTTTTTCCCTTCTTTTCTGGAAACTACTGTACTGGGTCACAATTCAACAAATAAAAAGAGTATAAAAAATGAGAGATCTCAGAAGAAAATAATAATTACTGAACCTTTACTGACTCGACTTTTGCCAAAACGAATAGCCTTCCTCTGCAAAGACGACTTATATGAGTTTGTGGATTTTAGAGTTTACTTTTCAAAGCGCTAAGGGCAACCAGTTTAATTCCACTACTCTCTAATGTGCAAACACAAGTGACAGCTATTTATATGATGAGGAGAAGCCATGGACCATTAAAGTAATGTAAACAAGAGCGGAGCCCAGTATAGCAATAATACAAGCGCTGGTGCCAGTGGTGCTTGGCATTTGTGTCTGTCTCAAACAAGACGCCTCTCTTTGAATATAACACTGTGTTGGCTTTGCTTGTTTGTCATACATACTGCAGATCAAATACATACACGGTGAGACATCATTTGATTCCCAAACGGATCTACAGCTGTAGCCTGGACATATACAGTTCAACCCTAACAAGATATATCTTCGTAATATGCTTTCATTGCATTAATTAAAGCAGCTGCAGAAACTGATCTGAACTGGTATCTGAAGAATTTCTACTCTCATTTGTTTAATATAATTTCCACATCCATATGTCTAGAGGTACAAAATTAACTCATTTTAATCCATATCTGCAATATGTACAAATAAACTAGTAGCAAAATCAATCAAAAAATGAAGGTCTAAAATAAGTCCAACTGAAAATCTGGCAATTCACTGTAACAATAAATCAAGGGGACAAACACAGAAAACGCAACTCACGTATGCATCCAGTGGGAGACTCAGGAGGGACTCCATAAGGTCTGTAGAAACCTTCAAGGCATCGCTCACAGTTCACTCCAGCAGTGTTGTGCTTAAAGAGAACACACAAATAATGTGTGAGTCACAACTCATACATAATTGAACAGGAGGAATAAAATGATGAGCAGAAGAGTCCTATTTGCTCTGCAAAGTAGAATCTTTAAATCGTTTAAAATGCACATTTGACGGGACACAATGGTTTCATATACACTCTGCATCTGTATCATATTCCAGAGGGATATCATATTAACATAATGCTCAATGAACTTGATTTTGACCAAATAAAATACAAAAAATTCTATTTCTTGGAATAGTAAGAGCAAGTGTTTCGGCCGAACAAACCAAAAATGGAGCACCATTAAATGTCCCAGAGGACTCAATGGAGATACACACAACATGGACATTTTTTATATATTTTTTTATACCCTCCTCCCCTACAACCACCACATACATGCACACACAGGAATCAGTTTAGACTTGACATGCATTTCATACCTGACAGTTGATGCACACTCCTCCTCCGTCGTTCCTTCCGAAGGTGTCTAAACTTGCTCTCCTCTTTTCCACCTCTGGGTCGTAATAACAGTTGAAGGCATGGGAGAAACACTGGCAGGCTATGGAGGAAACCCCCCAGACAGACACACACACACACACACACACACACACACACACACACACACACACACACACACACACACACACACACACACACACACACACACACACACACACAATTATTCTATATGCCTCAGCAAATATCCCCACACTCCCCTGTCTGTATTTGAGCACCTTAAGCTATTCATTCTCCAAAAAAGAGTTTTAAGTCTGGCTGTTAAGCATGAAGAGAAACTATAAAATCCAAATTAAACAAGAAGGCACATCCTCTTCCTGTATACCACCCCTGTGTCTCATTAATGTTTATAAGTGGTTAGGGTGCATTTCCACTGCAAGAGTGCACTGATTATAGAGTCTGATTCATCTTTCTCTCTCTTTAGTGGCTGCTACAATGTCATTTTTTCATGAAGGGAAAATTTGTCAACAGTCCAAAGCAATTAGATTCCAGCTGACACGGGCTCTCCTGGCTGACTGGATGGCTCGCCAATAAGCTGGCATGGCAGACTCTCTGGTAGGCAGTCGCGGCCCTGGCTAGCCGGCTGACTAGATGGCTAAGCTGACGATAAAAAGCTGTTGTCCTGGAGCTGGTTATGCACTGTGCTGTTCATTATACATACCATATGAGGAATGTCCTCTCAACTCTTCACTAAGGCTCTCTACAACACCATAACAGGGCATCCACAACAGGGCTTAAATATCAGAGGCGAGAGGACACTTCAGTCCACTCTGGGGGCCGTAATTCAAGATGCCAGGAGCGTGCGGTTTTGCTCACACACTGGCTGAACCATTGTACTGTACATGCACACTTACGATGACACTCGTTGGGGCTGTCAGCAGTGGCGACACGCCATGGCTTCTGGTTAAAGCCTGGGCAGCAGCGGTCACATGACTCACCGCAGGTGTTGTGTTGGCACTCACACTGGAGTCTGCAGACAGGAGATGAGACACCTGGATTTAGTGATGCTAACATTTTAATTTGCAAGCACAAAATCTCAGAGCTTTCTTTAAAACCTGATAAAAATGTATTTTTTCAATCACTTGGGGGCAGCAGAACAAGCTGTAAACACAGCACTGACATATCATTACCTTATTAGGCTGAGCCAATGATTCTAGTTTTAGTCGGTTTTATAGATTTTACCATTTCAATTTGTATATTGCTCTTTAAGTACTTGTATTTATATTTCTGTGTTTTATTATTATTATTATTATTATTATTATTATTATTACATTAGTTGTTTTGGCAAACATGTCTATTTATATAGCAGACACAACAACATTAGCAGTCATGTTTCAGAGAATCCAATAACTGTTTTGGTCTCCACCAACTTAAGGTAAATATCTGGCTCTTTAGCTGCTTGGTAGCTAGTGTTAACTTTGTCTGTCTGTCATTTGGTGCTCATCATTTGGCGTATGGGAGATTTTTCCAGAAAACAGTGAGACAGAACCAAAAACGTAAAGCTGGAGGCCGTAAACCAACACAATGAGCTGAAAGACGCTAAAATCTTACGTAGAAATAAGGAGAACTGCAGAGTCAGGTAATAATTATCTATGTGTTCATCCCTCTGAAGAACACTTTTCACATTATACATAGTTTTTGATCCATTTTTAATATAAAAATATTGATAGGAGTAGCTTTACGCCAATAGGAACATTCATTTAAAATGCCCTAGTTGATAGCAAACAATAAAACACAATGAACGAATGCTATGTTGTTTAGCTGTTCAGAATACAAAGGCCAGCAGTGGTTCAAAGCAGCAGTTTATCACATATCTCGCCTATTTACAACATCATAGCCAGTAAACAGAGTAACTAAAATGATCTGCTGACCTTTACAATGGTGATGTCAATGTACAAACACATGAGGTAACTGTCCTTCGTCAAAAACAATTCACTATCACTCAAATCACTAGATTAGCAGCATCTCTGTGGTCTTTGCCTCTATGTTTTCAGCATTCAGTCATCTCAGTGCACCGTTTATACACAGGAGCCCATTGTACAAAAAGATTATTCAGCTCAGTTAATGAATAAACAGATGAAATGGATTTACTGGTTGATGTTATACTTCAAAGTTGACTTTTAAAATGTTTATAGCGAACCGGTTCAGGTTATAATGAATGAGTGATGAAAATTCAACCAGGAGTTTCCACACAAAAGTGTTGAGTCACATATTTATAGCATTAAGATGAAGAGCATTACCAACCTGTTTGGGTTGTCCTGGTAACGCCCCCCAGCACACACCTGTGCATGTCCATGACAAACGCAGCGTCCACCGATGCTGATGTCTTTGATACTATAGTAATACTGTCAAATAGGGAAAATGTTATGTTATGTTTCAAAGTAATAGCAGTGTTTTCAGTAACATCACCCACACCAGAACAAATGGCTGGCTTTGCTTGGAAGAGCAAGTGAGTCACACATGCTGACTGGTTAAACCCTGAGCTAAAGCTAATTTTGTGGGGTGAATCAGTGCATTATAAAAAAGAGATAAGATAAGAATCAACGGTTGACATCACTGATTTATTCTCAGCATGTCTAATAAAGACAAATTAATGAGCCGTTTTGGACATGAATCTTGAGGATACATTTCTGGAAGTATTCCAGAAACATAAAACAAGAAACATGAACTTTAGTCCCTCTACGCTGATGCTACAGTTTTTTCTCATATATATTCTCCTGCTGTAAAAGTGCCATATTGTGCACCTGCAGCCTGGTGGAGCTGTTCACGCCAGTACAAGCGGTCTCTTTGAAACAAATTACCATGATGACTGGACAGACAGATCTGCCCTGACAAGGATGAATGTGCGAGCAGGAGGGAGCATGCCAGTGTGTTTGTGTCAGCAAAAAGAAAGCTGGAGGGTAGGTGCTGCTGAGTTGTAAATGTGGCTTGCCCAAATGGGAAACAAGGGTCTGTCAGCATGACACCTTTGTGTGAGGTTGTACAGTATGTGCCTCACCCTGCGTGTGACGGTGGGATCTCTCTGGGCCTTGGAGATCAGGTGGCCCAACAGGGTGCTGGTGCGGAGGAAGCGCAGGCGGATGTTGGTGGCCTTTGTGAAGTCTTGCAGCACCGGGGAGTAGGTGAAGTTTTTGGACCCCGGGCGACCGTTGACCAGAGACACAACAATCTGAACAACGCAAGTTTTGTTCACAGGATTGTTTTTGGTACCTCGTAAAATGTAGCAATTTTGGCTTAGTTTAATATGATATTATACCTCTCCGTTCTCCAAAGGGAGGATCCGTGAGTATTCTGTGGTGCAGACCTGGTCATCATCGTGTACTATACGAGCGTTGGGCTGCTTTCCGAACATTTCAATACACTCGCGCTTTGAATCTGCCAAAAAAAAATGCTTTCAATCCCTTATTCCATTCATTTTCCAATTTAATGCCTGGTTCATGAAACATGTTGTGTTCAGGTGCTTGCCTGAAGCTCTGACATCTGATAGTTAAGACTCAGAGTAAAATATGTAATATGTGTTTTTTGTACTATTGTTAATCAGACGATTGTAGGAAGAGTAACATCCAGTATTCTTGAAAAAAAAAAAAAAGCCTTCAAAAGCATTGAAGCTAAGTGAATGAATCATGAGAGTTTTCTGTGCATGAACATGAACCTGGATCAAGTAAATTTGATGGCAAAGAGAAACTCTGAAATTGTTAATCTGATGAGTAACAGCTGTGTCTCCTAGCAATCTGTGTGCACAGGTGACTCCCAGATATTAGACATCATAGCTCAGATGTGCCGACTCAACAAATCTAGAGCACGTATTCAGGTATGAAGTTCAGGTACTTTAGAAATGGTATGACATTACAGGCCAGGTAATTAGGCTCAACATTTGCTACGTGCCACCACTTGCTACTTTCTATGCTAAATCTACCCCCCAAAGCATAAAGGTTTCAAATCTGACATTTATCCTGGAATGTATTTAAAGTTATAATGTTCTGACTTCCTTTTTTTCCCCCACACAACCAAAACAAACACACTTCTTAAACATTTAAGCAGGGTGATCAGTGTGCCAGGATTAAATGTGCACGAGTAAACAAATTGAATCCGTCTTCACAATGGGTCTTTTTTTTTTTTTTTGGGACTTGTCATGGCAGGAATGACACAGGTGTAATTAATAACGATAATAATGTCTGCATTCCATTCAGCAGTGCCAGTTCCGCTGCTCTGGCACACCACATGATGGATCTCTGGCATGGCTTAGTGGGCCATTGTTAGCTACACCTGTGCATTTCCTTATATAGAGTCAAAATGTCCGCCATGAAAAATGCCTATTTTCAAACAAATCTGCTAATTATGATTTGACAACTGTTTATTACAAAACCAGGCTAATGCTCCATATCTGTGTTTTTGTGGTATTGACAGGATTTTGTTAATAAGCGGTCGCTGCTGTTGTGCTTTTGCACTGTACTTCTCTTGAATCACTTTCCAATCTCTCTTTGTGTATTCCAAACACACCACCTGAAGAGAAAATCAGCTACCAGGTAAAACAAACAAAAAGTTTGAAAGCTTTCTTCAAGTGGGGATCACTATGGAAATGTGCAGTTGGCAAATAGCAGACATTTATTTACAAGGATATTTACTTCTAAGAATATTTATGTTTTACATTCTACTTGCATTCCTTATTTACTCGATTTGATTATAAATCAATGGCGGTTGGTGGACCGGCAGGTAACGTGTGTCAGCAACTTTAGCTTCAGATTTCCTGCCCAGAGTCTGACCAACAACTCCAGAGAGAAATTCAATAGTAATGTCTCAACTTTTGTCTCAACGATTCATAGTGCGACCGATGAGGCAGTGTGCAGGAAGTGTTGAAGTGTAAAAAAAGAATACCATAAAATCTAAAACATTGCAAAAAGACAATCACATGGGAACTTACGTGCAAAATACTGCCAGGGGTTGAAGGTTCTCCCGTTGTCTACTGAGCGCTCCAGCACCCAGAGGTCAGGTCGGGGTGAATTAGCAAACTTGAGGAGGACGTACGCCACATGGAAGAGCTAAAAAGCAGAACACAAAGAACAGGCTAAACAAAAAGCAGTCACTGCTCCGAACGGATTTTGGCATTATGTTGTAGTTTCCTGTGCTTAACTTGCTCTATCAAGTAAGTCCCCAGTCTTGGCCGGCAGCACTGACTGTTTAGTTCCTTTTTTGTGAAAGCACAACATCAGCTTGATGCTTGTTGTAGCACTGCAAACGATCGCCACGGATCTAATGACTTTAATGAGGATTTATCCATCACACTGAATGAAGGCCGAGGCCTCCCGCTCTGAGCTTTTATTCCTGCAGGTAACTGTGTGGCCGTACAGCAAAGTGCAAACAATTCACCAACATTTGTCAGCATGGAGTCAATAAAAGTGATGCAGGTGCAGCCAGGTTAGTGAAAAGACATCAGCTAAGCCCACATGATTCACGTCTGTTCTCTGAACCCTCTATCTCCACCTTTCATCAGAATATGCAGTCCATACAAGGGCAGAACCTGATGCCAATGATTGTTTCTGCCAGCACTGAGCTTTCTGTCAGGCTCAGAGCAGTATGTTTCCTTTGCAGTTCATCAACATCCTCGTCAAGCCCGAACACCGGGATGACTTCAGCTTGATTGAACATTGTTCAATGGAAAGGTAATTCGGGGTAGTCAAAGCTCTCTTTGTTACGGTCTGGCATGGCATTGGCGTGGCTTGGAATTCAAACCCTGTGACACCAACCTGCATGTGACACCTGCAGTGTCAACAGAAAGCCTAACCTACGCCTGACCACCACACCCCTGTCTTGTTTTCATGAGGCTGAAACCCAGTTTATCTATGTGCAGTTTCAGTTCTGGCGTGGATCCCAAAGCAACATATGACGGGGTGCCGTAGGCATATATAGTAAACCTACGGTACATTCCCTCGGGATTGAAGTGATGGATGACAACTGTGCACAGAATATTGTGTGCAATTGAAAAAAAAGTAATTTCTATAGGCTGTCTTCTCTTTGAGAGGGACGATGAAGGCAGGCCCACACTTGTCTAGCATCCCTCAACGCCTTGATAAAAACCCCACCGGGCATTTGAAACATTCAGGCTGCTGTCTCTCCTTGCATGAGGCAGCGAGCTATGCTAACACTCATATCAAAGCAAAGTAAAGAGTCATGGACTGTGTCAAGATGGATCCACAATTCTCTTGATGGATTTCTCCCCCCAACCCTGAAGCATATCGGCCTGAAGTTCAAGTAGCTCTTGGGTTGATGGATCGTGAGAGGGTTCAGAGGTCAGCTGGGGAACTGTTTGGCTTTTTTCTCTGAAAATAGTCAACAATCCCTAATAACAGATAGCAAAATCATTAGGTAGCAAAGAGCCTACAGTAACCTTTCTGAATGCCCTGTAATCCCTGTAGTCATTGAGCAAAACCATGACAATATTTAAGTAAATAAAATAGCTAAGAATGCCTCTTTCTGACCTCAGCTTTGAGTGGGGTGTGTCTTGAAATTAATCAGAAAACAGTTCCACCCACATGCAACAGGATGTGCAAAAAAGGGTTCGGGCACACGGAACGTAAACAAGACGTGGGCTGTCATCTAGCTAAAAACAGAAGCAAAGCTTTTCCAGAGGAGCAGCCTTTTTATCAATGTACCGGTTCCGCTGAGGAACAGGAGGAAGTTTAGTTCACACGGGCTGTGATGACATCATGGCAGGGCCGGGGGAAAGGGAGGTAGAGGAGTGAGATGGGGGGAGGGTAAAGAGGGTTGGGGGTGGCCAGAGACGTGCTGGCTGGCATGCCGACCCATCTCAGATTCCAAACATAGCGTCACATTCCCCTCCCCTCCTAATGCCCATAAAGCAGAGCATGCCACTGCTTTCAGGGACCTGTCATGGACAGCAATGCACAGCAGTGCAAATCATCTCCACGACTTGTCATGAGTATACATAAAGATTGTAACTACAAGATGTTCCACAATGCCCCTTATCAGTTTCAGTTCGGCTGCAGTTAGATTACAAAATGTGTGTTGTCGGGGGATTTGTGGAGTTAGCTACTGGCACATTTGCATGTCATTCAACCAACAATTTGCAACACTTTTTATTTTTTCCAGAATGGGTGATGTTTTACAGAGTGGACTGGTGAATAGAGCTGGGTGACATTAGTAATACTGGTGCCAATATGATGACTATGAATCAGCCAAAAGTATTTCATGCCAAACTTCTGTAGTTAATGGTCCTTTCAGTCTGTCCTGCAAAACATATCAATCTATATATATACTGTGTATATATATATATATATATATATATATATATATATATATATATATATATATACTGTATGTATATATATATATATATATATATATATATATATATATATACACACACACATACATGGTATATATATATATATATATATATATATATATCAATGGTGATATTGTTCAGTGTTGTGTACACTCTGTACATACTTAAAATTTAGTCTATTTTTAAAAGTTACTTTAATCTGAAAACACAAAAATAGGCAATCCAAACGCTTCCTCCTATTTAATCTCACTCTATGAAAACTGTGTAAAGTCTATGATCTGGAGAGTAACGTAAACCTCCTGCATCTAACTTTACTTAAAGCAACAGGTATTTTAGATTTGGGGGGGAACTGTCCCTTTACTTCTCATCTAGCCAGACTGTGGTGATGCCATTGACCGTGGTATCCAACACTGACTTGATGCCAGCAACTGAGTTATTGTGAGAAGAACTCTCCGGAAACAAACCCAGCGAGAAACAGACAGCGTGATCTTGGAAGTCGGGGCCTGTCCTGGCACGGCGTTGCTTAATTTCAGGCCAGTCTCTCCAACTGTGTCCTGCCAGTCTAAACACACACTCTTGAAATATGTCCAGCACCTACGTATTGTTTGCAGGGAGCATGAAATATCGTGATGGCATGCTAAGCACTGTAGTGCAGGATTCCAGTGGCGCAGAAAGACATGAAACAGATTGACAAGCTTGTGGCAAAAACACTTGGAATAACACTTGAGCAGAGCCATCCTCTGCCCCTCCCTGGTATCTGCAGCCTCGGGTTTTAGACAAGTACACTACGGCTTAGTGTAGGAGGCTGTGGGTGGGTGTCAAAAAGGTCAGGGGTTGAGCTGTGCCAGGTAAGGACTGTTTGACACCAACCCTCTTTGACACCAACCCTCTCTGCCCCCACCCCCCCCATCTCACATTCTTGACCCCCTATAATAGTGTCACATATACAAGGTATAAAGTGTCCAGACCTCCTCTAACCTTATAATTAACAGCAGGGCAACACAGCCAACAAAGTCCCTCATGACCGAACGCAATTGTATCAACAGCATGTTAACATTTTCCTTTTCTTGTTGCGAAGTGTAAATTAATTTTGACAAAACACACACAGTCACACTCCTAAATCTGTTGACCCCTGACATGTCACGCCCACTGTGTGTTTGCGTGTGTGTGTTATCATTTCTGGATTATTGACCCGTGACAGTTCATGCCTAGTTGGTGTGTGTGTGTGTGTGTGTGTGTGTGTGTGTGTGTGTGTGTGACAGCTCAAGAGTGATAAATGTGCACCCTTAAGTGTGAGCTGCAGTGCCACTGCTTCACTTCATACATGCCTGCGCTTCAGGTAGTAGAGCTGTGGAGGAGTGTTTCATACTCACTGGTAAACCGAAGATTTAAAAAAAGAAAAAGTCCTGATTGCGTGACCCTTTGCCACTTTCTACTGCTGCCGTGCCTGCCACGTGGATCTCTTCCCTTATAATCTCTTTGTGTTAATCAAATGAAGTGTACTGTAAACATGGACGGCTTAGGGATTTCTCACAGCCCTCTCAATCAGAAACTATAGCGCCTGCAATAATTACTATTTGTTTATTTCATAATCCATGTATTTGATATTCTAACTAGAGATGCTGTGATAGCATTTTTTCCATCCTGATACTGATTCCAATACTTGAACTTGAGTATCAGCCAATACTGAGTACCAATCAGGTACAAGTGCGCAAAAAACTAAAATATATATTATTAATATTATTTAACAGCTGTATACTACTAACCCTGTGTGGATGTGATACATTTGCTATTATTGTTGTATGGCCTGGCTCAGGTTAAAGTCTTTGTAAAACATGAACATGAATGGACAAGTAAGCCATCTTTCTTATTTCTCATCTCTGTTGAGAGTTGCATGTGCCTAGTATCGATCGGGCAGTGTGTACGGAATCGGATAGCGAGTGACATGTGCTGTGTAGCGTGAATGAGCTGATAAATGATGTAATATTGGTTCAGTTTATATACTTGTTGATACTTGATCCAGTATTTTAGGCTGCATTGGAGGGTGTTCCCAAACTGGTATCAGTATTGGAACAGCTCTAAGTCTAATATTATTCTATTGCTTTAATAGCAGATGATGTATGCTACCATGTGTACTTGAGATTTATAGACATAGTACGTAACATCTAAACCTTATATCTAATCTTATCTGATTATAGGAGATGTAAACTAGTAATCTAACATCAATAAGTAGATTTTCAGCAATGGCAGTCAAGAAGCAGAAATTGAATATCCTGACCCCAAAATTCCACCCAAAGGCACCACCGAGCCAAGGGGACTAAATCTACAGTGAGATCAGAATCCTGACAGACTGAAGCCATCTGAGCGAGCTCCTGAGAGTCCGATGTGAGATCAGAGGAATGCAATTCATAGGAGAGGAGGCATCACCTTCTGTTAAAAGTGGATCAGCCCTGCTAGAGAGAGCATACTGCGGCCCAGTGGGGTGGAGCAGTTGGCCTCCACTTTGTAACAATGCAATGTACAACTGTTTGTCTGTGTGCAACAGGTGGGCGGTGGAAGGGGAGAGGGGTAGTCTGGTGTATTTTTCTCTGTCTCCATGACAGAATTAGTTAGACTGTATGGTGACAAAGAAAAGTTGGCCAAAAGTTACAAGAAAATATACAGTATGTGCAAAGTTTTACTTGTTAGCAAACTTCACATTGCAAAAGCCTGAGGTGAATCTGCTCAAGCATTGTCTGTTTACTTTTATGCATTTCAGTGCAGTATGTGTGGGAAACTATTGCAATATTGTACCGATGCAATACTCCCTTCCACCACTCGCATAATTAAGAGCCCTATCATGGGGGTCCAGGAAACCTCCTGCTCTCTAACACATCCCATTGCATCAATGCCTGCGTCAGTAAACCTGTTATTACTGATTAGCTTTTCCACGTATGAATTGATGACAAAGCCTTACAGAGATGAATAAATGCCGCGTTAACCCCCACAAGCTTTTCCACATCTGAGCTCCAGATTTAGGATGAAGTGCAGTCCAACCGTCACTCGTGATGCCAGACTGCTATACTGCTAACTAGCACGAGGTGGCTGTTAGCGGAGTAGTAAATAGCTGCTGGGTTGGCCTGGCGCCTCAGGCAGCCCGGCTAAAGACAGGCGCTTACATCACCTCCATCGTCACTACAGCGATAGGGGCATGTCTCACAGCCAATTTTGTCTCTGGGGTCGGACTAAGCCGGCTGCACTGTATGAACAAATCTTTATCACCGAGCATATACAACAAAATAAGCTAGATTTTCAACAGCAAGGGAATCTATTCTTTGTCTCAGGTCTCATATTCAAAACACATGACTCAATTAGGATTGAGTCATGTGTCATATCAACATATTTGCTAACCACCTGTTGCATGAGTCAGAGGGATGCAGCAATACGCAACAATCATACATGGTTGTGTCTGAATGTCTACTCAGTCAGAGTGCAGAATACGAGGGAAAGTGCAATGTTTTCAGTCTGAGACTCGAGTGTTTGTGTGTTTTTTTCTGTCTAAGTACTTTCTCACCATCAGATTACACCACCTCTCCATTTCTATCCATTTATGGGGTGGAAAGAGAGGGCTAGGTCACTTTCAGGGAGGCTTGAAAAGAACCAAACTTTTGTGAGAGTCTGAGAGCACAGAAAGGATGTCACACAATACCGCCTGGAAGGATTCTAACACAAAAGGGGGCGACGGCTGCAAATAAAACATTCAAACCCAACTTCAGTGGGAGGTGGACCCCTGAGAGGGGGGGATTAGGTTCCAGGGGAATGTCTCTAAAATGTAGTTCTTTGGAAGCTTTGCCTCTTGACGATTGCAGAACTATAAGCAGTGCCAAGGCCATTGCACTAACCTGAATCAGATCAGGTACATTTTCTTGCATGTACTCACATGTCCCCTACAAAGTGAAAAGCATGTATGTCCAAATTCCTAGTCGCAGAGCAAATAATGTATAAATCAAGATAAACAACAAGCAATCAATCCGTACAGTAAACACAACACACTACCACATCGTCAACACAACAAACACCTGTCGCCTGCAGAAATAATCCACAGCCTTCACCTTCACATAAAAATACCAGTTAAATCCCTTGAACGTCAATCCAGCAACTAATCAGAACTTCAGTGTTTGACACTGACCAATCAAAAGCAGCTCAGTCTCATCAGATGGGAGACGGGCAGCAAGCAGTAAGCCCTGGTATGTTTGCCTCACATGGTCTACTCTGGGCTCACTCAGGCAGATAAGCACATGTGGTCAGGGCTCCTAAAATACATTCCCCAGAAAAAAGGAGTGACTGGCCGTCTGATATGTGGCGTATATGTTTACCAGAACAATGGCTTGCCTACTGCCGCTGTAAATAGTTTAACAGGGGCAAAAGTTCCTGGAAGAGTAGCCAGTATTTTGGTGGACAGAGAATAAATCTATAATTGGATGGACAAGAAATGTTTTACTGGTTCTTGACCTATGACTAAACAAAATGAGAGATCAACCCATTCAAGGCAAGCTGTTATAGTCAAAAACAATTAAAATATGATCTTCTTACCTCAAATGCACTCATTCTGGACCAATTTCTCTAAAAGTAAACAAGCCATTTATGCCAAACATCATCTTTTTCTCTACAGAAGCCAACTGAAGATTAGTGAGGTGACTCAAGGTACGATTCGTCATGGGTCATGGGTCACAAGCCAAGAAGTCACAAAAACAGGGAGCAGTTAACCATAGACACAGAGCGTATAGGGCTTATCAAGAGGAGATTTAGAGAGTGATCATTTAACTAGAAGCACTCAGCCTTTGGGCTGGTTATTGAAAGTCGCACCAAGATTTGAAGATAAGTAGCTTGAATGAAAACAACACTAAGTCTACATCCTTGCTAGCTGCTCTGTAAGGCAGTACTTAGGCAGCGGTAAATGCTAACATCATCATGCTAACATGCTCACGATAACAATCCAAACGTGCTGAAGGTTAGCAGGTATACAGTTTACCGTGTTCATCCTCTCAGTTTAGCGTGTTAGCATGTTAATATTTGCCATTTGCCCGAAACACGAAGTGGTAGCGGTTGGGAATGTCATTAGTTTTTAGTCAAAAACCAAAGTATTGGACAAATGTAACTTTTGATCTGATGATGAAAAGTCAGGGGATCAACAAAGTTACAATTAATCCTGAGGGGACATGAACGTCTGTACCAAAAATTGCATGGCAATGCCTAAAACTCAAAAATGTCAACCTCATGGTGGTGCTAGAAGTAAAGTCAGGGGATCACCAGAGTGAGAAGAATTCATCCTCTGGGGACAATGAATGTCTGTCTGTACAAAATGTCAAGGCAATTCATCTGACAGAGTTCACTTCTAGTCAGATTAGATGACCTTGCTTCAAACAATCCTCTATACAGTAAAACCGGAAACAGCTC
Source organism: Cebidichthys violaceus (assembly GCF_023349555.1). NCBI lineage: Eukaryota > Metazoa > Chordata > Actinopteri > Perciformes > Stichaeidae > Cebidichthys > Cebidichthys violaceus. Next base: position 7,737,056 of record NW_027176964.1, read on the forward strand.
TGTCAAAAAGGCCGCTCTCTTTGAACCTCACCATTTTAACATAAACATCAACCATGCTGTTATCTAATACATCTGCTAAGAGCCGTATAGAAAGCAGCAGAAGAGCCACCTGCGTTGGTGTTGAAAGAAACCACAGAACCCATTCAGCTGGGTCTAGCCCACATAGTTCATTGAAAACATAATTTACCCTGTGGCTAGGAAGAAGAAAAAAATCGACAAAAATAACAAAGCTTCAAACAACATGAGAGCTCTAATACATGAGATTACATGTGTTATTAAATAAAATACTTAATTAAACTCAGCAAGATGCCTGAAGAAAAAAATCTCCTTTCAAATACAAAACGATTTCAGATACTAGCAGTCTTAATAATCGAGTGATATTCCTGTCATAATCTGTGGTTCATTTCTCTCATTTCAGGGTTTTTTTCATCCATTTATAGAGGAGTGCTTGAATGCTGAGTTTGTTGATTTGATACAAAAGAGGTTGCGAAGCTGCCAACTGATAAAGTTCTTATTAGTAAATCACAAATCTGTCCCCCACATGGCATGCCACGCTTTTTTCTCACCTAGTCAGGTTTTTTCTGCACCATTTACAGAAGATTTGAGTGCTAAAACAACCGTACGGCATGCAATGATGGCAGGTGAGCACTGTTAGTGCGTGACAGTTGTGTGTGTGTGTGTGTGTGGTTGAGGTGGTGGTGTTGCAGTGAGGGAGGGCAGGTTGTTGTGAGGTTGGTAGTCACCATCAGAGATCTAGCCACGCTTTTTTTAGCATGCAATAATACAATAATGCTACTTCCCCGGCTCCCAAATAAACTGAGCATTACCACGTATTAGGCAGACATCCCTACAGGCCCTACGTGTGTCCATCCTCTTGTAAGTGTGGACTATCTTTAGCCGTGTAGGATCTTTGCTCAGCTCAGTCGGCCTAAAAATAGAGATACAAAAGCCAACACCCATTGTCTGACACAGCGCCCACTGGGAGCCAAAGATGCGACACGTGTGAAGAGGAGCTCTTTTGTTGCTCTCTTTTTAAAATCTACTCCAGAACTGGGCCTCCTTACAAAGAGGTCCAGGCCTCCACCTGCGCTCTTCGAATCTGATTTCACATCCTTCTGATCCACAATCCAGAAAACAAAATTCCTCTCTTTCCTCTCACTAGATAATTGAGCGTGAGGTGCAATGTTTTTACGGTGAGCCAAACTCCTTCCAGAGACCCGGGTCATGATGGAAGCGTATCAGAATCTGATTCCTGGCAAGCATCCAACTGCGGGACATTATTCACATGATCACTGCTGGCTGAGGTGATGAAACTCAAACTAAAAACATAATCGTGTAACTCCTGTTGGAATACTTTATTAATGGAACACCATGAGTCAAACAACTGTCTCCCCAGCATATCCAAAACAAACGAGCAGCAGCAAAACACAGCACTGAAGAAGAACATGGTGTAAAAATATTGCCAATGCACACCAGTGCTCTGCCAGCACCCACAATTGGCATCACTCATGTCACAGCAGCAGAGCAATAAACCTTCCCTTCCCTCTTAAAACATCCAGGTGCTGTAATTTACTGTCGCCACACAGCGATCATCATTCACACTGCAGGCTACAGTAGGTAAACAGCAATTCACAGCAGAGTAAAATATGATAATCTCACCTGCCCAAGGTCCAGGGTAACATTCACCTCGTTGTAGCCCACTCCCCTGGAGAGAGGAGGGCTCTGCCACCATCGCTCTGTCCCATCGATGGCGTTGGTCACCGGGTGGGCTTTGTTGGGGTCGACGGAGTTGCAGTAGTCACAGAACTGACCCTAAATGGTGTCACATTGTTGATATTCAGAGGCATGCACACACAAATAATTGCAGAAGGAAACCACATGCATGATATATATATATATATAATGGAGGCAGGTACTGGCAAATAACTAACCTAAAGCAAATATGAAAAATATTGCAACCACAGGCAAAGCTTAAGTTTAGACATGTCCATGCCAAACTGCTGTAGTGCAGGGCCCTTCAGAGGAACTCCTGAGGGGACTAGACCACTTTTGAAAGTGTATTTCCTTGAGCAAACTCAACTACAATGGTGTAAAACTATTTCTGGCAGCTGTACAACTTGGCTATGTCGGACAGAATAGTCAGAGCTTTAACAAAGGCATTTGGAATGAACTATATTCATAAAAACGTGCGTTCTGTCAAAAGTTAAGATATATTTTACACAACCTAATGTTGTGTATGTGTATCCAGCCACCATTTCATTTTCCCATTGCAGTGTCTACATGTTGTTGTTATTCTCCTTTTGCGTGCGGACCGAAAGCTTAAGTGAGATCGCATCCAGCTTTTTTCTTACCTGTATATTTTGAGTAGGAGGTCCATTGTTCGGTCCACCGACAAGCTTACAGTATAATTCATATCTCGGTGTCCCAGCCTCATCCTGACCGCAGGTTGCCGTGGCAGAGATACTGGACACATCAGCGAGGTTGAAGTACGGGGGATTCAAACCAAAACCTCTTAAGTCATTAGAAGTTCCTTGTCCATCTGCGTCCCTGAAAAGCGTGACTGTAAAAAGTACAGCGAGGAGATGAGCTCCTCTCATCCCTCTCGCCATGTTCCACATAAGAGATCCCTGTAGATGCCTGAGAGCGACCCGCAGCGCGCAGGTCTTGTCATCTATAGATCTCCATGAAATGCGCCCAAAGGTGCTGCGCGAGGTATACGCGCGAGGCTCTTTCGGTAGGACTACGCGTCCGCTAATGACACCGTTTTAAGTTTGGTCTTCTGCTCTTGAAGGTGCGCCCTCTTTCCACCTCATGTTTCCACGCTAACGACGCCAGCCACCCCGTCTTCCTCACCAAACTGTGCGCCACACCGGAGCTATCAGGTGTCAGGCTGTTGATGGTCGGAGCTCGAGGCTAATCTACTGAGTGGGGCCAAAGTTCTCCTATCACAGTAGACACTACGCCTATTTCGTCGCTTTTCTTTATTTTTTAACATGGATAATCTCTCTTAACTACAAGTTTGAAATACATACATGGAGCTCAGGCGTATTTTATGTGCAGATAATTGTAGAGAACTTATTTGTAACCTTTACATTTTACAATCGTCGTTCAAGGAATCGCTTGGATAATGATAAAGGCTGCGTGCCATTTAAAATGCATTATAATCACGCTGAGAAATAATCTGCAAAATTCAAAAGCAATTGGAACTGACTGCCAGTTACAAAAAAAAATGTTAGAGTTGGATTATGAAATTAAATTGTCCATCCCTGTGACAAATATGGATTGTTAAGAAGGCTTCCATAGACATACAGTATAATCTATATTTTCATTGATTCGTAATATCATATTTATATAATTTTATATATTTTTTAAAGTTTGAATATGAAAGCATAGTATTCACCACTTAAATGAGGATCCGATGAGCTCCAAACCTGGGAAGTAGCCCACCAGTGGGTTTGAAGGTTCTTCACGTCGTGGATATTCTACAGTGATCTCGGGGCGACATCTAGTGGACAAAATGGTCATCACACGAGAATCATCAGTGAAGTGGATTTGAGTATCACGCACGCGCACACACTCCTGAAGTATCCGGTTTTGCACGTCATTTGGCCTTTAGAAAGAAGAGCTGCTATATTGTGTTACACCTAAAACGACTCTTTTCTGTCTTACTGTATGCATGGTGTTGTTGTTGGTTATTTCTACAGTCCCAAAAATGATTCTTAGTGAAAGATGTGTACATGTTTCTGAAACAGCTGTTTCTATTCGGGTCATTAATAATAAAGATACAGGTCCAGCAACTTGTGCTGTGTTTGCAACTTGCACGACAACAAAACGCGTCGTGACTCACTGGCAGGATGGTTCCTTCCAGCATCGCTGCCATTCCTCTGGACTGGGCAGGCTGCTTTTCTCGATCGCATGTGTCATTGCTGAGGGAGTGATCAGCAAACAGGAACTTGTTGCGCGGTGACATACGGCTGGGTAAACGAAACCAGACTGGCGGGGCACCACGAGTTGAATCAGCTGTGTTTTGATTCCCAGGGGTCTCCTCATGGAGCCGACAACTCTACAGGTAGGATGAATACATTACTTAATTTAAAGACTGGAAGCTTTATCGATGGAGTGGAGTGTAACAAGTGAAGTGTAGGTACGAACACCGAGTCTACTCCAGGTATGTGATCAGACGGGTTTCACTTTGACCAACGCTTCATGTGGATTCAGTCCCATAGTGTGATTAATTCAAAGTGTCACATAGTACGCAGTTCTTCGTTTGAATGCAGGAGCGTTTTGTGTCAATACTTTGGTGTCTGCAAGAGCGGACTAAACTCCACCATGGACCAAAAATAGTGATTCACATCAAGTCCACAGATTTTAAAGGCAGTCTGCGAAATTAGTCATAAAATGTTTTAGGCAGTGAGCAAACTCAAAGCTCTGTCCGTGATCTGATTGGTTTTTAGATATCTGATGCAGTGTGGTTCTGTTGGCCAAAATAGCGGGTATTCACATAGATCCTTTTTCTATTATAAATAACTAATTTCCACTTGGAGTCATAAGGCAAAGGCAGGTGCTATGTACAGTTTTATCTTGCTTCGTTTTAACAACAATCCCCATAAAACGTTGGGTAGCTATAGTTGTACACAGAAAACGTTTCTGCAGCAAAATAAATACGAAAATGATTTGGTCACAGCAAATATTTTCGATGACGAAGTTAAACTAACTATGCAATGAATCACATATTTCTTAATTGATTGACCATCTACTCTATAACTGATAACGTCCATGAGCAAATATATGGGCAAGACATTTTTTACAGTAGAGATTTTGACATTTCATAAAAAGCACAGGCATCATTAATAACACTACAAATAACTTCATTAATTTTGGTTAATAAGTTCCAGGGCCCTGATATTGTGTCAAAACACCTGTTAACAATGTATACTACACAATACTTTACTGAAATGACTGGAACACCAAATGTGGAATAAATACATTTTCTGTTGATCACTACTCAATCAGTCAATTTATAATTTCAGCACTATAGCTCCAAAGCATTTTTTAGGAACTATTATGATTTGTTTATAATATAATAATAACATTTATAATACAGTACTAACTGCTGTTAGTATAACAACAACACTGTAGTCTTCTGTATTACTTTTGTTGTGACTGAAGTAGATTAATGCAGTTTATAGGACGCCAATATGTGTCATGAAGTGATTTGAGTAGAAGCAAAAGATATGATAGTATCTGAAATATTCCTGCTCTTTCAGAAAGCTATTGCCGTAGCACAGAAGGCCTCAGAGGAAGACCAGGCTGGGAACTATGAGGAGGCCATCCAGTCCTACAAACATGCTGTCAAGTACTTTCTGCACATTGTAAAACGTGCGTCGCAAATGCATCCAATGTCACATAATGACACATTTCAGGTCATCCTAACAGTCTGCACAAGAGTGTGCATCACCTTAATTGCTTGAAATTGCTCAGCTATTAATGTCTAAATCGATAACATTACAGAACGCTATTAAATAAATGTTCTACTCCCCATCAGGTCAACCCCAGGGTAAAGATGGCAACCAGAAGATCCGAGATAAATGTAAACTGTACTTGGACAGAGTGGAAGAATTACAGGAGTACCTAGAGTATAAAGAGGTTGTTACCAAAATTAAATACATCATATTAGTTTACAAATATAGATATTATTTTTTATGATGATAAAATCAGACCAATGTCTCAAGTTCACAAAAGTATGGATGTGTTGCAGTATGAGTGGACTTTTTAAAGTGCCTCATAGATAATAAATAATTAATCAGTGGTGGAGGAAGTATTCAGAGCTTTTAAAGTAGCAATATCGTAGTCCAAAAATACTCTACAAGAAAAAGTCAAGTATTCAGACTCAAGTAAAAAAAAAAAAGTATTAGCATCCACATCTATTTAAAGTACCAATTATGCAGAATGGCCCATTTCAGAATCATATATGTCATACTACTGGATTGTAATTATTGATGCATTAATGTGTTCATCACTTTAATGTTGCAACTGCTGAAGATGGAGCTACTTTTTATTACTGTATATACTGCTGGGTAGCTTAATCTATAATAATATATCATAATGAATTAGTTGATTCATATTTTTTGCATTTATAATCTAAATCTGCAAAGTAACTAAAGCTGTGAAAAAATATATACTGAAGTAAAAAGTACAACATTGGCTTCCAAAATGTAGTGGAAAGTAGAAAGAAGTAAGTACCTCTAAATTGTTCTTAAGTATCGTGCTTGAGTAAATGTACATAGTTGCTTTCCACCACTGTTATTATTGTCAGAACAACAGGGTTGATAGTTCATTCATCGTCTGATAGTGTTTGAATTTGGTAAACTCATAGACTGTATATAAAAGGTAAGGGGCCTAAGGGTTACCCAAGAACCAAAGACACCACATAACACGCCACATGACAAGCAAAAAGAAAAGAAAAAACGTTATAGTTTCAGGCAGTAGGCCAATATACTTTGAACCGTAACGAGGCTACGCGTTGACGTCATTACATTCTGTGCACGCGAGTATCGAGTTTTCAATGCGGAAGTTTCCTCCTCGATTTGACTCCGGGGCGATCTCAAGAAACGAAAACAAGCTTCCTAAAAAACTCGATTGTCGATTTAACAGTCTACGTGTATGGTTATATTCCAAAGCAGAGTTTTTAAAAGTCGTTTCCTCACGGCGGTGTTACATTCGTCTCGATTTTTGGACAAGTGATCAGCCGTTATGGCTACCAACAATAATTTACAGGTAAGTTGAGAACCAACGCCAGGGCTAGCTAAAACGCTAAATAAGCTAACAAAGTTGTTCACGTATTGGACTAAACTAAATCAAGTATCCTAGTTCATGACAACCGAAACGTCTGACCTTGTTATGTTGGGTGGTGTTCGGTATACATGCTTCTGACAGTGTAATATAGAGTGACGTTTGTAACATTAGCTGCTAACTAGCATGGTTAGCTAACGTGCATCAACTTGTGAACAACAAAGACCACCGGAAGGTGACATTGTGGCCCATACGTGTTATGAAATCTACAGTTTATCTTCGGTAAAGCAACATTATATGTGGTTGTGGTGATTGCCGTAGAACAGCGTGAGCCTGTATTGTAGAAAACGACACCTAGCTAATGGGATTACTGTTGCTAGCTAACGTTAGCTAACTGGTTTTATTTGGCCTCTGAAAAGACATCCACTACAAATGGAGAGCAAAGCTGTTATGGTTGTATTCTGTACAGGTTGTGTTACAAGTACAAGTTGTGTTAAAGTTACATATTCATTTATATATAATAAAAGGAAGTGAAAGAAAGTGCATTCAAATTCCGGTTCAGGCACTCCTACCCCGGTGTAACGTGTGCGTAGTGTCCCCACGCAGGACAGGTGTTAGCTTCAATCTGATCTTCACCAATAGCTAGTACATTACGGTAAGTAACGTTATACAGGAAGGTTGCCTGCGACTGACTTTTTCACCTCAGTGTTTGTCATACTTATTTAGTTCTTTAAATATATTTCCCACTTACATTTGTCAATTTTTGGATGTTTGTTTTGGTTGGTTGATGTTGTCCTGGCACCAGACACTGTCATTAACCTTCCACAGCTGTCTGTTTTCATAATCAACAGTATAACCTACACATGCTAATGTCACTAACATTGTTCTGTGTCTGTTTTATTTTAGAAAGCCATTGATCTTGCCAGCAAGGCGGCTCAGGAGGATAAAGCTCAGAAATACGAGGAGGCTCTGCGTCTTTACCAGGCTGCTGTTCAGTACTTCCTCCATGTGGTGAAATGTAAGGCATAAATTGGCATTAAGTGTACGTGTCCACACAGTCTGATAATCACCTCTGTCACACCAGGAATCACAAGCTGATAATATTCTAAACATACCTTTAGAGTGGGGTCATATTTCTCAAAATGACATGCAAGCTATTTTGTACACTTTCACAGCAGTGAAGATGGCAAAAACAATGAGAATAGAATTTCTTTACATGGTTAGATGTGATTGCTTGTTTGTAGCTTCATATGGTAATCGAAGTACACTTAAGGTGAAATTTGGAGAGGAGGGTGATGTCTCTTTAAGGATAAAAATACTCAAACCTGAAGTAATTTTTGTGCACCTTTTTTTGTTGTTCCTGACAGATGAAGCCCAGAGTGACAAAGCTAAACACAGCATCCGAGCAAAATGTGCTGAATACTTGGACAGAGCAGAGAAGTTGAAGGAGTATCTAAAGAAGAAAGAAAATGCTCCTCCTGCTAAGCCTGTCAAAGAGTCACAGTCTGATGACAAAGGGTGTGTTTATGGGTGGAGCAGATCTGATGCCATTCAGACCTGGATGGAAAATCAGTGCAAATTATTATGTACTAGATATGTAAACAAAATTATATATTAATTATATACTTTTTCATAATTATATGTGTTTGTGTTTCCAGGAATGAAAGTGATGAAGGTGATGATCCAGAGAAAAAGAAGTTCCAAAATCAACTTTCAGGTTTGTGATATTCCCTTTGAGGACCATTGGGCCTTCTGCAGGCTGTATATGATTTTTAATCAGAAATGAATTGTCCTAATATTTGTTTATTTTTTGGGGGGGATTGTTACATGCAGTCTGTCATGATTCAGGTATTACTTAGACCCCTCAGAAATGTGATGTTGTTTTTTACAGGTGCAATTGTTATGGAGAAACCAAACATCAAATGGAGTGATGTTGCTGGTTTAGAGGGAGCGAAGGAGGCACTGAAAGAAGCAGTTATTCTTCCTATCAAATTCCCTCACCTTTTCACAGGTATGACATCTCATATAAGAGGAAGGCTTCCTCATTGCTTTGCTCTTAAGTGACAGAAGACAGTCGATTGTTTTTGTTGACACTAATGTGGCCTCAATTACCGTTTTTCTTGACTGACAGGAAAGAGAACTCCATGGAGAGGGATCTTGCTCTTTGGACCTCCTGGCACAGGAAAGTCCTATTTGGCTAAAGCTGTTGCCACAGAGGCGGGCAACTCCACCTTCTTCTCCATCTCTTCGTCTGACCTTGTCTCCAAATGGCTGGGAGAGAGTGAAAAGTAAGTCCTGTTAACGGTAATCCACCAAAGCACGAGCTAAGCATTAAAATATACAACAGTCAGCAGCATGTTGCTATTTAACTTTAAACTTTCTTAAACCTCCTAGGTTGGTGAAGAATCTTTTTACCCTGGCAAGGGAGCACAGGCCCTCTATCATCTTCATTGATGAGATAGACTCCCTGTGTGGCTCAAGAAGTGAGAACGAGAGTGAGGCCGCTCGCCGTATTAAGACAGAGTTCCTGGTTCAGATGCAGGGTAAGTCTGGCGAGCCAAAACAGTTGTTTTTAATGACTGAATGCTGTGCTGCATGTTAAATGTTCCCCACTTTAGGGTTGAATAGTTTCTGAGGGAATGAGTAAACAGCCTTTGAGATCTGAAATAGCAGTTGAAGTAGAAAATGGATGTTTATGCACTAAGTGAAGACTCTCTTTGTAGTTTTTTGGTCTGCATCCTAGATTTTCACTGGAATCATTGTGGTACACAAATGTAACGCCATAGAAACTTGAGCTCTGCACAGGATAAAATTATAGCTGCATTGACTGTTTTTTTTTGGGAAACCGTCTGGGTTGTTGGGTCCCTCAATCCAAGTCCAATGGCAAAATTTTTAGAGTAATATCTTTTTGTTTTTCATAGGATTTGTTCCAGAGTGTTCTCAGACTCTCTTTAATTCTCCCTGTCACTTATTTCCAAATGTGAGCAGTTTAAATGTTAAATGACCGCTGAATCACGTGGGGCAGAAAACTTCTGGTCACACCTCAGACGTCACAGATTGAGGTGTGGCGGGAAGTGCAAAAATATTTATGAGATGATAACCTGCTGACCGCAACATTCATAGACTCACTTATTGTATGTGCATACTCTCTTTGCAACAACGGGGCTTGCCCCAGGAACTTGCTGAGCAAAGGTGGTGAGCCATCCTGATCCTGACACATCTCATAAACAATTTAGTGTGCAGACGAAGACCTAAAATGTGGCCAAACTCATTAAATATGTGCTAAACTTGTGCTCTTTTCCCTAAATTAAGATTATTATTTAATATAAAATATTATTTGTTTTTATGATGTGTGTGGTGGAGTATCATTGTTTAGATGAGATAAGTAGTTGTGGTGTGTACACTGACCCTGACTGTTTTGCAGGTGTGGGGAATAACAATGAGGGAGTGCTGGTACTGGGTGCAACAAACATCCCATGGACCCTAGACTCAGCCATCAGAAGAAGGTAATTGTTGTCACTTGGTGAAAGTTGTTAGGAACCGTGTTCTCATTCGCCTTTGCTGACTGTCCGCCAATGAAACTCTCAGATTTGAGAAGAGGATCTACATCCCGCTGCCCGAAGAGCACGCCCGCTCCTTCATGTTCAAGCTCCATCTCGGCTCGACCCCCAACTGTCTCACCGACTCCGACTTTGTCACTCTGGGCAAGAAGACGGATGGATACTCGGGAGCAGATATCAGTGTCATTGTCAGAGACGCGCTCATGCAGCCTGTTCGAAAGGTCCAGTCAGCAACCCACTTCAAACGGGTACGTCTATTAAGGTCTCTGTTTCATGATGCAGTTTAACATTTTGCAGTTGACTAATTCTCGACTTGTTTCCTTTCATATGTTGTGATTTTAGGTACGAGGTGAATCAAGAACTGACGTCAACCTTATCGTAGATGACCTCTTGACTCCTTGCTCACCTGGCGACCCCAACGCGATTGAAATGTCATGGATGGATGTACCTGGGGAGAAGCTATTGGAACCTATAGTGTCCATGGTAAGGATGTCAAAAAATACTAGCTGGTAATATAATTGCATATTTGAGTCCTCACTTTAATATGATATGATATCTGTTCGTCTTTTCAGTCTGACATGGTGAGGTCTCAGGCCAACACGAAGCCAACAGTCAATGAACAAGATCTGGACAAACTGAAAAAATTCACAGAGGACTTTGGACAGGAAGGCTAGGTGGGAGGATTGAGCCAAACCAAACCAAAGCAAAGGATTTGTGATTGTCTCTCTTTACTGTCCTTGTCCCATTTCTCTCTCTCTCTCTCTTTCTCTCTCTCTCTCTCTCTCTCTCTCTCTCTCTCTCTCTCTCTCTCTCTTTCTCTCTCTTCTCTCTCTCTCTCTCTCTCTCTCTCTCTCTCTCTCTCTCTCTCTGTCTCATCATAACCATACACCAGGCTTCGTGGTTTATCATAAGTGGACAAGATTACTGCGCTGTTTTGAAAACCACGCAAAGGGTGGAAGGACATTGTTTTATTTGATATTAACCATTGTCCAAAGAACATTAAAGACTTCTCATCTGCAGCTGACCTGATGAAATACTCAATACCACACAAAGAACTTAGAAGGTTGATTGACTAAGCACTAAAAACTAAAGGTATTGATGAGCAGAAAGCCCAAGCAACGTAGGTATACTAACGGCAGACATACACCACAGTTATTGCAAGTAAGGCTATTGAAATCAAGATAATTTATTTTAAATTGGGACTAGCTCTTGTGTCCTTATCTTCCAGTCAGAATACATCTCACTAGACTAGTGACTGCCCCTTGTGTATTCTTCTATTAAGAAGGAGAAAAAAAACAAGCATTTTATATTGTGAACTGTACTTTGTGGATTGTATAAATCTTGGGATGGGGGAGTGAAGCGGGGCATGAGTTCATTGGATTTGTTGTGGTGAAATATGTCATTTTTGTCTCAGGGTGGTCGGTGTTTAAGAGTTATTAGACTGAGATACTCAGGATGAGAGCTATATTAGACCCTGTGGAAATTTTGGATTGTTTATCCAGTTTCCTAACAAAGGACAATTGTATTTGTTTACTCTTGCCATTGGAATTAAACACGGCTACTAGGGTGGATCCCCAATGGTGCCGGACCAGCATTACTTTATAATTTTTAAGGACTCAATAACTTTAATTTGCTTTGTCACTCAGCTCAGAGGTTTATTTTCACGACCTACTGTACATATTGTTCATTACTATTCACAGGCTTTGCTGGTTATCCTTAATATAAACTGCAAAAAACTTAAGCCTTATGTTAACATAAAGTCACATAACTTTTGATAAAACAAGACTGAGTTGGATACTGATGGCTCAGGTTGAGAGACCCTCTTCTTGTATAGTTAACAATATAGGAATGCATCTCCAAGCATGAACTATATAGCCATGCGCGGCAGTGTGCACCATGTGCCTTCTAGAAAAGCTGCAAATTTATTTTTTATTGGTTTATTTCTAAATTGATCATGCTGCTTATATATCACTACACGTGAGACATGTATAATACTTGCAAATTTCATGTAAACTCTTTTAGAGATTGTATACAACTGTTCTCTTTTGCTCCTAAGGTGTGCAAAACTATCTCTTTTGAGTTTTGATGGGGAACATCTCTTATTTTACTGTAAATGTCTATACATATAGCCACCTCTTGAACCCTTTATTTGTGAAGAGGGCACTCATGCATACGAATTTTTGTGTTTGTTTCAATAATGTAAATAAAAGTTATAGCGAAGTCCAGAAAAGCTGTTTACGTTTTTGTAAGAAATGTACGATGTATCTGTAACGTTAGGTTAATTAATTAAGGTTTAAAATAGATTTTCTTTCACTGTCATCAGTCAACATAACCGGTGAGTGGGTGTAAAGCATAGGTGTTCTAAGTGTAGCGCTAGCGTTAACTGAAACCATACGGATACGACGAATGAGGAAGCGGAGCATTGCATTGTGGGAGTTGCTGTTAATGCACACTCAAGCAGCGTTTAGATTCCACATGAACTGCTTGCTAGAAGACTACAAGTACCAGGTACGAACGTTTAGCGTTCGTTTACGGTGCACAGTTCGATTTGTTTTGGTTCATGCAGACTGAGCTTTGTCACTGGGGGCCCATGTCCACCGCGGGACTTTAACCTGGTCGTTGCATATTTTTGACTCACTGCCAAATCCCGGAACAACTCCTCCTCCGACGTCTGTGCTTCGCCACCCCCTTTCAGGCCCGTCGCCTGCCTCGTATCTCCGTTATCGGACCCCAGACGCTGGCCTACGAGTTAGCAAACAGGCTAACGATTGCCAAATTTCCCCCATGTCCTCTGAAGAAGGGCTGAGCTCAACGATCACGGATTGGCTTTTCATCAATTCCTGGTGGCTTCTTCTGCCATTTGTCATGCTTCTCGTGGTCGCTGCCTTCATTGTTGCCTTTGTGTTGCTGCTGTACATGATATCGCCTCTCATTAGTCCCAAACCTCTGAAACTGAACGGGGCCCACGTCGTGGTAAGTGCACCAGAGTGCTACCTACTCATGGTAACGTCAGCTTGGTTGAGAACGGTAGCTAACAGTCTGTAACGTTATAGCTAAAGTTAGCTTTATGTACTACTCAAAGTACGTCATGTGTGTCCACTAGCACCAACGTTACAACTCATAACCAGACACAACTTTTAGACTGAAAAAAATATTTTATGAGTGGCGAATTTATAACGACAGTGAACTGTCTGTTACGCAGAGGGACACGCCCACACATCTTAACTTAACGGTTAGCGTTCTGTAACGTCAACGTTACATTTGTGCTAGTTAGAGCTAACCTGAATGTTACCAGTTAAAAGGTGCACCCAGATAAAACAACGTAACGTACTTGGCGCTTTATATCCAATCTTCATTAAGGTTGTAATATCCAGTTTTGTTGAAACTGAGATTCTAATTCAACTTAGTTGCTGGTCAACTTTATGGTTATGTAACATAGGGTTGACTAGCATCACAAACTGACCATGAAGTTGAATCAACAGCATGATAACTCTCTGGCCTGTTGTATAAGGCTACATTAGTTTTAGCTAGTTATGTGTTCGATATATCTAATAAACTGCGCGACAGAATGTAGCTTGTTTCCTTTAATTATGTAGATGACTTTCACGTCATTATTCACTTTATTCAAATTAATTATTTCATTATGGAAGCTTATTTTCGTTTCCAGTTGACCTGTGCCCTCAGCCTATGAGTTGCAGATCAGCTACCCAATATTTGGCATTTGATTAATGATCATCTTACCCTTTGGATTTGCAGGTGACTGGAGGCTCAAGTGGGATTGGGAAATGCATTGCAATTGAGTGCTACAGGCAAGGAGCCTTCATCACTTTGGTGGCGCGGGATGAGGTCAGCACAAACCACATTCAACCAATCGGCCCTTTTGTGTCTTGCCTAGTCATTGCCTGTTTGTTGTCATAGCCAAGGCGTTTGCTGTCAAACACAGTACAATATATTCCAAAGGTTAATTTGCTCCATTTATATCCCACATATACTTTATTTGATGTGAAACAATTCACCTGCATGTGACTATTCATGTTCTGAGGATTTGACATGTTGTCATGTTTGGGGAAGTTTTACGAACCTTACGTTTTTATAACAGATTAAATATGCATGTTTTCCCCTAGGCTAAATTACTTCAAGCGAAGAAAGAGTTGGAGAAATTTGCCATCAATGACAAACAGGTATGAGTTAAGCATTTATTTCAATGAAAGATTCAGATATTCATATTGTGCATAACAGCTGATATCATTTTGCATGACATTGCATAAGATCATGTACAATTTCCTTACTCAGGTGGTGCTCTGCATATCAGTGGATGTTTCCAGTGAATATAGCCAGGTGGAAAGTGTGATTAAGCAGGTGAAGTTACCCTCTTAACGCCAGTGGAACATCTTGGAACATTTAAATAATTCAGTGTTGATGTACTGAAGTGGCTTTTTCCTGTCATGCAGGCTCAAGAGAAGCTGGGGCCTGTCGATATGTTAGTGAACTGTGCCGGGATGTCCATTTCTGCAAAGTTTGAGGAAATGGAAGTGGACCGTTTTAAAGTAGGTACCTGGGAGTATGGTCTTATTAATGTAAGTTGGAGATTTGATTGCTGACTAGTTCTGTAGGATATTTGGTTACTGTCAGAAAAGATTAAGAGCATGTTAAATTCTAAGTTAATACTTAATGCAAATTTATCTTTTGCTAAGCCACGCCCCCCCATTGCTGCACTGTCAAACTGTTGGAGCTACCATGGAGCCCACAGTCACTAACTGCACTCCCTGAATAAATATTATCTACTCTTTGGAAAAGAGATTTCAGAGAGAAGTAGACAGAAGGATTTGCAATATACGTTCTAGGATGTCAAACACATTCAGCATTAAAAACTATATAGACGCTAAAGCCTACAGACCACAGTGGAAAAGTGAACCACCACATCACCCGGCCAGACAGAAGACAATGAAATGACGCTGGTCCTGTAGAGCCGCGTAGGTCTTTCTTCACTGTCATAATCATTAGAAAAACTAAAGCTGCATGTGTTGACATTCAGTTTACCTGCTAACGTTAAAGTGCTAACGCTAGTTATTAATGTGCTAATGTTAGCGGTAGCGAGTATCACTGTTGCACAACGTTAAACCAGGACTAGCTCAAAATGTTTTAAAACGATTGCATGAGAGTCTATGGAGCACAGCCGAATAGTTATAGGAGCCGGGCAATGCTTTGCTATGATTGGCCAGTCTGCTTTCGAGGGGCAGGACTTAGAGAGTGGTCAATTGCAATGTGTATATCAAGAGAAATTGTGCAACACCATTGAGGTTGTGGAATAAATGTGCAGCGACACAATGCCATGTGTGTGAACTTTGACCTCGTTGCCAACAGAAAATGATGGAAGTGAACTACCTGGGCAGCGTTTACCCGACACGAGCCGTCATAACCACCATGAAGGAGCGACGAATGGGCCGCATCATGTTTGTGTCCTCCCAGGCGGGCCAGATCGGCTTGTTTGGATACACCGCCTACTCCCCGTCCAAGTTTGCCCTGCGTGGCTTAGCAGAGTCGCTGCAGATGGAGGTGAGTTTTTGGACTCTTTCGCACAGATTTCTACCGCGCGCCAAGCAAACACACTGCATCGCAAATCAACTTCACTGTGCATCTTGTTAAAATGATTTAGCTAATTATATTCTTCTGCTGCTGAGGGATGATGAGTTGTTGGTGTGAATGTTATAACAAGGATTCCTTTTTTAAATTTTTAAATAGAAAATGTTGATTGTTGTTTGTCAAATGGCAGGACGTAACGATTAGTGAGTGTTACTGTTCTTGTACTCCAGATGAAGCCATACAATATTTATGTGACGGTGGCCTACCCCCCTGACACTGACACTCCAGGATTGGCTCAGGAAAACAAGACAAAGGTAAACAACTCTTTTTTTTTTTTCTTTTTTTTTTTCTTTTTTAACACAATCAACAGTACGATAAGATAATTTCACTTTCAATTCCCCCCCAACATAAAGTCTTTTCCTCCTCCTTATAGCCCCTAGAGACCAAACTAATCTCTGAAACCTCTGGAGTTTGTCAACCAGACCAAGTGGCCAAAATCATTGTTCGGGATGCAGTGGTAAGAAATTCACTTCACCTCCCTCTGACCCACCATGTGTCTTGTCCTGTTTTTAACATTAAGTGGATAAATAATCTGTTGTTAATCTACCTGCCTGTCATTTCCTTTGCTCTTGCAGCAGGGGAACTTCAACAGCTCCGTGGGACCCGATGGTTACATGCTATCAGCCCTCACCTGTGGCATGTCACCCGTTACCTCCATCACAGAGGGCCTCCAGCAGGTAAAGCCATGTAACAGGATATTGTCACATTAACCAAAGCGCCGCTGCTCCAGGATGCCGTAAATATTGCGCAACTTCCAAATTCTAATCTCCTCTCACTTCTGTACAGATTGTTACCATGGGACTGTTTCGGACCATCGCCCTCTTCTACCTGGGGAGTTTTGACAGCATTGTGCGCCGCTGCATGATTCAGAGGGAACAGTCGAAAGCAGCTGATAAGAGGGAGTAACGGCAGCCTCACCTTCGTCACAGCCCAATGCCCCCCCCCCCCCCCCCCCCCCCCAGCTGTACACGTGCACAACTATAGGTGGGGGGAAAAAGGCCGAGCTTTTTGGTGCATTTCTGGTATCAACAGGTGGGATGAAAGGAATTGGCAGATGTTTATCTTTGCTTGTCCAGTGACATAACTCCTCCATAGACTTGAGTCATTTCCATTATTTCAATCTTCTCGGAGCATTCCAGTGACTTTTCAGTTTTACGTGTCCACCTGCTTCTTTTTGTGGAAGCGGCTTTATATTAGGAGAATGGGGGCAGACTAAACATCCCGCGGCTTGGTTTTATTAAAGTAGGTAGGCTTTGTGAACCACTGACTAGATGTCAGGCCTCCACTTGCACAGTGCTGTTTTTGTTTGTTTTTTGCACAGAGAGGAAAAGCAACAGATAGCCTGTCTGACCGGTTGTGCCAATTATGGCTTAAAGTTGCTTCCCACCAGGGGCTATAGGAAAGAAACTGAATAGTTACTCTCAGCTTTTGTCGTTTTGTTTCACAAAACTAGGTCCACCTTGTAGGGATTTCAGTGTTAAATACGGCCCTTCCTCTCTACCTTTTCATACCATAAGTCTTTGCTGGCAAAGCAGCTAACTTTTGAATGAATAACCTTTGAAACCAGTTGTGACCCACAGTGTTTTCTTTATATCGTGGGATATTTAGTTTTTTGTGCTCTCTGTGTGACCCAAGCCTAGATGTGACACAGCAGTACTCTACAGTGAGTTTTTTACTTTATTATTGCAAATACATAATTTCCAGAAAATATTAATATTCAAACATTTTAGACGCAGTATGGGGGAACATATTTTTGAGTGTGTGCTTTGTGTGTTTTGCTGTGACTGAGCCAAACCCCCTGGGGAGAGAAAAGCCATTAGATTTTATCGCCTCGGGATTAAACTCACCAAATCATTTTCTCTGCATCCCATCTTATTTAACTGAGAAAGGAAAGCAGGTACTCTGGGTTGAAGCCATGAAATCAAAAGATGAAGAGAAAAAAAAAAATGACCAGCACAGGTAAATACATTTTTCATCTGTGAATCACCTGTCCAATACACTTCTTTTCATTAAATATGTGAGAAGAAGCGTATTATTTTCACATGCAGTTTTCTGTGTCCGTACACATATTCAGCTACCCCAGCCAGTCAGGATCATAGTGGGATCCATCATTTGTTCGGGCCGTGTGAGTCGGTGCAGGGCAAGACTTGCCGGTTCGAGTCATGTCCCTGCAGGTCTAATGAGGGCGCTAGAGATTTGCTTTACATAAATGCCGAAGCGGTAGAGAGACTCGTCTCTGATTTTGACCTGCTGTCACCGTGTCATGCACAGCTGGGACTCTGCAGCTCCCTAAATGACAATATCCATTCCCACCTTGAAAAAAACGTGTAATAACCACACGTGTTACCATATGTTTCACGTACAGAGGGAGGAAAAAGTACAGCATCGACTCTCGCAAGTCTTCCTTCTGTCCACCACAAACGGGGAGAATGTACTTTAATACAAAGCATACAAATCAGAACATAATATTTTTAAAGTACGCCAATATTTGAATGCCAAAATGTGTTAAGACAATTTCTGTAGATGCAATGCATTTATGTGAGATTTATTTCGATGTTGCTGCTCTGTTGATGTTAGTCAGTTGAAGCTGTGGAGCAGTGTGGGGACTCATTCTAAGCCTTAAGACGTGACTACTGATGAAGCTAAAGCTAAAAGAATGGACCTGTCCACAGAACATTGTGACTTAACCCACGTGTGGTTTACCAGTTCATTTCATTCTTAATCTTTAATACTTTTTCGGTGTAAAATGACAATTGTTTTTGTGTGTTTTGTCAATACCCGGTCTTTGTATGACAAAAAGAAGCCTTACAGAAACCCAAGTCATGAAAGTGAGAATGGATGACTCGTGCTTGATGATGTTCTCATTTGAAATTGGTTAGAGGCATACTGTCCTGCACTCAAGAGATTTTCATTATTGTACATTTATTGCTTTCAAAAGTTGTCTTTTACCTTGAGGTAGCAACACATAGTTGATAGAATATGTAGCCCATATTAAAGCAGTTTTGTTTTGACCTTTAAGCTATGCAAATGAAGCCTTTGCTTACGATATGTCTGAACATATAGTCAAGATTTGTGTTCTGTAACAGTCCCGCTAGTTTCCCTTATTTAATGGTGTCATCATTGGATACTTAATATGAGTATTGAACATGAAAGTCATAATGCACTCTTTGGTTTCATTCTTCTTTTCTTGCTTTCTACTTGTTTTCTGCCAAAAAAAACTTAACACCTTCACCTTGTGTGCCATTGAAAGAAAATGTGAGAAGTGGAATGTTTCTTTGTCTTATTTTCTTACATGATAAGAAAAATAAATAAATACTTGTGAAGAAAAAAAAAAATCGACGTCCTAGTCTTCATCATTTAGTTGTTTGTGTTGATGGACGTTTGTGACCTAAGATGTAATGTCTCATCTTCAATCGCTCTCGAGCTTTGTCACAGCCTCCTGTTACAGTTGGGATTAGTGAGGGTTTTCGGTCAAGTCTAATTAAGTTGGATGTTGGGGTTGGCGAGGGCTGTGGATTTAAGTATTCTCTTTGAGGAGGTGACATTTTAAGGAAACTTTCCAGAGCAGAAGCTCTCTGGTTTACAGAACAAAGGATGCTTTGCTTGTCCCATCAGAGAATAAGAAGACATGCTGGACAGATAGAAGAGGCTAGACAGGGAATCAAAGGAGCACAGGGAAACGGTATACATTTTGTACAGCAGGCTCGGATCTCCATCCACAAGGGGGTGGCTGGACCACATCAAAGCAGCCCCTCAGCAGAATAACGTGGTCCTGTAAACCTCATGAATTAACCAGGCTAAGAGCTTTCCTTGTACGTGTGTTTTTTGGCAAGCAACTAAACCAAGGCTATCTCTGTTCAGTATTTTTTTTTTTCTGGGGTAAGTTGTGGGTTTCAGTTTAATTTTTTCACGGTTCTAATTCGAAACCATGGAGAACTGGGCCTGCTAATTCTTTTTAGTGCAGTTCTTCGTGTGCACTTGGAAGTCTCCGAGCGCAACCAAAGGAATGACTTTGCGTAGCTGACGTCAGGAATACCTCACCAGCAGCACTGTGCGGTGGGCAGGGAGCTGCTGCTGCGGAGGATATGAGGAGCAATCGTGGAAGAGGAGTCAGTCCGACCTTGTCTGGCTCGCAGTCTGCCCCGCGCGCCTGGTTTGTGCGTAAACGCTGCTAAAACAGTTAGCGGCGTTTAAAGCCACTTCGGGCGCGTCCAACTTTGGCCTTCATTCATGTTTTTTCATTCGCAACGCATCCACGTCTGGTGGTGATGTGCACAGGAATACATCAGCACTACTCCAACCTCTTCCGCATATTGGATTTCAATGCAAAGAGAAGGTCGCCAACGTCCCTCTTAAGGATTCGGGGAATGAAGACCGCTGCTGACACGGACTCTGTGCTTTTATTTTTATTTTTAACTTTTGAAACGTTTTTCCGCGCAGTTGTGATCGAGGGATTTTGATCAACTCGCGAAGCATTCGCTCCATGCGTGGGATTACTCGTTGCATTGCATGTACTAGAAAGCAGCCGAGTTTTGGATAAGCCTGTGCCGTTGTACAGCGCGCTAATTCGATCATAATGCATTTGATTTAAGAACAAACCCGCTGTCTATATAAAAGTGCCAAAATTAAGCCGGTATGGCGAACGAGTGTAATCGCAACATTGTGGAAAAGTATATCTGCCATAAACTCTCCAAACGGGGCTACGCGTTTGGGTTCGATGACGTCCGAGATGAAGATGCCGCCAATAACGGCTTAATAGCCGTCCCGCCGCCGCCTCCGCTGCCGACTCTGGTCCGCCGGTGCCGCGAAGCCAGCACCGGGCCCGACAGCGAGAGCGTCCCCCACCTCTGCAAACGGCTCCCGCAGTCCGACCCGACCGCCGCCGCCATCCACAGGGTCCTGCGCGAGGCTGGAGACGAACTTGAGCGACTGTACCAGCCGGACTTCACGGAGATGTCGCGGCAGCTGTATCTCACTTCTACCACGGCGCAGAGGAGGTTCGCCGAGGTGATAGACGAACTGTTCCGGGACGGGGTGAACTGGGGCCGGATCATCGCCTTCTTCGAGTTCGGGGGCACGGTGTGCGTGGAGTGCGCTGCCAAGGAGGAGATGGCGTCGCAGGTGGACAACATCGCGGAGTGGATGACGGAGTATTTGAATGGACCTCTGAACAACTGGATACAAGATAACGGGGGATGGGTAGGTCTGATTCCGTGATAGTTGAGCGCTTTTGCGGTTGGGTGCCACGGGGGCGCAAAAAAAGTCCTCTTCTGCTCCGGCTGGAGACGTTTCAATCAACACTTTCTCCAACTGTACAAAAGGTTTAATTGACAATCAAAACGTGCATTCTGATATGACTTCATAGAGCAAAATATGACGCCATATGATTAGTAAAAAAAAAAACTCTAGATGTGTCCCCAACGTCTGTAGACATGGGCGGCCTGCCTTATGAGCTGCTCTGATTGGATGTTCACAGTGGCTGTTAAAGTTATCGGGCCATTCAGACCGCGTGCTCTGTCACACCTCCTGACGCTCTACATAAGTCCCGCCCCGTCGACAGGAGAGCCAGTGGCAGCCACGCAGCTGGAGCAGAAGGGGAAGCCCAGTGTGTTTCAGAATCAAGTCAACCTTACAAAACTTCCCATAATGCATCGCTATAGATTGAACTTTATGGCAACTTTATCAACATTTACCTGCATGTAAAGCTCTATAGTGCAAAGTGCCGGGATGTGACCCGTTAGGTCGTGGTTGTAGCAGGAAGGGAGGAGGAGGCCAGACACACGCCAGCAAACAAGACTATTGAATTAATGTGTTTAGGCCTCTGGGCATGGCTGGACAGGGCTCAGCTATCCGTTTTACTGCACAACACATGCACACGTCAGGTACTAACGAGGAGATGCATCGACACACCTGCCTGCACACATGTAGCCTGCACATTCACAGAAAAAAAGTGTGCAATAAATTTTTTTTGCAACAATTCTCCTCATTTGCATCCAGCACAGCGGCTTCCTCCTCCTCCTCCTCCTCTTCTGTGCTCCTCGGCAGCTATTTAACCAATCCAGCACGAATTAGCCTCTAATTAGCAGAGGTGCTCTTAATGAGAGCATAACATTTGTGCAGCTCGGTTATCTTAGCCAGGAGGTATCAGAATTGAAGGGGGGGCGCCATCAATGATTCATATTGAACATTTCATCTCAAAGGGAAGGACCATTTAACATTCCCCTTGAGTCTGCCTTGCCCCTGGAGGTGGCAGGTTGTGCCACATATCAAAGGCAGGCACAACAGAGGGAGGGCCCTCCAGGAACACAGCGTTAATCTGCAGCGGCTGTGTTTAACATACAGTCCTCTGTGCATCTAGAATGGAACTCTTTTGTCTGCCTTTTTAAAAAAAAAAAAAAAAAAATTTAGATCCGGCGCGGGCCGGGCTGCCGAGATGCCTGCTTGAGGTCTCTGGAGCCTGTGCCCACTGTGCAATAATGTAGGTCATCATAGTCTGTGTTTTCCAGCTGGGCGGAGATGTCTGTATCTCTGCTCCTCTGCATCCACTTGAGAGACAGAGAGCACGGCCCTTTTAATCCAAAGGATTATTCAGGATTATATGAAAGCGCATGTTTCCACTTTGGGTGATTTTGGTGGGATATCTGCCCTCGGCTCTGAGGAAACTATATCCAAATTACTTTGCAGTAAATAGATTTAGAGCCTAGTTTGAGTCAAAGTGTGCACGTTTACATCTGGAAGGTTTTGAGCTTCAGCATAGACAGATAGGAATCTAACCGACAGTGATGTTGATTTATATAATCATTTTGAATGCCTGTCAGGTGGGGGATTTCCTGAAGTGTGTGCATTTCAGTTATTACCTGACATCCAATAACTGACACTGCAGACAGAGCTGTGCCTGCGCTCCACATTGTCTGTGAAATTTTAGCTTCTCCTTTTTTTTTTTACGGTTTCACTTGTGTGGAAAAGTCACTGTGCCAAAAAGGTTGTTGTCCCATGCTGTTTGTAGCTATACTCAGAGAAGAGTCTGCAGGTTTCTTTGGAAGCTAACCGTTTGTAAATTCAGTTCTGATGCCCTTCTGAATTATGCATCCGCACCCTAAATTGTTGAGATTTCTTTTCAGACATTTCCCCTGAGTGGTCTCAGGGCTGTAGCCAGGATTTTAGAGATACTGAGGTGATGTGTCCCCTGGTCTGGAAATATCCCTTTTTTTCTGTTTGAGTGGTACATTCAAATATATTGAGTAAAAAATGCTGGAATCAACAATAAAAACACACCTCGTAAACCTTTTTTATTTTAGGATGTGTAAACACTTCCGATCGCTTAAAAAAATTCCCAGAAAACAACGAGGACATGACCTCAGTGTCCTCTGTTCCTGACAACGGCTGCCACTGTTGGGATGTGATGTGGAAACCAATCTGTTTTTAGTGTGAAAGCTTTTTGTGAGGTACCAGATGTGCTACATTTCTACGACTAAACTGCTCAGCCTTGTTTTTTGATAAATGCTAAATTCCATCTAGTTTGGGGGTCACACAGGTTTCGTATGGGTCAAAATATTTTCGTTAATTTTCATCTGCCAGGTGATGGTGCTTTCGGCTCTGTGAGGGGACAGATTACAACAATTCTTTTTCCTAATTGGGTTTAAACAGCTCCGACCTAACAATGAAGACAGAATAAACACAGTTCAACATAATTTTAGACAGGTTGTGTTTATAGTCAGTTACACTGTCCATTGTGTTATTGTATGCAAGAGGTGAGTCTTGTGTTTTCCACCACCCTGAAAACAAAGGTGGGGGCTAATCCAGCTATTACTGACATTTTGACACGGGAGAGTGGTGTGGAAACAGCTTTCTATCAGCAACCCTCTGTTTCCTGTTGTTTCTGAGACAATTTGAGTCCAAAACAGGGGTGCCCACTAATCTTTGTTGAGTCTAGGCATCACCGGCGGTGAGTCAAATACACCTTTACTTAAACAAAACTATCTGCCTTGAGACATAACAAAGCAGTTACTGTATTTGCAAAAACCCAGCTGAGGGTGAAATAGCTCCCATTCTGCCCTGATTACTTCCCACACTCGTAAAAAACGCTGTCCTTCCATTGTCCTCGACGCTCAGTTTTCTCCACCTGTACGAATTCATCCTTTGTGGTGGCAGAAAATTGCACTCATCGGGGGACGATTGCATTTAGGCTGCAGGCCTCCACCCACACGTGGTGCACCTGTGTTTATTTACAGGTCCTGTCAGTAAACACCAAGTGATTGAACAAAGTGGAAGACGGCGTCCCACTTCTGAAATTACATGCTTGACCTCAGACATTTCGACTGGCTGAGGGGGCGGCATGGAGCGAAACGCCAAAATGTGCTCCAAGAAAAAAAAAAAACAGCGGTTTCACAACTTTGGAAGGCTAGAAATGACTTTCATTGGTCCAAACTGATGTAAGTCAACAACTAATAGATGGATTGCCATGAGAGTATGTACAGACATTCATGGTCCCCAGAGGATTTATCCACAATTGTATACCTGCAAAATTAACCATATCCCATCAGGTGTACGTTGTGTTTACTGCTGTTTAGCAAATGTTCGCATGCTAACACGTTACACTACGAAGGTGAACATGGTAAACATAGCTGCTAAAAATCTGAATGTTAGCATTGTCCTTGTGAGCATGTTAGCATGCTGACATTGGCCCTATACAGTGAGCAGTGGCTGTGGACGTGTCTTCTTCTCATGTAGAAGATGAGACAAAGGCGATAAATCACCTGAAAGGTTTTTTTGAAGTCTCAAACAGCAGGATCAGGTGTCTGAGGAATGCTGCGATCCAGGTGGCCTATTTCTGTGTGTGTGTGTGTGTGTGTGTGTGTGTGTGTGTGTGTGTGTGTGTGTGTGTGTGTGTTGGAGAGGTGTAGACAATGTCAGTTGGCTTGGGTTGGGTCCATCCTGTGGGGGGTTCCCTGAGCACAATCTGCTAGTCGGCGGGTGGGACCTGCATGTTGCTACGGTGTTACGGGCATCTGGTTGCGCCCCCCCCCCTCCTCTCCTGTTGAGGCTGAGTGGATCTGGGACAGCGAGGAAGTCATTAATCTCCATATAGGTGACATGTCGGCAGAGTAGGGGAGGAATAAAAAAAAAAATAAAAAATAAAAACTCACTCAGTAAGGAGGCACATGCGGTGCACTCACAGGAAAGCATAAAAAAAAAATCCCAATGAGATCTCACTTGCATCCAATTTGTGTCTCCTCGGTGCAACTTCAATCTGTTAAACACAAGTCAATACTACATCGTGGCAACGTTCAGGAAGTGTTCGTGGCTATGCTTGCCATGGCTTTGAGCTGTTCTTCCAACAAAAGGAGAGCTCTGTTTGAGGAGACATGCTTTTCTAATGTAATGAGCTCTGTAAGGCGTGATTGATCTATTCGTTCTGAGCCAGAAATCTTCTCTTTTTTGCTCTGTGTGCTGTCACAGTCAGTTGTTTTTCTTTTCTTTTTTTCCCCCATCTGTTAATTTGTAGTTGTTTATCAGTCTGGCCTCACACAATTAGAGTGCGGGACTAACTGCGCTTTCTTGTTTTTAGCAATCAGACGGAGGAATAAACAATTACTCATGCAAATAGCATTTAGGGGTCCCCCCCCCTCCCACCCATCTTTCCAAAACAAAGAAATAACATAATTTCACTGCTGGAGAAGCAAAAACTGTCTTGGCTGAGAGTTGGACGACAACGTTATCTCTTGATGTGGACTCTCAGGCTCTGCAGTGGAGACTGTACACCACAAAAGAGCTCAGTGTGGCGAGCAGCAAGCCAAGGTTTCCCCCCGTAATGTACCCCTTTAGCTGCGCAGGCCATCTGCCACTGTGTTTGCACCCGACAGCCCGGCAACTGTAATCTCAGAAACATTTCCTGAAGACGCAGGCAGTTCTGGGCTGTAACTCTCTGAATTAGTCTGACTTGAATACTTTCTTTTAGGAACAGGCCTGAAGTCTCTATCTGGGTCTCTGAGACACTCAAAGCACAAAGACCTTTGCTCCAAATAATTAGTCTTGTCCACTTTGGTCAGTTTTTATTTTATTTTAAATTTGTATTTGAATTCTGCCTGAATGAAACTAGAGGTTGACTGTTCGGTACCTATAATGACATAAATTAGTTTAAAATGTCTATCTGTGTCCATGTCTGCAGAAATGCCTGCTCTGTATGCAACTAATGATATTTTTGCCATGTTTTTTTAGTACAATATGTCTCCATGAAAGTGTGCATAAAAGAAAACCGATAGATTTTGGACCTTTTTTTGTTGCCATTTTCACCAACCAAGTATATTTTCTTACAGCAATGCCTGCTTTGCCTTGTCAGCCTACAGCCTTTCACTACCACATAGAATCACAAACATAGGGTTTTGTTGCAGCTGGATACAGTGCAATGAATAATTCAGATATTTATTCAAAAGTTCAAGTGCAATTCTTTTCTTTTTCTGACAATAAAACCGAGTCGAGCCTCAAACTGCAGACACGTTGTCAGTCTTAATTATAGAAAAAGGCTGTTATCATGAAGACACGCTCAAAGAATTCACTCAAAGAAAGGATTTTTTTTTATGTTACTGTTGACTGGAACGTGAGGTCAGACATCGAGTTTGATCTTTTACAGCTTGACATGACGCTCCTTGCTTTTATGATATGTTTACGCCATCTTTACCATTCCACACATGGCGAGCATTTCACGAACACTCCGGAAATGTGCACCTTTTGTTGTGAATGGAAATCACTTTAACAACATGGTTAGCGCATATATACAGTTATCATTCCTGGAATATACTAATTCTGGTGCTTTGTGAGTGCTGTGCCCCGACCCCACTTCTCCCCAGAGAGACCCTCCGTCTCGTTCTGTGTGCTTATTTCTGGGCCTCCTCAGGAGAGCCGCAGGAATGTGAATAAATAATGGAGACGACCCGGGTGTTTCTTTCCCCGAGTGGCCGGTGTGTGCGCGGATTTTGAGCTGTGAGCTGAGCATGCTTCATTCAGGAACCACTGTAGGCCGTTTGCGTGCTGACGTGTGTGGTTTACTTATGTATGTTTATTTTGTCTCTTGCAAACTCAAGATTTCGCCTCTGGGGCCACGTGAGCCTGCGGATTGTGTTTGAGAATTTAACCATATGATTGTTGTTTCCTTTTTATTGTTTCGCTCAAATCAGTAATCACCTCAACCTGCTGTTTTTTCAGAGTTTCATGAGGGACACGTGCCTGAGCTGTTTAAAAGCACCACTATCCCAGTCAGAACACACACTGATGAATAATATATAGAGCAGATAAACTCGGACAGTAAATGGATGTCCCTCAAGTAGAACCCCAAAGGCTGTCTGCTGCGCTCCAGTCGAGAGATTACCTCTTCTTTTTTTTCCTCATCCTCTTTCTCCCTCTATCAGTTTTATACCTCACCACACACACTCGTTAACACACGTCCGCCGATCCCTTCATAAAACAACACACTTATACCCTGAGACCTGGCTTCCAGTGTCAGGTAACGTTCCAGATTCCTGAAAAATGCAGGGACATGTGAGAGGCCTCTAAATATAGAAGCGTTACCATCACTGCTCCCCGTGTGGTCCTTTAATTGTCACGTTGTTACATATAAATCGCTGCCCCGTTTGCCTCTGGGCCGTCCTCGTGTTCACATCACAAACTCGCCCGCTGTTCTGCATGGAGAAAAAAAAGGGTCCCAACGAACCATTTCAGATGGTAGATAAAAGAGTTTTCCACCTTTCCTGTCATGGTGGGAGCCGGATAATGAGGAGCCTACTGAGACTCTAGTTGACTTTGCCACCGGGCACACCCTCACAAGCGGCACAGCATATCAATATAGGGCAAGGTTAAACGGTTCCTCTCATTGTCTAGTTACTGTAGATATTTTTGGGACAAACCCCCAAAAGGGTTTTTAAAAGAGATTTGCTCTTCTCAATTAATTTCTAGTGCAACAATAGCCACCACTGATTGCAATGCAGCTGGGAGTGTCCTCTAAATTATTCCTCGTTCACAAAGACGGAGCCCGTTGCGTGCATAGCATAACCTAGAATAGTTGTAAAAAGGTTGGTTCACCCAAATCACAAACACAAGATTTTCTCACTTACCCCCCCATAGACAGTTTTGTGTTCCCAATATAGAATGTAAACACAGAGGTTAGTGGAATCTCCAGAACCTGCGACATTGTTAATGGGAAGAAACATTGGTATATTTTTTATGCTGATGATGAAGACATCTTTATTCACCTCCATTGTATTGGGGACTCAGCAGCAAAGATTGTAAAGCATTGATTACCAATGTTTGGGCCACTTGATGGAAATTAAACTTGCTGTCATTTCAATATTGACACATTATCACCTATACTAGCTATGTACACACTAATGAGACACACTCTTTTGGCATTCTTTTGGTTCTGTTTTGGTCTCCACCAACGGCTGAAGGAAATATCAGTCTCTTTAGCTGTGAAATGCTACGCTATGTTCACCAGCTAGTCGCCAACTTTGTCTGCTATTTGGTGCTAAGGAAGAAAATCATCTGTCTGCAGTAGCTTAAAAAAGTGAGACAGATAAGAGTGGTAAGACGGGACCAAAACAATGAGCTGAAAGCGGCAACAATGCCCCATAGAGCTGAGAGAAACTGCAGTGTGATAATTCTCTGTTCCACCTTTTACATTCCACAGTAATTTGATCAATTGTTGATGTAAAAAGATGGACTGTTGCAGCTTTAAAACTTCAAACTATCTGCATGGCCAGATACCAACAGGGGTAAAGGGGGAAATATGTTTTGCTTGTGATTTGGCTGAATTGGCCCTTTAAGGTTTACAGAGTTAATAAACGCACACACACAAGCCAGCAAACACAGAAGCGGATGTGCTGGTGCAAATCAATTATTTGTTGTCCATAAAATGTCTGTGTACACACTCGCACACATTTGCATTCACATGTATACTGTGGCACATCAGCGAGTACACACAGAAGCGGATGTGGTGGTGTGAATCAATAATGCTGTGTTGTCACAGTGACATGTGAGCCATGGCAGGGAGCAGATGGCCCCGGGGTGCCTGGCTTCCTGTTAGCTGTGCCATTCAGCCTCACCACACACACACACACACACACACACACACACACACACACACACACACACACACACACACACAAACTACTACCATCTCCGCTGGGATTTCCCAGTGCGACTAGCCACAGCACTGGCCATTAACAAACATCATGCCATTATTGGCTCTTCTCTGAAATATACATGCCCTTCTAAAAAAAAGACAACTGCCAGATGATGGTAAATAGATTTCTCTGCCCCGTCCGTGGAGGTCTGGGGGTAAATAATTCTCCGTACCCCCTCCCCAATGTGATATTTGGCAGCAGAGCAAATAGCCCACAGGAAATCAGATCCGTTTCAGTGAACGCTGAGTGAGGTCAGCCACTGCTTGGATATCACTTTGACGACGTGGTATTGATTGAGTATTTCCGATGGTTCGCATTGGCATCTCTAAACAAAGACTCAATTAACGCAGCGAACCAGTGGCTGTGAATGTCAGGTTGCATATGAAGGTGATGGTACTGAAATTCATGCCAGTCTCCATGGGAAGACCTTGGCGAGATGTTTTAACACTTTCACGCGGACGACTTTCACCGGGAGCTTTCACTCCCGGTAAAGCTCACACAGCACCACCCTGTTGGCAGTCACCTTTGATGGCGACTGAATAGGTTTGAAGTGCGGCGAAAATGATTCGCCCTGATGTTTTGGAAGATAAAAGCTTTGCAGAGGGAGCGTCGCTGCTGCTACCAAGTGTTTCAGGGCAGCGAGTGATCAGCGTTCTTGAAACCCCACGCCATCCTGAACTCTCGATGTCCTCCCAAACCTACAACCGATTTCTGTCAGCACGATGCAGTGAACAGACATTTTGTTGCTTGTCACAGATGAACCCTGCTGTTTTCAAAAGGACTACAGCTGCATGCTACTTCTGACGAGGATATCTCGCCGGCAAGGTCTTACCCAGCATTGCCATGGCGTTATGTTACATCAATTCCACTGGGCCTACTCTGAAGATGTGCTGCCTTTAATTGGTTGTTGGGCTGTCATTACAACTTCAAATAATGACAGATACTTCAAAGAAAATAGGGGGAATTGAAAACAGGAGAACCGACAGTGATTCCTTTTCTTCTTATTTTGTATTTTGTTTATCATTTTCAGTATTTTCTTTTGACAATGCAGTTGTGCTTTATTGCCCGTGTATAAGGATGCAGTCATCTTGTGACTTGTGTCAGAGCAAAAATTTTATGATGCCATGTTATGTCAGGCGCCATTTTGCTTCATAGAGGAGTGTTAAGTGTGACATGTCTAGACGGGCCTCATGTGGGCAAATCTAACCACCAGAAGTTTAATCAACTCTGCAAATTGCCCTATAAATTGCCTCGTTTATCTTTCACATGGTAGTAAAAAAGCTGTCAAAAAGAAAGAAGAAAGTTAAGTATGTATTTTCTCTTGATTAATCAACTATACTATATATATGTAAAATGTAAAAAAAGACCTTTGATAATCAGTTTGCCAAATAATCAGCTAGCTTTGCAAACTCATTTTCTGATACCACCCAATCTCAGACCCCTTGACCTTCAATGTCTCCAGATTTGAATTAATGCGAGTCCACATTCCTGCACTCCAGGGAGGACAGTGGGTTCAAAATATTCCTGGGTGAAATGGCTCGACTTCACAAGGTGTCTTTGATCAAGAGGTGAGGCTAACAGGGTTGAGGAGGATGAGGAGGTGAGACGGAAGGGCAAGCAAGCAGAGGAGGCTTATGAAGCTATAAACAGGCAGTCCAGGCCTTGCAGCCACATGTGCTGCAGCCAGGTCGAGACTGCTGAGGTAACTGCTGTTAAAAATAAGTACGGATGGTTGGCGAAGTACGATCAGTCCACCAAGGCTGAAAGAACAAAGCAAAACGGAGCTAGTGGAGCAAATGGCTATGACTTAGTTGGAGTCCATGTTGTTAGAAGAGAGGTGCACGAGTAGAAGTAGATTAGCTCACTCCGTAGAAATTTATAGAGCAAACTTGGATAAGTTTCCCGTTGAAGTCATCTGACTCAACAATCATCTGATTCTCAGCTGATCCATCTGCTGACTGAGAAAGTAGAGGAATGTACTCGTGAAACACCCACATGGGCGTTACATAGCACAAAATACAAAATCAAAAAAGATGTTCAACAGTCCCAGTTTAATATAGATTATGCGTGCAGTTTTAGGCAGGACATCCTAATATTCACTGGACAGCGGCATAAAGGCTACTCAGGCAGTCACCGAATACCACTAATGACATTTTTCATTGAGAAAATGCCAAAAGAGAAGGAAAAAAAACCTCCTCTATTATGACACGCCTTATTAGCCTTCTACACATTTTCACACCAGACCTTCAAAGTCACAATAGGCAACTTATTATCATTCATCGGGTAGGCTGTGCTTGTGCTTTGGTCTCCCTGCGTACAAGACAGGGAAGGTCACGCCGCTCCAAGTGAACTAACCTGCTCAAAATAGTTCAAACAATCGGCCGGTTTGAAAGCATGCTGCTCAACGTTAGCCGTATCCAAGGTCTCCGTGAGTCACATTGAACTCGGACCAAAGGAAGGATTCAAAGACCAGGACTAGAAGTAGTGTCCGCCGCCCAGCTCTTAGCAGCTTCAATAGGCTTTAACTGCATTCATCTACCACTGAAAATGAGGCATTACATAATGCAAGAGTGTGCAGTGCGTCCCTTGCAGTCAACTTGGTTATCTCAAGGTTCCTTCCTTCTCATATCAGGCCTCTCGCGGGCGCACACAGTGCAGTTGTTTGTTTCCACACATCAATGCATTCCACTCATTCCTCTCCCCCTGGATGGAAATCAACCGCTTGCCTCAGAGAGGTCAATGAACTTTTCCCTAGTATTCCCAGCTTGAAAAAAAAAAACGGAACGGGGGTTGGAAAACGTTTTGTCAGCCAGGAGCTCCCTCCGGGTTCATTCTGAGATTGCAGCTGACAGTAAAACATAACGTAGACTGTGTGTTGTCTCAGCCGGAAGTTGAATTGTGCAAGAATAATTATTGCACCCCCCCCTCTCTCTGTTTCAAAATGACCTCATGCTCCATGCAGGGTAGAGAAGTTTTGTCACGCATTGCACAATTTCAGCCCTCAGCCTGTGGGGAAGCTGATTTCCTTCCCGTATCGAGTTTTGCTTCATCTTACAACATGGCGTGCTCTTTTTTTTTAATTGATGCAAATATGACAGCAGTAGGCAGCGGTGGAAAAAGTATTTTTCACTGAAGTTACAACACTGTGCGAATAATCTATTATAAACCAGGTCCTGCATTCAAAATCTTACTTCAAGTTGAGAACATACTTTTTTTCAACCCACTTGAACAGTTTTGGTTGTTTCACTTCTGAGATTTTCTGTGTTTCTGTGAGACTCTGTAGTTTGAGGTGGTTGGGGCTCAATCCAGAAAAAGGGGGATGTCACCAATCAGGATTTAGTAATATTTTGAATCCAAATGTGGTGACAGTTGAGAGGGTGATCGTTTATGTTGCCAGGCCTGTCAATCAAATCTGACCAATCCACACCCACACGGTCCTGATGAAGCACATTAGCTCAGAAGATTTGGCAGTAAGCTTTCGGGGGCTTTAAGTTGTAGTATTAGCAAAATGTGCTTAAAGCAGAAAAAATACTCACATGGTCCCTGTGTCTGTTATTTAAATTAAACCAGCTGAAAAGCTTGGGGGGTGGGATGTCTCTGTTCTCAGTCAGTGTTCGTACTTATGACAAGTAAAGCTTTGTAATTTGTATATAACCCATGTAATCGTGAGCCAGGACGTAGTCAGGTGACGTAGTATAAAGAGCGACAAAGTCAACGTTCGGGAGGAGGTTGGCGTGAATGAACAGCTCAAACAAACACGGGACTTTTACCTATGAGACTGCTGTTCAGGTCCCGTGTGAAACCAAGTCTACGTTGACTTATTTTACCTTACCTTTGTTATGTAACTTATGTACTTAACTAATGCCACATGCTTAAGCTACAGAACAAACATCTTTATTTTACGTAACAAAAACACTTACTGAAACTCAAACCACAATCTTTTACTAAACCTCACCAGGTTTTGTTAGCACTGTTGCTGGACATTTCTGTAAGATATCATACAAACCATTGTATGAGAATATGTTGAATTGTTAACAACACACAGACGTCTGAAACATAACAAGGAGCCCCTACTACACACTGCTTTTTTAAAGTGGTGAGAACTAGTTAAATCTGTGAAAATTAATTGAATTTTATAAGCTTTTTTTAGATAAAATCTTACTGAAAAGTAACTTCAGCTGTCAGATTACTGCAGTGGAGTACAGTACATTTAAATACTACTAACACTTGAATAAATGTAAATTAGTTAGTACGTAAGCTTCCACCACTGGCAGTGAATGTCTTCACTGTGACCTTGACTTTGAGGAACATTTCGCTGTGGTTCGGCTCCTCTTCTGCTCACTTCAAAGGTGTTCCTGAGGGAGCTGCGCCTCAAACAGATGATTGTTTTCTCCGACATTATCGGACATCTGAGATCCTCGATGTCCTCCACTCTGCTCACAGCGTGCCCCCGTCCCAGACTGTGGCCTCTCTCATTTACATGGGTACACGGAGAACACAACCTGAACCTGAAACCTGGCCCTGTGTACTCCGATCACGTAAAACCGCAACGATATCTTGTTGCCAAAAACTTGACAAGCTTTCATTTAGCAGGCCCGGCTTCACAAGACATCTTCTGTATGAAAGAGGAGACCGTGAGAGGCACCGGGGCACCGAGCTTTGATGTTCTGATACTTTCTCCTTCGCCGACATGTTTAATTCTCTATTAGACGATATTACTCTCGATTTGTTTGGCACCGCTTCCTTAATTACAGAGGTAACTTGGGATTTCATCAAAGGAAAAACATTGCCCCTTTTAAAGAACATAAAATGTGCCCATTTGTTACAGTTTGCTTTTTTTCCTTAGACTTGGAGCTAAGATTTAAGAGTCAGTTAATGGTTCAAAACAAATACAAACCTCTTAGTTACAGTGTCTAAACAACTGCAGCTCTCCACTAACGCTCCCCCTCCCTTTCTCCACGGTATTAGTATGACTACATGTTTGGCTTGCCTCTTGTCTTTTCCTAGTTACCGGCACAGAGTCTGTGATTTAACCATACTTGGCTTTACCACAGAGAAGCCATAGTCTCAAACCAGACGGTGATGTCATCCCCGCAGCATCTGGCACAGGAAGTGACTTAACACTAAGTGAACTGTCCAGCTCATGTTTGTTTTTTTACAAAGACTTTTTGAACACCAGGATTGCGTCATTCTGTTACATCAGAGCTCAAGCACACGAAAACCACAACAACGTTAAAAAGCTGAATGTGCCGTTCCAAGACAAACAGAATGACTTCATTTCTTGGGCGAGTTCAGAACAACCAGCCACCACCACCACACACTGCTGCACACCGAGCCTGCTGCAGAAGGGGATCCCACACATCCCATTCATTACGCCATATACAGTAGTCGTCTCTGGCTGCGATCAGTCAGTCTATTTTCAGCTCCGCTGCGTTTGGGACTGCGGTTGTGTGGTCTTGCGGTCTTAAGGGGTCAGTGGATATGACTTTTGAGGCTTGAAGCAGCGTGCCGCCCCTGTCGCAGGAAATGAGCCTCTCCCATGGGATCAGTTTGTCACAGGAGAAGCAAAAGGGCCACCTGGTTCCCACGGTCTCCATCAGAGGTTTCTATCTGAACCAATCAGGCGGGGCGGCTCGGCTATGGAGGGGAAGGGCTCCCACGCTTCCTTGTTTTGCCAAAAATAAGACATACTCTGGTGCCTGTACACAGCAATCCGAAGCGGATTTAAAGCTGTTTGAAATGTGAACGTTTTTATCTCTATGTGTAATCATTAAACCCAAGCTGCAGTGAACTTGAAGAATGTCGTTGTTTTTGACCTGCTGAGTGCTTCTGTGTGTTTTAAATGCCACAGACACTACTTTTATTTACCAAGTGGCTCTTTATACTTTATACTTGCATTCTTGAGTGCGAAATTCGAACAAAACAACCCTTGGGAGGTTGAGAGTTTCACACAATTACCTTAGAAAAAAGCAGTACAGTTTTTGGGGCTTTCACACGCTTACATGCATTTCTGAAGCCACAAGCGCGTCACTGGAACAGCCGATGTGCTGTGCGAGAAAACACAGAGAGCCATTAGACAGCCAAGTGGCAGACATCCCGTCTTCACTGGGAAGCCACTCAAGCCAGGTTTAATGCACTGAAAACACAGCCTCCACAAATGTGGGTGATGACTCAGCGGCACCCTTTTCCACTCTCTCCTCTGCCCTTGCGCGTCATTGGTGGCCTTTCAAATGGGCCGAGCAGCGGAGATGCAAGTTGTTTTATTAGATTGGTGAGTTGTTTTATTAGATTGGGCAGCCCTGAGCCAGGAGCTCTGATAAGGCCCGATATTTATAGCAGCACACAAGTCTTTCGGCTTGGACTATTGTCACTTCCTCCTCCGCTGAGGGGCAGGATGGGCTCTGTGCAGACATCCCCTCTCAGCTTCATTGTATCTATTTATAGGAAGCCATTGTGCCACGTTTAGGCGACTGTGAAGGATTTTGGATCAATTGTTCGCATTGAAAAAGGTTTCAAGGTCAAAACCAGAGGACCGGCTTGTTTTAAAGAATGAAAGAAACTATATTGAGGCAGTCTGATTCACTGTGAGGGAAATAGATCATCTGTCTTTGCTTTGATGTCTCTTTGCTCACAGAACCAGTGAATGATGCACCCTGAGCTTCAGTAAGGCGTGCAGAGGTGCAGATAAACCAGGAGTGCAGGAGGAGAGCGGGAGAACAGTCTGCATCCATCCACTCGCCCTCAACCTCTCCGAGCCCGCAAGTTCCCCCAGTCCTTCATTTCATGTTGGATCAAAGCGGTTAAATAAAAGAAAATAAATGGTCTCTACGACAATAAAGGGCCTGTAAGGATTATATCACTGCTCAGTCAAGGTTAAGTAAATATATCAGGTATGTTTGTCTGCGATCCAAAAAGAAAAACTAGACGCTGCTGCACAAATTGGACGGTTTACCTCCAGTGGTTCTCCTCCTCCTCCTCCTCCTCCTCGATGGGATGAAAATCGAGTTCACCGAAGCGTTATTCATCTCCAAAGAAACCAAATTCTCCTGTGTAAAGTTTCAGTCCTTATTTATCTGGCTGGCTGGTGTCATGAGGAGTGTGGGTGATTTACTGGCGATCACGTTTCATGTTCCACCAGAGCAGGCTCACTCCCACGAGAGAGCGTGCTGTTTTGTAAACACACAAATGCTGCCGCCACCGCTGCTGTTATTTCATTTGAATACATACGAGCCTTTAGGGTAGCATCCAACGTCAAAACGTTTTTTTCCAAAGAAAGTGCATTGCCAAGTACCAAACCCGAGTGTTCAAATGACACTCAAAGCGAAAGCTAATTAAAAAGATTTCCCATTTCCTTTGTTTCAAGTCAGGATTTACCTGCAGCTCTTTTTTTAGCAGACAGACTTACAGTATTACTCTGCATTTCCATTTTGTGTGGACAATTTAAAAGGCTGTTAATTCACTGGGTGAATTCATAGGACTATTTAAAAGGGTCGATATTGTTAAAGAATGTGTCAAGTTTTGTGGAGCTTAATTCTCTGACAATTTCATATCAAAATAAGATAATTTTAAGCTGATGATATTGTATCAGTTGAAAATGTCTCTTAGTGAGAAATTGTACCACTTTGTTTTAACTGTAAAGATGGATTTCATGTTTAGAATGATTCATTATCTATTTTATGATGTTTACAGAGGTGGTTCAATGTTTCCTGAGCTGTTTGTTAGCTCTCTGTGCTAATTTAAAAATACATCATGAAATGAATTACCATACATTGGATTAGGCTGCTTATTCTGCTGATTAGCTTACTTTCTTGCTTGATTGTTTGGTCTCTACAATGTCTAGATAGTGCCCATTACAAGATGATTCCAAAGCTCAAGCTGACATCATAAAATTACAACAATCCAAAACCCAAAGATATTCCATTTTAATAGAAAAGGGAAGTGTTAAAGGAATAGAACTAGTACGCTTATTTTCTTTCTGGCAAAGCGTTAGATGACAAGATCAATAGCACTCTCTCGTCTGTCCCGTAAGCTAGCGTTAGCTAAATATAAGTCGACAGCCAGCAGCCGTTCAGCATATTTTAGCATAAAGACTGCAAACAAGAGGAAACCGCTAGCTCGGCCTGTCCGAAGGCAACAAAACCGCCGCCCATTGACTCTAAAGCTCATTGATTAGGCTACATACATTCAAACAAGCATTATCGTTTTATTTTAGTCCAATTCCACAAAAAATGTCTGTGTGCTGATTGGGCGTATTTCCCAGATTTGTACAGCTTTCCGCTCACTTTGTCATCCCTTGGCTGCCAGGTTGTTGTTTCCAAGTATTGCAGTATTGTCACAGTGAAGGGCTCAGCGTCCTCAGCTCCAAGCTGTTTGGCGGTGCTGACACAGGGGGATTCACCGGGTAATGAGTATTGCAAAAAAAACTCCTCTGTCATCTCATTTTCGCCGGACCAGTCGATGGATGACACTCCAGAGACTTGATCGAACCCGACCTTGCTGCCAGACCAGAGGTGGCTGTCCTGTCACTTATTGTGTGCCGACAGGGTTGTTGTTTTTATAATCTGCGCACGCATTCATACATAAAATAATAATATACCCACATGAAAGAGATATTAGTGTATATTTGGATCAAAACAGATCAATTACAAAGGACATTAATGCCTTCCTTGCGTTTTTTTCCCCCCATCTCCCATTACTCTCCCTTGGATCCTGAAATGGGAGTTTTGTTTGACTTTAATTAGGTAGCAGAGAAATCTGCGAGAAGCTCATTAGAAAATCAGAGAGGGATGGCAGCAGCTGCAGCGTATGCAATATTATAAGTATGCTACAATGTGAATGCTTAGGAAATAAACAGAGCATGGGGAGGTGCTCGGTTTAGAGGTGAATACAGCAGTAAAGGCACAACAGGCACTTTAATTACAACTTGAACTTTAACCCACATCCCTTTCTGTCAGTCTCAGTCCCACAGAATTACCCACAGAAACGTCCCAAAACAGAGAGATGACTGCCTAATCATTCTTTCTGTTTTGACAAAGCGCTGCTTTTTTTGTGTTTTAAAAAAAAAATTTAACAGAGCTAGCCAAGCGCAGAAGATGACTCATTATTTTCCCCAGAAGTCGGGGGATCATTCCCAAAAGCAGGGGGATACCCACAGGAACTGGCAAATGTTTGGCATTTCCTGTTCCTCTTAACATAGCGTAGGGCCATCCAAGGAAGACAACGGGGTGAAAGTCTCTTTGTGTTCATGAGAAGAAAAAAAACCCCAGAGGTCTAAATCATGTGAAAAACAAATCAGAGGTCGGGACAAGCTCTCTCCTGCTGGTGGGAAAAGCAAATCATGTGTGAAGCTTCCAGCCAGGGTAACCATGACACTCTGGCAGCAAGTTGCCACCCCACGGCTGAGTATGGGATCCTCTCAAGTCTGACTCCTTTACTCTGAATGTGTCTCTCTCCGAGGGATTCACTGTGCACTGTAAAAATGAAGGGAGTGTGTAGACCTGGCTAGGCATTTTCCCATTGGATACTTTGCTTCAGTAGGGTGGCTGTGACCTTTTTATAAAGCCATTGATCCCAAAAAAATGAATACTGTGGAGAACTGCAGCCTGGACTTTATTTCCCTGATGCATACCTGCTGTCGGTGGCAGATGGTTTGCTGCAGGGCAGTGAGATGAGTTTTTGAGGATTATAGAGTCCTTTGTAGATGTGATGAATGCAGATGTTTTGTCCTTTCCTGTCCCTGCAAAACTTTCTGTTTCACTTTGACAGCTGCTTATAATAGTTTTTTCTTCAAAAAGGC
This sequence comes from Cebidichthys violaceus, assembly GCF_023349555.1. Classification (NCBI taxonomy): domain Eukaryota; kingdom Metazoa; phylum Chordata; class Actinopteri; order Perciformes; family Stichaeidae; genus Cebidichthys; species Cebidichthys violaceus. The sequence goes on from NW_027176964.1 coordinate 7,776,022, forward strand.
TAAAATCTTTCACAATGACAGTCGACACAAAAAGAGAATGAGGGAGTGGAAGGACACTCCCTCATTCACTCACAAATAGAAAGTCCCAAGGTTTGTTTTTCCCACTTCTCACATGGTTGTTGCAGCACTGCTTGCTAACGTGTTGGTGAAACAGTTCCAGGAGCATGCCTCAGTCTCATGATATCCACCTGACACATTCCTCCCTCCCTCCCTCCCTCCCTCCCTCCCTCCCTCCCCCAGCTCTCCCCTGGGTCAGTCTAGAGTTATCACCGCCAATGTCCTTGTGGTATTCTTTTAAATATCCATCACCGCTCTTATGAACCTCTTACCGTAATTGGCCCACTGCTGTTTCAGACTTAAATCTAATGCCGGCCGTCTGGGACATATTGAGGACACGCATCATGGGTTTGCCAGTTTGTGGAGCCTAGCTAGCGGTCAGTCACATGTACATTCTGCTGGAGCCACCGGGTTTATGCTGTTGCCTCAGCAAACTGTTATTTTCCTGGAGTAGGTTGGGGAAAAAAATAGACGGAGGCAGTGTTTTTGCCAGCTAACACATTTCCCTCAGCTGGAGGTCTGACTGAAGAGCTTGTTCTCTATTTAATACCTGAATCCTGGAGAGGAGGGAGGGAGGGAGGGTAGCATTTCTGAAAGACGGTGCTTGTTCACAGTTCTTTACAATAAAGCCATCTGACATTTTGTTCTCCATTTTCAGCTATGCTCATGGCTCTCAGGATGGTTATGTCATTTGGCCCAGTGTTTCCAATTAATTACAGAGACTGTGGCAGTCGGCCAAAGTCTATTTTGTCCTGCCATAGTTTCATAACAAAACCAAAAATAGATTTACTCCTCTCAGTGGTGCGAAGCTCTAGTTCGGCTCAGAAAGGGAAAGTGGCTCGCAGCTCCGGCCACGTCAGCTAACAAGGAATCCTGGCTTAGGAGTGATTTAGGAAACTTCTGAGAGCAAATCTGAGCGAGGAAGCAACATGAAACTTTTACCTTAGTGAGGAGTTGTGGTGACCTCCTTGTTAGGTCTGACGCTTTCTTTTAAAAGAGGTGTGATTGGTTAATCCGAAAAAGAAAAAGAAAATGCACTCTTAGGGCTCACTCACTCACACATCCCTCACTCTTAGTTCACATGTTGCATAGAAATACGTAGAACATGCCAGCCGTGCTGCTTTCATCCTTTAATCCAAGGTGCTGGGGGGGGGGGGGGGGGGGGCTGCTCACTGACTAAAAAATGATGAGCACTGTATATCCCTCACAGTGGCTTCACTGCTCAATTTGTCCGTATCAATTTGGTTGAACTTTCAAATGGTGTTGTCACGTCCTCGGATGTCAAACGGTTAGTCCTTTTCCTTCATACATATACCGTAGATTGATATTTAAGGAAAAAACAAAAGATGTCCGCCAGCTTTAATTGGTTGTTCCTCGCATATGACATGTGATGCAGGCGGCATTATTCCAAAAGTTTAACAATTTCTTTCTTAGGGTGCAGCCGTTGCGCCCTGAAAAATAGGCGCTTGGGAACGCTTGCGCACTGCAAAGTCGCTCTCGCGTTTGTTGCGCAAAAAAATGCAACATTTGTGAACAGCCCCTTAGTGTTAATGGGCATGGAATGGACAGTGAAATCGATAGTCCTGATCATAGAATTTAGTCATATTTTATGTAATGAGCATCTCTGTTGAATAAATTGTAAGCCATAGGCCGACTTTAAAAGTAGCTTACAAAATGTTTGAACACACAGGCCTATTTAGACTATAATTAGCCTATTCACATTCTGATAATTATTATATTTATTTACTTAAGTTTATTTACCATTACTGTTTAATAATGAATTAGTTTGATATTAAAAGGGGAAAATGGCTCGGCTTTCATCAGTTGATTGCTGACCAGTCTATATAAGTAGCGGCGTGTAAATCTAAACCAGCGAACACTGTTGCATCTTTAATGAGATCGACAACAAACATTATCCGTGCACAATCTAATATGTAGCGTTTCATTAACTCTCTGTCACTCAGCGTTTGGAGAATATTTCTCCCTTCTCCTTTCCACCATTTTCTCCTCTACTTAAGGAACTCTTAACCCTCTTAACAGTCTTTCTCTCTACTCAGTTTTTCACCTTAGCTTTGAGCATAACTTTTATCTTTAACAGGATATTTTCCCCACTGTAAGGGGAAATTCTTAGAAAGCGTCATAATTCTAAGAATTTTCTAATCACCAGGAGCAACTCTTTGTAATAGGAAGCTTCATGAATGCAGTCTCTTATAGGCTTTTAGTGTCACCACGAGGCTCACATTTGTGGTTTTGTGTGAAATATCTCAGCAAATACTGGATAAATTGCCATGAAATTTATTTAACAAATTCATGTCCCTCTCAGTATGAATTGTAATAACTTTGGAGACCCTGCAAAACTAATGATATCACCCTCAGCTGTACTTTGTGTTTAAGGTTACTTAGCACAGGTTAGCATGGCGATCTGCTGAACTGCAACATTAAGCTTTATACCCGTCTATGATTAACATGTTAGCATTGCCATTGTGAGCATGTTAGCATGCTGACGTTAGCATTTAGCTCAAAGCAGTTCAGTCTCACAGAGCTGCTGGCATGGCTGTATGCTCTTAGTCTAGTTTTGAGCCCTGGATAATTAAAAAAAACGCTCAGCCTCAACAAAGGAAATGCCATGTGGTTAAAGATATTGGCGGCTGATTTAAGACTGCAGTGTGTTTTGACACCAGAGGGACTTAAGTGGGAAGAAACTGCTGATCCTTCCTCCTCTGTGTCACAGACTGGCCCCCAGCCTCAGGAATGCGACAGGACGGGAAGGGAGGAGAGGGAAACAGGAAATACTTTTGTCCCCCCCCACAGCACTTCAGAATGGATCTCTCCTTTTTTTTTTTAGGCTTGTGTTTAAATAAAGGAAAGCTGTATATTAAAATGTGATACTTGAAAAAGTATATTATGACCCAGTTTTGCTTCTAGATCAAGGTCGAATAAAGCGCGTGCATTCCAGTTAGAATTACACAAAACATAATTACTATAAGTAAATTGAGTTAAATCAAGACAGACTACAATATAATGATGATGGATTCCCATGGGAACTGACACAGTAATGCTGTGGTGAATTAAACTTAACAATTCACCATTGTTCACAGATAGGTCAAGTTACAGCTGAAAACAGAGGCATCAAAGTGGCTCAAATGTACGACTTCACAACGCTGCTACTAATGTGGTTAGCTTCATAACAAAAGAGTTGATATTCAATAGGAAACGGTTGATATATCCTCTCTAGAACATACTCTTTTCATGTCGAGTTCAAGATAATCTTCTCGTGTGTGTGTGTGTGTGTGTGTGTGTGGGAGAGCGAGGATCTTAGCACCATGACTTCCTGTCCAGCTGTTCCTGCTGTCACTGCTTTTGATCAGATGTCTGTATTTCCTCGTCGGAGATGCCACAGCCGGTATTTGAGCCATGGACCTTACATACACTCACACATACTCAAATTGTAACAGAGCTCTTTTAAAACTCCTGTTAGCAGCAGAAAGCAGAGTGCCCTCTGAGTAACATGAATATATTTATGTGGGAGTGCTGCAAGCGCTCGTCCACACGCTAAAAAACCCCAAACACTACCAATTCTGTTGACGTGCAGTTGCAAATGGGCTCTTTTTGGTGATTCCCATGTTTATTTATTGTGTGTTTCTGTGTGTGTTGTGTCTCTCTGCACGAAAGGCGTCTGCGGTTGTGCGTAGGAGTTTTCTGTAAGAGTAACTGGGGTAATGTTGTTGGAAAGAAAGTTTTTTTATTATTTTAACATAATTTTTCAGCTCCATTGTCATATCTCAAAAGGTGCAAATCTAAAAAAATTGGGAAATCAAAGTGAAACCAAGATTTGTATGGCTAGATACCACCAGTGGCAAGTTAAACACTTGGTTTGATGAACCAATCCTTGAAATGATCTGGGTATATTTTTCTATATTTCTTATGTTGTCAAAATATCCCAAGAAGACCAACAATGAATTGAACCTACTAGTACAGACATGTTACTTAATTTCAATGATTTTGGGCATTGTAGTTTATTTTGAGTCAGTCCCTGCTGTCCTGCTGCTGTAAATATTAACTAGAGCACCCAATGTGTATCAATCTGCAACTGAAAATAGTCCCCCACAAATGCAGTATTTACTTCTGTTCGAGTATCGTTTGCTAAAAACTACAGTGCCCAGCTATTTTTAGTAAATTACTGGGCTTTTAAAAAAACCCATTAAGTTATATATTTGTGCCACAATATACAACCAAGGACTGAAACACTAACAAGATGCCTGTAGCTAGCTAAAAACATTAGCCTAGATTCCAGCAAGTCAAAGGATTATTGTAGCACCCTTTGACGACCAGGGGAGCAGTTCATAACTAAATGAATGAAGTTAGCTGTTAGCAAACTTTGCTAGCTTTGTTTTAGCAAGCTACTGTAGTTAGGTCACAAAGCTAGCTAGCTTTAATTCAGTTTTTTTTTACTCTGTTGGTAGTGCATCCCACTACACAGAAGCTTTTACGTATTTCTTGTTGTTTCCTAGCAGAAGAAATTGACAAGAAGGCACCTTCCAACAGTACAAAGTCAATGGAGAGCCATTGATTGTTTTCCACTGTGTGGGCGGGACATAAGTGTGCTAGGCCTCTATCCTTTATGGTGTTTTGTTTTCTAGCAGTCTCCATGCATCAAATAACCAACTGACGCAAGAACACACTCGTACGTAAACACGCATTCTTCGCCAGCCCAATTAACTGTCTGTCTTTCTCTTCTTGTCTCCCTTCCAGGATGCCTTTGTGGAGCTGTATGACAGACAGAGGGACTCCCTCTTCAATTGCTCCTGGCCCTCCATTAAGACGGTCTTCGGTCTGGCTGCACTCGGGGCCGCTAGCCTCACCATCGGAGCGTACCTTACACAGAAGTGAACGAACCCCCCCCCCTTTTTTTTTTATTTTACCAGCTTGACTTTGTTCCTCATCCTCCCCCTCCTCCTTGTGCCTCTTCTTTTTTCTCCTCCTCCTTTTTATAGATGCCCCTGACCCCTCAGAGACAACCTTCAGACTCTTCCAAATCATGCTCTCTTCAAAGCCCTCTCTCAGAAAACTCCCTCTTCCTCGCCTCTCCATGTCAAAATAGACACAAATCAAAACAATTGAAGCAACCAGATGCACAGCCCATACAAAGCAAAAGGACGTCTTGAGAGGCAGCTTAGATGGAATCGCACTAAGCTCAGTATGACTGAGGAGAAAGGAGGTGGCATCGCTGGCATGCATCTTTTTTTCTTTTTTTTTTGTTCTGCCTGCTTCTGTACTAGTTATAGCATGAATGTTGAGTGTTAGTGTAGACGTTGCATGTGTCAGAGCTCATGCGGGACCTCTATTAGGAGGCCTTGACGATGGGGGTGCATGGACAATGATGCCCCACACCGGAGAGGAAGCGGCCATAGACCCGCCCCTGCTTGTTAGGGTGAAGAACCCCGTTTGAACTGTGGACTCCGGTTACCCCCCCCCTCCCCCTTGCAGCCGTCCTTCAAAGGACTTCCTCCACAGAACAGCTGCTCAGAATGTATAATGGAAATGGCTTGCGACAACCAGCGCGGCTTGTGTCTACTGCTTTCACTCCTCAGACAGCTCCAGTGAACTCTGAACACGCTCCACCATTATACTCTCACTGGCCTCTAAGGGCCAGGGGGAAAAGACTGAGCTCTGCTGATCTTTCTTTCAGAGAGCTCGAACGCTCCTTGATTGCGATCTTTGTGTTTGGTTTTAATTTTTTGCAGCACACCAAATCCCAAAAATTGTGTGGTTTTATCACAGAAAAAAAAGGAGGAGAATGGAGAATTTTTCAAGGAGTGAAAAACATGTCTTTGCATTAAAAAAAAAAATCATATGTTGATGACTATATTAGGAAAAATGTTGAGCACAGCACAAAAGAGCGAGGTAGGCCCCCGTGCCACGGGAACGGACCTGATTTGAAACGCGCATTCCTCGAGCAAAGCGACGTGAACGAGACTAAAAAATCACTCCCCTTTAAAAAGCACCATCACTGTTCACACATTAGCACCAAGCGACTCTTAAAGGCTACCGGCTCTTTTTCTATTTTCTACTGTTTCTACCAGCTTTCTTACTCAAGTCCACTTTGTGGGCAGATTGTTTTGGGCTCACCCCGGTTTCAGAGCTGAACCCGGTCAACATGTGTCCTCCAGCTGCTGAGGCCACGCGACGACCCGGTGCTGCTAGAATCTGCTCTGACAAAAGGCGCTTGTGGACGTGGTCCAAGAGAAACCCGCCTGGCTACAGATAACCGCGTGGAAAAACCGACAGCAGGGTTTCAGTTTAGAACTGAAGCCAGTGTGTCCCATGTGCTGGAACCTGAGATGTCCCTTATCTCCGGTCTGCAAAATGCATTCAGTCATTGATTTGTTTTATTGATGTTTGTCTCGTGTTACAGTCTGATAGAAAATTTGGAAGCGCTCACAAGCTCCAAAATATTTTGGGTTTATAGTTTGGTTATAGTTGGGTTATGGAAAAGTGATTTTTTTTATTTTTGTTTCTTTCTTTCCTCTGTCATTAAAGATCTTCAACTTCTTTGTTGCATGTATGAAAGATAGTCTTCACACATCAAATGTGTAACCATATTTATAACAGAATAGGGTAGCATATAACAAAACAAATAACAGCAAAGGAGTTGTTTTTTTCTATTTATTGAGAGGTACCAGATCACAGATTTTTTTTTTAAACAGTACTTTGTGAAAAATTAATTGTTTTCACTTTTTCTATTCTAAGGAATCACACTGTAATTTTTCCCCCTGGCTGCTATTATAACAAGAAAGATGGTTTTTTTTCAAAAAGTGAATTTTTGTGTCGTATTAACAATGGCTTAAGGCTGCTATACTGTTGATTTTACATTTACTTACAGCTTAAACTGCCACAGATTTACAGTATAGTTCTAGAGAGCTGGAAACCAAAGTTAACTTGTATTAATCTTTAATTTAAAAAAAGAAAAAAAACAACAAAAAAGTAGCTTACGGAGAAAATACACATCGCTTCAGTTCACCGAGTCTACTCA
>NW_027176964.1:7785611-7805611 GCF_023349555.1 Cebidichthys violaceus
TATATATATATATATAGAACATTATTGGAAATACCTTACAGAGAAATACAATGTTCTTACCTTTCGCTTGACCAGGTCTGTTTGTTATTGTGCCCGAGTCTCCGTTAGAGGAGTCTCATTGCAACAGGTCCCACTCATTATGGCACTCTTCTTCCGTGGGCCTCATGGGGGCCACAGCACCCACAGGGACACCAGCGGCCTCCCGAGCCTCGCGGCCCTGCAGCAGCTGGTTGAGTCCTTCTATGCCTCCTCGTCCACTCTCTTCACCCATTTATCCTCTGGCTCAAATAAATACCTCAGCCACATTGCCAAAATCATAATACTTATCAGACATCACATTCAAAAATAGTTCAGATAACACTAAGCCAAGTGTCCTGTCACACGCCGTCCAGCAATCGCGTTTCCACAAGTCGTCTTCCGGCGAGACGTCACTTAGCGAGACTTCAGAACGAGACTTCTCCTTGAGTAAGACTCTAAAACGTTTTAATAAGTAAGAGATGTACAGTTTGGACAAAGAACTTACACAAAATACTCTTTGGGTCCCCGGCGTTTAGAAACTTCAGGATGCTAACTTGCATATGTCGGTTAATTAGCATAATTAGCATTGATTCGCATAATCACCCATAGACCTATGGGCAATATTTCAGCAACTACTTAGCTGATTTAGATAATATTAATAGTTTAGGAGCGGAATGCTTTTCTGACTTCAAAAATTTGATTCGAGGAAGTATTAATGAATGCATTAGCGCTGTGGGTGTATGACAGACAACAGTGGGAACCACTTGGCTATTGTAGACATCCTTAGAAGAGGATCTTTTAAAAAAAAAAAAAAAGACAGCTTTAAAGTACATTCAGTGTCCATTTATTTTTCTGCAGCCAGAGAAATTGAAAAAAGTAAAACAAAGGACATTCATACTGCTGAAGTGTAGTTTCTCATGCTTGCACGTTTACAGTACATTTTGATCTGATACAAAGTCTCTTTGAACCGGACATATTGCCACAATATATTTACAAAAATAACATTAAAACTGCAGTCTCTTTAAACAAGTTGACACATTCATAAAAATAAAGCTTTGTGTGACACGTTTCCCGAAAAAAACCCGATCCTATTTACAGTCAAAGATGGAGATGAGTCCTGTTGAGCTACAGCTTTGTTTTTGCTTGTTTGCGAGTATTAGATTATCTGAAGCGTCCAAACAATTGGAAAGTAAATGTAAAAAAAGTTTTTTTAAAACATCTGACAAGACATTTCCCAGTCTTGTAATGTTACAAAAACGCATCCTAAGTAGCAATGAGTATAAATGACTTCTGATGCAAAATGAGTGCCAAGTACTCACTGACTGATCGGATCCTTTTTGGTGTAGTGCGTTTGCCTCCAACCACTGTGTTTTTTGGACCAAAATTATTTTTATTTAATTTAGGATATTCTTTGAATTAGATCTTTTTCCACAGACAGTCTTGACACTTCTGACATGGTTTCAAATCAGAGAAAATACAATACAACAGAATTATTAGTAGTATAATTGCACGCATTTGACAAAAATTCCAAGGACACAAATTCAGTTTTAAGTGGTGTGGGCAGAGCAACAAAAAGGCACACAAAGATTAAGCATCAAGCCCTCAATATTGGCACTGGCAAATAGTTTTGTTTTTTTTAACAGCCACATTTCAGGGTAAGTTTCGTTTTTCTACCAAACAATGAGTTGCATCTTTGACTGTTCACCCCCTACACCAAAAACTGAGAAGTTCTCCTGGTGGCGATGACATTCAGTATCTACTACGAACTGCGACTAAAAATTTGATGACAGCAGCATGACCGTAACTACACAACCCAAAACACTGGAGCCCTAATTCATCAGGAGCAGTCTAGACTTTCCCTCCTTTCACCAAGCAAGTGACCAGAATGCATCTCTACGTCTGTGTCCAAGTATAAATACAGTATACTGTGAGCGGCGCGCGCGCGCGCGCATCTGATCAGTGTTCAAACAAACAAAACAGAAGAAAAGAAACACTCAGAAAATCCATCCTCTGTGCAGGGACTCCACTTCATTCAGCTGTCTAGCTCTTTGGTTTCCAAGCCTCTACAGTGCATCCGTTGCAGGGGCCTCTGGGATCTTCAAACCGGCTCCGCTCAGCCTCACGAGGCCTACCTCAACCACCAAACTTATTTACTCCCACCACGTCTCCTCTCCAGCCGACGCTTCCTCCCTCTCACTCAGCCAGAGTCTCCTCCTTACAGGCATCTGCAGAGAAGAAGACAAGTTAGGACAGGACTACTTGATTTTTTTTTCCCGTCATGCATTATCATCATCAATAATTGTGCATAACCGAAAACATGAACCATTTAGGCCTTAAAAAAAAATATAATAAATCTCTAGTTGGAAATATTCATATGTTCGACCAAAATATTCACAAATCAACATTTCTATCAAATTGTCAAGACTTTCTTTTGCTCAACTCCCCACTTTAACGAGGATACACCAGCAGCAATAAAGTCAAAGGATTAGGAGTACGAATAATTCGACCCACTTCTCTATAAAACATAAAGACACGTCTGTCTGAACTGAGCTTCCTGTTTTTCAACAAGGTTCATCCTTCCTTTTGAAGCCCTGAGCGACGGCCACAGTAGACTCCGTGACAATTTACAGCAGATTCACCAAATTGAGGCGGTGTTCTGCACAAATATAAACATTTAAAGAAAGCCTGGTTTGACAAACAGTAAACCTATCCTTTAAACTGCTGTGTGTCATGTTTCGTACTGATCTGAACACACGGCAACCTCCAACACTGAACTCACTAAACGTATGCAGGCATCTGTTAATTGCTTTCAAGCGTATCAATACAAAACATGAGCTTGCTACTTGCAAAATGCAATTACATCTACTAAAAGCCAAACATCAATGAGCAGAATTTAGAATGTGTAAAGCATCTGCACAGGACAGCTAATGCCATTCAAACCCAACATTTGAAATTGATTTCCCTCAATCTGTCCTATGAAACTACTGTATGAACTCATCAAATACACAAAATAGCAATTTGCTAATCTCTATTCTCACTTTGAAGCTGCTGTATGATGAAAAACAGGTATATATCAAACATATTTCGATGCACTGGTGAGGGCAGACATGAGATATGTTTTTAGAACCAGCAGCAGTGAAGTCTCATGTCCTGACCAGAGGAGGGCAGCCTCGTCACCCTCCCCTAAAAATCCACACAGCCCTGCTGCATGCAGCAGCATCCAGCACGTCAGGCACCACACAGCCAGCTACAGGCGGCAACCAGGTGCGTTTTTCCTACCTGGGCCACGGGTAAGGCGGGGTGGGGGGAGAGAGCTCAGGGTCCGGGGCAGAGGGGGAGTTGGGAGGCTAGCGATGCTGAGCATCTATACCTGCGGGGCTGAGCACCAGGGCCTGGAGGATGTCAGACAGGGAGACGATGCCCTCGATGCTTGAGCGCTCGTCCACCACCACCAACCGATGCACCTGGCACAAAGCACAAATACATTTTTACATCAGTCCTGAGGTCAAGTCTCGTTAACGTACGTCGTCCCGTTTTCAAAAATCTCACTTCGGCTTTGACGATTCTGTCCACAATGGTCTCCATCGTTTCCATTTTATGGCACTTCATGACTCCTTCAAAGTACTGAGAGCGGTGTTTCAGAGCCTGCGTCACCGTAATGTCCAGGTTATTGTACGTCTTCTCAGCAGCCAAGTTCTACACACACACACACACACACACACACACACACACACACACACACACACACACACACACACACACACACACACACACACACACACACACACACACACACACACACACACACACACACACACACGGCGCAGTTTAGCCTCTTTACATTTGGTATTTTGTTTCTTCAAAAACTGAAATTGTAGAAATGTTAACTTACAATCACATCAAACTTGGAGTAAATATCCACAACTTTGCCTGTGAGAGAACATAAAGAACTCCAGTACGTGAGTAAGTTTAGTATTATTATTTTTATGATACTTTGCCAACACTGGACATTTGTTACCCGACTCATCCACCACAGGCAGCGCAGACACTCTCCTCTCCACAAAAATGTTGAGTGCTTTGATGATGGGCGTGTTTGGGTGGATGAAAGCGATGTCATTGTACGAACCAATGCCCAGTTCTCCGAGAGTCTGCTTCATGAAAGCTGGCTTTGGCATTTCACACATCTGGAGTACACAAACACATACAATGAGGCAGGAACATGACGAGTGGGATCACTCACCATCTGCTCCATTTAAGTAATGTCACATTCTACCAATGTCCACATTGTCCACTAGAGGGCAGCAGGCAAATGGAAGTGAGGACGAGATGACAGAGTTCCCAGCACAAGTAATCCTAATTATCCATCATATAGATTTAAATGCTATGCAAGCTAAACACTCATGCACTGACAGACAGGCAGGGTTTGTGTTGGACTCACAAAAAGCTGGAGGAACTTGAGGATCCTCTTGTGTGTGAGAATATAAAGTGCATTCCCCGTGACGGGGTCGATGACAGGCAGGCGGTGAATTTTGTTTTTGATGAGTGTGTACACTGCATCGAATAGGCTGCAGTACAACAAACACAATGAGCAGTTATAAATCGCACGATTAAAAAAATAAAAATAAAAATCAGCCCACATGGACAAAAATATGCAATAAGAGAGATTCATAATTCACGGTCAGACTACGTACCTTGCGTCAGGTGATATGTTGACCAGAGGTTTGAAAGTCGCTTGAAGGTAAACCTCTGTAGCAAGAAATTAAATATTAAAGTATTTTATATTCGGCTTGTAAAACACAAATAAAATCGTACATTATGCATGTTTACAGAAACATGACGGTACGATCGTGATGCTAACCTCTCCACGTCTCAAGCTTATGTTCCTCTAATTCATATATTTGCACCTGAAAGACAAGAAATAGATGTTGGTATAAGAAATAAAACATAGGAACCTCCATGCAAACATTATGTCAAGTAGACTTACCATTGGCGACTTATAGTATCGGTGTAGTATGATGATGAAATCTGTGATTGTCAGCATTCCTGCAATGAAAACACACTAGATCTGTAAACAACATACGGCGCCATGCCTGCAGGCATTGTGCAATTGGGTAAAAGAGAGCGCGCTTACAAGGGCGGGGTCCAAACAACACATTACCCACCCCCCCTTTATCCTCACGCTGACCTGGCATTTATTATTCATCACAGGCTGACTTGCAATAAACTCCACAGGATAAAAATACAGCACAACAAAGCCGACTGAGCGCTGGTTTGGCTTTTGACATTCTATTACTAATAGAAAGTTGTTTCTTTTAGCCTGCGTGGATTTTTTTTTTTTGGGGGGGGGTTGAATGTTATTTCCAACTTCTCAGAGCACTTATCAATACAGAGGAGTCATAGCTGTGTTTAATGGTTTATGGCAGCTCTAATGACTTCTGCTCAATATAAAGCATCGCACTCCACAAGACATGACCAGCAGCATTAATACACAGCCTGTCCTCTCGGTTCATTTAGCAATGGAGCACCAGCACAGCAAGAGAAATCATAATAAAATGAGCAATTTAGCTTTTTCTACAACTTAACTGTGGACTAAAAATATGTAAAGTCTTAAAAAGGTGCTGGAGTCAAAGCTACAGAGTAAGTGAGAAGAATAAAGGCATCTAAACACATTTCTTCTTGCAAATTTCACTCAGTTGGCAAGCTGAAAAACATCTGCAATGTGTAAAGTCTTTGGACGCCTTATTTATGATTTAACGACTCTTTAAAATTAAAACTTTGTTAAACATGCCTAACTTAGAGGCAGCAAAACAAATTCCAAATTAATTTTGTGACGGGTTTTAGGGTTCTTACCCACAAAGCTTTGCTTCTCTGTGTCCCATAGCGGAGCAGCTCGCACACCGTTGGCTACCAAGGCAAAGAACGCTTTCTTCACCTGTCAAGCAACCGTTGAAAAGAAAAACCCAATTACACTATACTTCACTACAACATGTGATGACTTCTTTGACTGATTAGTTGATGGACAGAAAACTTAGCAGCAATTCTGATAGTCGATCAACTCAGTTGTTAAATCAAGCTAAAGGGGCAAATATTCACTGGTCCAAGCTTCTTAAATGTGAAGATTTGCCACTTGTGTGTGTTTTATACATTTTAAATTAAACTGATTAAATTCAGAATGTTGGTTGGACAAATCACGACATTCCAAGATGTCACCTTGGACCTGAACTTTCTATGAAATCTTTACCATTTTCTTGACATCTTGATATTTTTAATATCGACAAATTAATGTCTCATCAAAAATAATCTTTGCCTTCGGCATCATCTGATGACATTTCTTTTTTTTTTTTGTTTGTTTGTCAAATTGTCATAGGTAGAAGAGAGACTTGTGATGAGTTTTGTGAAGTACGCTGTAAACTCCTGATGGCTTTGTGTTGGTTTTAGTATTTTCCTTTTCTTTTAGATACAGACTCAAGTCTGAGCTTCGGTGGATTTAGTGGTTGAAGATCTACACATCAAAGAGGCCAGGCCTCCACAGGATTACTGTTTAACTGCTTTATGACAATTGCATCAACCATCTCATAGAAACCGCTCTGAGGCAAATAGTCCAGCACATTTTACTGAACATTAACTTAAGCCTAACGTCTTTATTCGGTCATCAAGACAAGCAACCTCGACATCAAATAAAAAAAGTTTGTCTGCAGGCGAAGTGAACTTGTCGCAGTACTGACTTGGAGTGCCGTGTCGAACACAACCAGCTTGGAACTTGTGGGGACGATGTCATAGCACTTGTGGGATTTCATGAAGCGCATGTAAATATCACTCTCAGGTTCAGCAGCTGGAAGGACAAAAAAGCAGGAGAATACTTTTAGAGGAAGGATAAATCTCACAGGGAATATATAATGAGAGCCTGAGAACAAAACGCACTCAGAGCATAAACAACCATTACGGGTCTGGACCACTTAAAGCCACTTTACTGCTCCCTCTTACTGACAATTTAGATCCGCTTTAAGCACCAACAAGACCAGAAACAGGAAAAACACAGACAACGCTACTTGGGAACTCACTGATGATGCGGTTTGAGATTACGCATGGTGGCGAAACACTGAGTTCTCTATTAGTTTACTGAGAAATCTAAATAAATAGCGAGTTATGTGTCATTAAGTAAAAATAAAACATTTTGTTCCAGTGGATAATGATAGAAAATGAAAAAAACAACATTGCTGGTCTGACAAATAAACATTTTGAAGGCATATCTCTGATGCGTTTGTTACTTTTCTCGGATATTTTACAGATTGAATGATTAGTCAATCAAAAACATTCTAAAATAATCTTTTCTTAAAACGTTAGTTTCAACCTCATGTGCTGCAATAACTTGTATTCACCTTGATAAAATGCAGAGCCCTATTAAATGTATTTTAAATGCAAGTAGTTTCTCCAGTACTTCACAGGTATGTGTCCATCTATCAAGACCTCATCAAAAACATATGTATTTAGATAAACAGATGTGTTATGACAACAACGCAGTAAAGTCAGTCGCCTGTAGAGGAAATCCCTCCAATTTGTGACAATTCACAGCAGCTGAATCGCTGGGTCTGCGTGCATACGGCTCTGATATCCGACTATCCTTTCTCTAAGAAACAGCTGGAATACCTGAGACATCCTGATGTGACGGACTCACCTTTACGTTCCATCGCCAACTGCGTTAAAAAAGGTAGTAAAAAAGGAGAGCACCGGTTCGTCGCAGTGGGACACTTACCATCATCGTCTAGTTCAAGTTTCTCCAGCATGCCTTCGAATAAACCGTAAACCTGTGAGAGCAAAGGGGCAGAAGTGTGCAGTGAAGATCGCAGCGAGTTCTCACAACAACAACAACAACAACACACGGCAAAACTTTGCTGTAGATTTGAGAGTGAGCGGCGGGGTGAAGCGACTTTTTCCCCAGCGGCCCCAGCAGACTGATTACACAGAGTACGCAGAAACACCAAAACCACTACACGCGCGCACACACGCGCGCAAAAAACAACAACAACCGTCATGCGCCACCGGCGTTTCATCGATTACATAAAGCTCATCCAAGTCCGCTAAATATACACAGCTTACGTAACATAAACATTGTGCTGTAGCGCTGCAACTTTAATGGCACGTTATCATTATCATTAGACTACACACACCCACCCCTTAAAACTCAGAGTGGAACAGTCCTGATCTATTTGCTGCAGTGGGGGGGTGGGTGGGGGAGAACCAATGTCTACGCGCTGACCAAACAGCGCGCGAGAATTATTCCCACCGTAATGAATCAGATGCATTCTTTGTTAGTTGTAATCTATCAAACAACACTCGCCAGAGGAAAAGTCTTTCCCAGACAGTGTGGAGAAAAAAAAAGAAGAAAAAAGAAAAAAAAAAAAGCAGGAAGCTCCACGCGCTGTGGACACACCCCTCTATGCAGGGCAACATGGGTGCTTCACCATATTAGGAAATCCCTTACGTTGCTTAGCTGCAAGAAGCTGGGATGTCTCGTCACATCATCAGAGCTAATGTCTTCTGACAAAACGAGCAACGTAGCCGAGTTCCGCAAAAAAACAACTCTTTGGAGAAAATGGCATGCAAAGTGTGCAATTTGCATCTTGCACGCAACATATGCGAGCATTGACATTTGCTGTGTCATGCTGAGAGACTTGCATGGCCTATGAAAAGTGTGCAAGTTGCAATACACCTGATTTCCCCTGGTTCCTAATTTGCAAGCATATTCACAACAGGCCACTGCAGCAGTGGGAGACAGCCTGCATACCTGCTCTGGGATGCGAGACAGTCCCCTGTGTCGCCCCTGCAATGGTGACACAGCGCTTCTCTTGCCAAAAACACACTCCTGCACTTTCATAAATCTTTGCCCTGCTGCATCACAGCAGGCACTTGGTCTGCTTTGTTCTTACTGTGAACTCTAGGAAAGCAGACATGCACACATCCATTAAATGAATTGCATTTGTGCTTGGCTTTAGCAAAAGTACAGCATCATAAGATTATTTGTCAGCCTCCCCTTATGAATGCCAGAGAGAGGGGGGGGTCACAGAGAGGAAGACAGGCACCGGCTCATCGCTCCCCAACCACACTCATGAGTCCTTGTGTGTTAATACAGACAGTATACAACATTGGTGATGAAATATTGATTTACCCCTCTCTAGCTAGAATGCACAATCACTCACGGCTGACAGGTGGAGACAGACCTTCGGATAGTTATTCATTAAATGGGCACACTAGCTGTGGGAAATCTGGTATCACATCCCGACTCAGACTGTGGTGAATCCTAAATAAAACCCTTGTGACAAAACACTGAGCCAAACCCTCAGCCGCCAGTCAATTGTGCACCCGCTTAGTCCGCCATCTAAGATATTGCTTCAATGCAGAGTTAATATTTATATTGTCCGAGCAAATAGTGCAAACACAGGCCTGCTGACACACAGCATGCTCCAGTTTCAGAGCTTGAATTAAAGGGATTTGCATCATCCATGCTTTCTGTTCACCACTCCCCAAGTAAACCCTTATGACACCAAGTAAAAAAGCGCATGACTCATGGACAGACTGTTATGTTGTTGACACAAAAGAAAAAAGAAAAGGAAAAAAAAAAGAAATCGTAATTAGTTTTAACATCTTGTGATCCGTGCTGTTTTCGTCAGTACTTTCATAAAATATGACTTTGTATAAATTGATGCTGAAGTAGTGCAAAGAAACAGCATTTTACCTGCAAATTTAGTCACACATTCAGGCTATTTTTGAGTAAAAACAATTCATATTTCACCTATTTTAGGAATTTACATGGGTATGCTACTCCAAAGCCCCCAGGACAGTTCAGTCAGTACTTGTTAACTCAAGCCACCCTCTTCTAAAGCCAGACGGTGACCTTTAAACTCGTTTTGTACCTGTGATGTGAACTCTCTCTGCTCCATAAACAACTCTCCACACCAAATATATATTTACTTTCCAACATTGCTGGCAAAAGCAGTCACTACTAAATCTATTTGATTGAGTCATAGCCACAATGATTTATTGATTAGCGTTCCCAAGCATTGACCAAACTGACCTGAGGCAAACAAATAACCAGAATTCTTCTTTAAATGGCAACTGAGACATTTTTTGCAGTGTGACTCACTTGTGGCGAGGTAGAGTAGGATGGCACAGGGCTCGAGGAAGAGATCGGGGGTTTAGCAGAGGGAAGGCTGAGGCGCTGTCCTGTGTCTGGAGGCGTGGAGATAGAGCGGGATCGGGTGCTCGCCTCCAGGCGTTCAGGGCTGGGCCCACTCGGCCGGGCCTCCTGGGTGAACACAGGCTGGCTGCAAGCCTGGGTTGGGGTGGAGGGTGGTGTGGAGAGTCCAGAGACTGCAGAGAGATAAAACAAATAAAAAAAGGGAGGTCCACAATAGATACCAAAACGTATCACTTGTTCCTCTCAACGACTGTCCATACTTTGTTTTCAGTGACACTGAAACACCACGCGGATCAATGTCGCCGATGGGCTTAGTTGGCAAGACTGAGGTGCTACAATCATGACTGCTGCAGATACCATCAACGCGGTCACATGCTATAACGGACGAGGAATGCATATCTGATCCATCAGGGACTGAGAGAGTCCTGGGTACCAGGAAACAACACAAATGCCAGAGATAAAGTCTCAGCCCAGTCGATGACAGACATGGATGAACCACCATTAGAAAGACAGCTATAAAATCATATCAACTTAAATAACAAGTAGCAGCTCGTGTTAGCTTTAATAAGCGCCTTCAACAAACATTGTTACCGTCATTATTTACTGAGTTTGTCCTTTTATCCACACATTGTGAATACAAATATTATCCAGTACATAAATTACATCTTAAGAAGTTTATGAAGAATACATTATGCATCACGTAGATGTGTCAGTTACTAATTATATTCTATCATATTCTATCAACACATCTACACACCTTTATGAATCACAAGCTCATCTCAAAAAAGGTTTTGACATTCTGGAGGCCCCTATAAAGTCTTGTCAACCCACACAGGTGTTTTCACTTATCCTGATTAGACCTGAGCAGAGGACTAATTAGCCAGAAGTGAAAACACCTGTGTGGGTGTGCAGAGCCTTTCATTCTTGTTAATTCATTCACATGTATTGTCTCTTGCTTTTTTTTGTTTTGTTTGAATGTTTGTATTCATCCACACTAACAAACACTCTCTTTAGCTGTGGGAGAGGTGGCTTGGATCCTGTGTGGGATGAGTGGCTAAAAAAGCTGAGAACTAGTCTCTGTGGGTTGGACCTCATTAAACTTTTAGTGTGACAAATAGGCTGCATGTCTTGAAATGAGAGCGGTAAAAAGCCTCAAGAGAAATAATAAATAAAATATGAAATATGACAAAAAGACACAATAACAATTCATTATCAAAACAATTAAAAAAGCTATTCCCCTTTTAAACACTTAAATATTGGAATAAATCTACGAGGTTGCCCTTATATTTAGTTTTACTTCTCAATATTAATGTAAGTATCCTTTTTTGATAGTTTTTTAAAATGCATTAATGAAGTAATTGATTATATTCAACTGCTAACTCAAGGCTACAATTATCCTTATGGCATATTCCTCAGTAATACTGCTGTGAATTGACAGCTGTTGACGTCTGCATCACTCTGTATTAACGAAAAATCCCTTGATGGCACTCCAAAGCTCATCTCATCTCAATGAATGCTCCAGAAAATGATCAATAATGTATCAGTATTGGAAAAAGAAACACAATGAATCATGCAGGACGCCTTTTTCCTGTTCCTGGCGTCCCTCCACAATAACTAAGCCGATTACAACATAAGCAGCCGCATTAAACTGCAGTCTAGCAGTCAGATACCCGTCACGCTGCTCGACCTGCCACAGTGTCGGCTTGCAGGTGTCAGTCACTTGACAGCCCTCACATGCTCCTTCACGTCAGGCATCGCGGTCTTTACGCAGGGTGACATGCGACACTCACGCCGCCCCGCCTCCACCGCACCGACATATTTCTAAAGGCCGGACAATGAGTGACATGGGTGATGAGGACCAAATGGTTCACATTACAAGGTCTCCACCACAAGACTTCCAGTTGACTTTTTGTCACGCTTACATATCCGACACTGGTGTGCCAGTAAAGCGGACTCAACCAACGGCATGAAAATACAAGAATCAGTTTCAGTTGACTGATTCGTATGAAACAAACTAAGATTGTTATTCAAGTAATTTTAACATACGACTGAGAAATGAAGTATTTAGGATCATCACTCAAAAGGTTAGAAAGTTGTGTGTACTTCTAAATGAACCAGGACAGAAGTGTCCATATTGTGACCAGTATGACACATTGTTTTTAGAACGTTTCTTGTGACTTTCTTGCCTTCAAAATATAATCTTCTAACAGACAATTATACAAAGTTAGGAGATACTTTTCATAAATGAAGCCTTGTGTGTCAAGTGAACACATTTCTTTGGTCCGTCCAAGCGCACTCCGCACTATCTCTTGACATTTAGTTGGCGAGCACCAGCCCTCTTTGGCTTGACCTGTTTCCGCAGTGTTGCCTTCTTATTTTAGCCGCGCTGTTGTGGCACATTCCACAGGAGGAGATAACAGCGGGGCTGGGATCCCTCTCCTCGGCCTGGGTAATAAGGGGCAGCTAGACACCACACAGGACACAGGAACGCCATTGCTGTAAGTAGTCCAGTCCATCTAACTTTACAAACGTACAAAAAACACTTACGCAGTACTATATATATATATTATTACAGAAGAACATACCAAACACTGACAAGATGCACTTTTGCAAAGCTCTGTCTACACAGGAAAACAAAAGCAGCAATAGACTTGCAATGTTAATCTTTCCATACCTTGAAAATCAGTAAGAGCAATGAGTCAAATTTTCATTTTCCATATCACTTTATTGTGCAACTATTTGAATCAGAGATGAAACGATTGTCCAAATATATCAATAAGTCAACAATTAATCGGTAGCTACTTTGTTAATTGATTAAAGGCTCTACATAGAGCTCCATCATCTAACACCAAAACAAAAAGGGCACGCCGGCCACCCCTCCTCCCTCCCTTTGCGTTTCTTCCTAAATCCATGTAATGTAATGATTAGCTTGTTAGCTGTCTTGCTAATGCTAGCTAGCTAAATTCATGTATTCTTCGGTGGAGGAAAATCTGAAACGTCACCTTCAGCTGAACGCTTTGAAGTGCACTCTACCAGCTCGCTTCTTCAATGCCAAAGGCTTTTACATTCTAGAGGCCTTACACAGCCACGGTCGAGTCGGTCAAACTCGTTTTTTGGCTGATTAGACCCGAGCACAGGTGAAGCCAGAAGTGAAACCACTGATGTGTGTACAATTTGAGGGTTTCAATTGAATTTTTGGGATGGCTTTGATTACAGGGTATTCTTCGGTAGAAGAAAATCAGAAATGTCGCCTTCAGCTGAATGCTTCGAACTGCACTCTACCGTCTCACTTTTACAATGCTGTGCGAGACGTCACTCTCTTGGTCTCTTCATAAACACGGCGAAGGCCAACAGTTGCAAAGGGAAGGACTCGTATGCACTAAGTTTCACGCGTGGCCGGCTCGGCTACCAAAGCTAAGAACAGAGACACTCGAATTACAACACACACACACAATTACTCCACCATATCTTTACATGGCAAATAGTTGCTGCTGCTGCTGCTATATTTATGTTCAAAATCTCATAGGGTATATAGCTCCTCTAACTTTTTGTAATTTTTCAAGCAAAACGCCAAGCATTTCCTTTCTCCAGCTTCTCATTGTGAAGATTTATTGTTTTTTAGTGTGTGTAATGTGATAGTTAACTGAATATTTTGGGGTTTTGCATGAGATGCAGTGATTGGGAGGTGCAGAGGCTGCTTGGAGGGCGGCAGATTAGCAGATGCTACTCACGACCGGTTGTTATATTGCAATTTACTAGAAGCGTGTTAACATAACACCCGTAAAAGCAGATCCTCTTACAGTGGGCCCCCCCCTGGGGAGTCGACAGGGTGTTTTTAGTCAAGTGGTGCTACGGTGACTCCGGGAGCAACGTGATCCTCATTGGTTGACGTCAGAGCGGTAGCGAGGGCTGCTACAGGCCCCAATGGACGCGGTGCTACAGCCCTCTCCGGCCAGCCGTGTAACACAAGGAATCACCACTGTGAATGGCTATGTTTGTGATAGCGCACTGGTTTAGAACTGGTGTGTGGATTGCGAAGCAAGTCAGTAACTCCAATTAGTAATACGGGTTTAAAACTAATTTGCTAAGTTCACCATAATACAGATTCTCTGCTACAAAGTACGTGGCAGTTCAGCACCTCGATGATGGCCGGCTCACTACAACATAGGTGTGCAAACTGCATCATGGCAAAACATAATGAGCAGTCGCAATTTGAACTGAAGTACAAAATGTCGCTGAGAAGCACAAAGACTACTGAAATTTCTCATGGAGATGTCAGCAGCGACACAGTTGAGCTTCCACGGTGTAGAAGCGCCGTGGATCAAAGGACTTATGGTTTAGGCTGAGGTGTCACCGCGTTGTATACTGCCTTTACAACAAACTCTACATCTTACGCAGCAGCCACATTTGGACGTACATCATTGTAACGGGCTCCTCTCATCCACTCCGCCGACGTCAGACCGGCTGTAAATCAGGAGCTGTAACGTCCGTGACGAAGGGCCACTTGAACGCCTCACAGCGTCTCCCAGTGCTTCACACATCGAGCATTATGAGCTAACACTTTACGATAGCTGCCTTAAGTCTGCATGGCGCTCTGTGCTTTTCACTTGGCCTCCATTTTCTGTCCCTGTTCATGTTGGCCTGCTTTCCTCATGAGAACCTGAGGGAATATTACAAACAGGGAAAGAGTCCCCACACATAGGAAAAAGCCCCGAAAACTCGACTTGGCACCTTCTGACTATCCCTACATCAGCTTAAATGCTTTATGTTGATTTAAATAAAGTATTTTTTAAATGTTTTTTAAATGGAGCAGCTATTCTGAAGAGACACCCTTAGGATATGGGACAGAAATAATTAACTGTATCACATAGGGTGGCTATAAATTACTTTACCATGATGACGGGATGATTACAAAACACATTTCACTTATTTCTGTCACTGCTTCAATAATAACATCATAAGGAGAAATATTAATCAGGCACAATGCATACAGAATCACGCAATATGTGCAGTTTTTAGCAAACCTCTTGCCTCAGGTCGTAGCTTCACCCCTTTGGTGTCCAGCCACTTTGTGCGGACGTCCTGCATGCGTTTGTGAAACCAGAAACCATGTAATCAGCACCGAAACTATATGGAGAACCTAAGGCCATAGTGATGAGCATTATATATAAATCTGGATCCAGAAGTACTAGACTAGTGGAGGAAGTTGCAGAATAAAGGGAGCGTGTGAAGAGCACAGCACGTTACCAGACAGACATGACGACTCGGACTGATGCCGCCCTCCTAGCCCGTCTTGCTCCTTCCGTTTCTTGCTCCTCCTCAGGCTGCCAAACCTCTTCATGAAGCACGGTGGGTTGTGGGTTCAAGACTAAATTTGACCATGACCATCTGCATTGCGATATGGGGTGCAAACATTGGCTCGAAACTGTCCCAAGAGAGAGTCACTCCATTTGCTAGATGAAGCAAGTTGTACAGAAATTATAGTTGAAAAGTGCGTCCACCTGACGTCCACAGATCTAGAGGACGATTTGTCTTTTGAAGCAGTTTTTGTCTTTAGAAGATAGAGATGGTCCTTCTTATTAATAAAAAGGAGTAGACTGGTCACCTTCAAATCGACGGATGAAGAATGTATGAAACGGTCCTCAGGATTCTTCTGCAGGAGAATAAATTAATGTTGGCATAAAGTACAGCATTACACTTTTACTTCAGAAAATGACAACCGCAGCAAGAAAAAAAAAAAAAAATCCACGGAGCCCAGTGCCAGCAGGGAGCAGTGTACTCAGTGTCAGCTCATACGTTTGATAAAAAAGGAAAGAAAAGAAGCTTCAGCTGAGAAATGTCGCTCCTGCAAGTGATGCAAAGAGCAACTGGGACCGGAGCGCCTTTTCCCCCCCTCTCAGCAGAGTCAGTGCTGTGAACTGTCAGGTGCAGCTGTGGGTGGCGTCTCTTTAATATAGCACCGCATGCCAGCAGCCTGTAAAAGGACGACCAGTCTACAAAGGAAGCACCAGCGATTGGCTCAGGCTGCACATCCCCCCACCCCCCCCTTCCCTCCCCTCCCCTCCCCCTTCCAATACCCTCCCTCTCCCAACAGAGGAAAGTAAGCACAGGCACATCTGTCTCACTCTGTCTTCACACAGTACATTCAGGATCAGGGATCAGTCTCAGCATTTCCTCAGATTAAAAACAAATAAAGACGTAGAGGCTGTGGTTTTGAGCTGGGCGTCCTGCAGCTCTGTCACTTGTACATTCGGTTGTCTGTTAATTTTAGGGGCCTGACCTTTAAGACAGGGGGACCTCCCATGTTCTGTCAGCTGATCAGAAAGCCTCCATTCAATACCACGAGCCTCCCCTACCCCTAACAGATGGCCCACTCAGTATCTGCTGCTTACATTAGCTCCAGTACAGATCTCAATTAACATGTTATGCAAGTGTTCCGCTCAGTGGGTCAATGGCTAATATGAGTGAGGGGTTGAAATATCAATGATGAAATCAGTCGCCTCAAACACCACTTCAGATTCAGTTTATATTGAAGGTTGCCAAGTTCCAGATCCATGAGGATTTGAAATACCGTCGGTGTATTTTGTTAAGCTTAGCTTCCACACACGTAATAAAATCATTCTGTCCTTGTACGGTCTGCGCTGTCTGAATTTTGGAAAGTCAAAACTGCCCGGTTCCTTTATTTACTGACAACATACAGCACACAGTGGCAACAGAGAGAGGGGGAGAAAAGTCTGCATGGTTGTATGAGGAGCTGCTAAGAGTCCGGTCACTTCCAGATAAGGGTATGAAAACACCACCGTTGCCTTCAGCGGTGAGAGACTGACAATGTCCAGGCGATGGAGAAGACACATATTTAGACCAGATGGGAATGAAAAGACATTCTGATCATATTTGTGGCAAATATGGCTATAAATGCACCTGGGAAAATGCTTATTATGCAACTTATACAAAATCAGATGTTCAGGAACACATAAAGTCTGACAAAAATATGTTTACAAAAATGGTACAAAAAAACAATATTGATAATACTAATAATGAAGTATAAAACCGGATGCTTAATCAACACTAGTTTGAGGACTAAATCCAGACTAGACTATGCCTTCAGCACCCCCTTGTGGCAAAAGTAGGGTGCCTACAAAAACATCCCCACTACAAAAACTGGAAAAGCTGCTGGCCCACTCAGTCGCTGTATGACATTAATTTACATGCATACTTTGCTGCTATTATCATTGGCCCCCGTTCATTTAAAGCCACATCATTAGTCCGGAAAAAGAAAACCGAGAGGATGTAACATCTCGGACCACATCACACTCTTAAAAGGGCTGGAGCCGACGGTGTGCTTTGGTGTGCTTTAGTTTGGTTACCATCAATAACAACATCTAGAAGAAACGGAGCACGCCGACTCTTGAGGTCTGGCCCCAGCAGAGCTATTCCACCAGCAGCTGCCAAACCGACCCTGTGCGAGGAAACCGAAGAATGGGTGCGTGTGCGAGCCAAAAACATATGACTCATCGTTTTGCCGTTGGATGCTGCTTCCAGCAGCGCTGTTTCCATGTGAAACAGGCTGGGTTTTGGTTATGTAATCGGCCACAGAACTACACGGAGACATGAGAGCTGACAATCTGCCCGTTGGGTCTGTTCTTCATCAAACCAGGCCTTGTTCTGCCTAGCCGGTCTCATTCCCACCTCTTAGCGCATACCAGTATTACCATTATGTCATTTGTGAGTTTTAATTTGGGGAATGCACTAATGGCTGGACTCCCACCTGCAGGGTGCCAAACCTGTAACTTAATCTAATAACCTGGCTTTGAAATGCACAGCTCAATGCCAGGTATTGGGAGCTAAAAATAAAGTGAGACTCCTCTTTGATTCTGACGATAAACAAAGACGACCATTTTCTGATAATGAAGGAACATCTATGATCTCCTCCAGCGATCGACCATCTGTCTGATGATGCTCATGACCATGTTGGCCTGTTGGGGATGGCAAAACAAAGCAGTGGATTTTTCTTTTTTTAAACCATGAGGAAATCTAGGCTTCTATTCCTTATTGGCACAATGGTGTTCAATGCGTGCTGCTGTCAGTTTTGCCACAAGCTGCAAAATATCTGAACTCATGAACTCCATCGGATAGAGGCTGGTTCCTGTGTGCGGCTTTACCTCGTATATACAACAGGAAACCCAAATAATCTTCGAGATAACCGAGCTTCATCTTTTGTGTCTTACTTCCTTTATGACCCCCCCCCTTCCTCCTAGACCCACTCTTGCACTAGATAACAGTTTTAATCTGACTTATTGCATACTATCTATCAAACTACAGTTGTAGTCAGACCACCAATCGACTCACCCCTCCTGGTTCTGGAGAAGATTTTGATGCTCGCAGGCGAGGAGCTGGATGAGGAGCGGAACATGCCGCTGAAGCTGAGTCGGCGGGGGGACTTGGGTGGGGAGTCCTGATAGGAGGGATAGGGGAAGATGGTTTTCGGGGAGCCTGAGCCGGCCCTCACTTGCACCGGAGCAGACTGGGAATATGGGGGCAAAGGGGCGCCGGCTGGGCTCCTCGCGGACACCCCTTTGGTGGGGCTCGCTGAACGGATGCGGCGCTCTCCCTGAAAGACAATAAAAAGAGATGGTTTTATTCTCCTGCACTTTTTAAAAAGGTGTGACTTTATGCTCAGAGTGTTGTGTGAGACAGTGAGAGGCTGCAGAGCTGAGCTGATATGTGAAAAACTGACAGACACATAAGAACACGGAGAGATTTATTGTGAAATGACGGCCACTGATTGCACTTTCTTTCTACGTGTGCTTTCCATTATTGGTTACTTCTTCTTTTTTTCCCCACATACACAACACTGTTTTGTTTAGTCAGCCACGTTGTAACACTCTATGGTACATCCTAAAAAGCAGTATGAGAATGTGAGTAGCGCGTGCAGAGTGCAATAAGGGAAATGTTCTTTCATGATCCATAAAAGTTACTGAGATACCAACCATATTGATTCCTTACTTTCTTAAACAGAGAGCTCTGTGACGCAGCATTTTTCACTCTTCAATTTGCATTCTGCAGAACATTTCATTCAAACCAGCCAAATCCTGAGCAGCACTATCTCATTGTGTTTGCACATACAGCTGTAAAAGACAGCAGCAAAATACATCCACAATTTTACAATTCATGCTGAGGCACCATGTTTAAAGGCCTCGCCCTCGATACGAGTCAGTAACAATCAGCCCTCCTCTTAAACAACACTGAGCCTATTTTTCATTAGGACTTTCTGTGTTTACTAGTCTGTCTTCGCAAGGTTAATATCATGTAAACAGAGAAATTCTTCTCTTTTTCGCTGTGCAGATACCAAAAACAAAACAGAAGAGACGGCAGCCAATCTCTCCGGAGACAGAGAGCGCCTCCTCCCACTGCTGACTGCCGTCTGCTCTGGATGTGCCAACAACCAAACTTTTAACCATTTGTGGTCTCTGATACAGTGAGGCGTTAGAACACGCAGCGATCTCCAGCTCGGGAGGGAGTATTTACAGAAAACAATCAAATGAAACAAGGAGTGTTTTGATCACATTGTTGGTAGATAAAAAAAGCCCACATAACATAACCGGGCTCAATAAAAACAGATGCATGATGATATGAAGTGCGCTGTAATGCACGGATAATAAAATCAAAAAACGGGGAAGAACTGTTTGTCTGGTCTCCTTCACGAAGGTTCAGAGTGTTTGCTTAGAGGCTAGCTCAACTCCATGTGCACATTTCTGTTTAAACCAATCCTGTGACAAGTCTGAGG
>NW_027176964.1:7810611-7988111 GCF_023349555.1 Cebidichthys violaceus
TATTTTAAAAGTTTTCGTGTGTGTGTGTTTTTTTTTTGTTTATTTTCTTTTTTTTAGTGCAAGTTAATATTCCCTTCGCGGTATTCATTGCTGTACATTCCTCATTCAGTGATGTCTACATTTAGTCATACGGTATACATTGACAGTATGAAACAAAAGGGCCTGCCCTTAGTAAGCAATAAGGCCGCACCCTGCACAGTGCTTTCTCATTCGCTGGTGGATTCCGCACCCCATGTACACCAAACAAACGCACAGACACATACAGACAGACAGAGGCATCTCATACAACAGAGCCCCTCACATATGGCACGAGTCACATCCTGCTACTACTGTGGTAACGTTTCCCTTCCTCCACCCATGTCTTGCCACGATCTTGACGAACCCAACACTTAAATTCAATCAATCAACCTCTCCAAAAGGGCTCAGGCCTTCCGCTCGTTCATAAAATGACTTTAATGTGAAGCCTTTTTTTCTTCTTCTCTCGGTGCAGTGATCGCAGCGTCCACACACTATAGCAAGGAATGCATTTAGGTTTTGTCGTTTTTGTCGGTTTCCTCAGTTAATCCACTTCCTGCACTCAGGAGCTCCGCAGTGGCAAGCGATCTTGTGCTGACCCTCCACAGCGTCAAACTGGTAGTCAAAACACAGCTGGAAAACAAGGAGGGAAACATCAGTTCCTGAGTATCACATGTGCGCTTTAAACGCGTACATTCACACTAGAGATGCATGCCGAAAGCATAATTACGAATCTCACTGATTTTATTGGCCGAGACTTTTGGTTAAGGTTAGACGTCGACCTCCAGTAGTTAGGGTCAGGGGGGGGCTGAACAAAAACGGTTACCAGTACCTTGGCGAGCATGGATGCCAGGCCAGACCTAGCGCCTGAATGCTACGTGGGCCAGGTCTTGCCAACAAAAGCAGTGGGATTCATAATAACACATACCGACACCTGGTATTTAACGGGCAAAGTAGTAAAAAGCCAATACTTTATCAATACAAAAGCAATATGTTCTTCATTCTTTATAAACTTCACTCAGGATATAGATTAGTTTCCACTGAGTTATTATTGAGTTCACAGCATAGAGTGACTTTGCTGCTCTAGACACAACATTAATTCTAATCTCTCTAATTCTAATCTGATCTTTAAATATAGATTAGAGTAGTAGTATCGATAAAATCCAAACGACCCCTGATTTAACTGTATGAATAAGAAGTCTAATCAAAAGAGATTCACCTCTTCTCCTTTTTCAACTCTGCGATTGCAGCTGATGATGATTTTGTAACCTCTTTCAAACGTGACCACCTCAGCGACACAGTTAGGGGCACAAGAGTGGTTGATATATCTGGAAAAACAAAACGAGTTATTACATTATTACATATTACATAACAGTCTACACATGACTATAAATTGTGTATGTTCCATTTTACATTTAACATTTTTG
This sequence comes from Cebidichthys violaceus, assembly GCF_023349555.1. Lineage (NCBI taxonomy): Eukaryota > Metazoa > Chordata > Actinopteri > Perciformes > Stichaeidae > Cebidichthys > Cebidichthys violaceus. The sequence goes on from NW_027176964.1 coordinate 7,812,054, forward strand.
GCAATAGCTAAACTGTTACATTCAAAAATTAAAATCAAGTGTTTTGATTTAGATTTGAATTTCGAAAAATGGAAAATGTATTCTTTTATACAAACCCAAGTATGGCAAAAGGCATGTTTTTAAAATTACCTATGAGGCAATACTGTTGTAGCAGAATAAATAGAGCATCACCTTGAAAAACATTATCCATTTTTTTTTTTTTTAAATACTCAACAGCACTATGCTAGTTTTGGAGCTGCAAGACCATGAAATATGTAATTCCATGTTCTCCTTATACGTTTACAAAAATGTCACAATAACCAACGGAATCTCACAGTACCTTGCTAGCCCTCCAGTTCGAGTGGCGTCTACAACATGTTCGCTGTCGATGCGGAACATGAACACTGTTCGGTTCTGTTGGGGGGAGAGGAGATTTTATTTGCTGTTTTTTTTTTTTTGTGGCAAAAATAACTTTAGATAAATGTAATTGATGAATACTTGAGTTCTGTAGATCTTCTCCTTCCTGATGGCGACCTCGTTTCGGAGGATGGTTCCATTGTACTCGATCACCATAGTTAGTTTTTCCAGGTCTCGAGCAGCAAACAGACCCAGGCCCTGTGAACACGTTACACAAGACGGTATTCATTCTGTCCACGGGGAAGACAATCCAAGAGCATCAGCTGCACTCTGTCAAAGCTGATAAATAAATAAAATATATTTTTGAACACTGACCTGGACGCGGGAGCGAGCCAGATAGACATTGGCTCTCCACTCACTCTTCATCCAGCGGTACTGAGAAGACCTGGGGTGCACTACTGGAGGCTTGCTATGGGGGGCGCCACCTTCTCCTTGGGCCACATTCTGGTTAGACCTGGCGCTGCTGCTGGATACAGCCTGTGGATGTTGCCTTTGTGCAAACAAGTAATGAAACAAAAATTATAGGTTTTTCTTAAGGACAACATACAGCTATTCAACGTCAGCGTCGCTCAATATTACCTTATCACCAGTGAAGTGTAAGGAGAGCTGGTTCTCGGTTGGGCGCGAGCGCTGCCAGCCGGATTGAATATGAGAGGCAGCTCCACGAGAGGGTGGCGTCCGTAACGGAACGAGTACCTGATGCAAGCTTCCACTCCTGGGAGCTGGAATAAATGAATAAAAAAGGGGTTATATACTGCAGCCTCTAAATAATAGCATCTACACATATGTTTAAAATGTCATATTATTTAACCTGAATGAAACCAACAAAGAAAAAAGCAGCAACAAACCGATTCAGAGATCTTGGTGACTGCAGGAACTGTGAGTCCAAACAAGTCCTCTCCTTTCAGGTAAACGGGGAAGAGCTTTAGAGTGCCTGCCTCATTTCTTTTGTCAGCAACAGGACCTAGGACCTTATCCCACACTCCTAATTACAGCAAGAGAAGCACACAGGGTCAGAAACTGTAAACACACAACAATAATACTCCTGTGACGAATACGCAAGCACACACCTTTTGCAGAGTTGTCAGAAAGGACCAGGTCTTTGTAGCCCTGTTCGATCACTCTAATGGTAAACTCCGGCAGCTCCTCTCTGTCCTCGACCGAACAGACGTAACGGCATCTGCGGTTGCCGTGGCGCATGCTCCAGTATATGCGGCACGCCTCGTAGCCGACTGGAAAGATGGCTGCTGAGGAATGGAAGGCTGCCATTTGCAGAGGGGTGAGTTGGCCCACTGCGTGCAACACCAGGCTGCCGACTCGAAAGGTGTAGCCCAATTCTGGCTGCCGCACGGCAGTGGCGATCTGCCGTACTTCGTCCCTCTGGACGTAGACACGTCGGAAGACCGCGAAGCAACGCAGCTCGTGGTCCAGCACTTGTCCGGTTGTCCCCCGGGGCCGGTGGGCGTGACACAGCATGGTCTTGTCCTTGAAGAAGGTGCACTGAGCTTGCAGCGCGCAGGTGAAGTGGTAGACATTGGTGCAGCGCAGGCGGTGGCAGCCGCTGGTGGCTCCGGTCTGCTGGCAGAAGGCGCAGCGCACCGTTTGGCCGCGGCGCAGCGCAAGCTCCACGTTGATGAGGGCGCCGGCCTGCGTCTCGTAAACCTCGGTCGACCACAGGGCACAGTTCAGGTGAACCCACACGTCCAGATCGAGATTGAGAAGCCTAGCGGGGCCGTCTGTGATCCCGTCTCCGAACTGGTGGCAGAAACAGCACCGCCTGTGGTCCCGGAGCGATGCAGGAGGGCGCAGGGAGGCCCCGAGTTTCTTCAGGAGCTCGTCGATCTTATCCTCGTCCGGGAGTTGAGAATTCCCTCTCGGCACCACCACCTGGACAGTCCACTTCCTCCAGCGGAGTCCTTTCTGTCTCTTTCCCTGGTGCCAGCCATCATGGGACCTTGCCCGGGCCTTCAGCTTCACCGTGACCTTGATGGCATCTGACTTGGTCTCCATCTTGGGTGTCTCGTCCGCCATGGGGAAGGGGATGGGAGGAGTAGAGGGGGGAGATTGCTTGGGCTGAAGCTGGGCCAGGCAATGGACATCTAGCGATGACATGTTGTTGCTGTACTGGTGCAGAATTTTAGAAAGGCTCTCCGTTTGCTCGGACGCAGGGAGAAGGGACACCGATTCCTGAAAAGAGGAGACAAGAGCCATGACGTCGAGCAAAAAAAACCTAAAACAAATATATTAATTGCATGTTATTTAGACCCACGGTGGCTTTACAGTGGTACAGACCTTAGTTTCTGCAGTTGATCTGGATTGCAGAGGTGACGAGGAACAGTAGAGAAGGAAGCAGCTGTGACTACAGAAGACCAGGTCTTCAGATTTCAAACGGCCTCCAGATTCCTAATGAGAGAAAGCAGTCCACATTTTAACAGGCTGAATAAGGAAGGAGGTGTTAAATCAAAGCCTCACCAATTTTAACTGCTTAAGCTCAACTGATGTTAAAAGAAGTTATGAAATAAACATCAAAAACATATATTCAAATAACCAAAATACTCAGGACTGAAGTCATGGGGTATGCTGTTTAACCCACTAATTCATCTGAAATGGATTTAACTCCAGCAGGCAGGATTTACATAATCAGAGGATATATGCAGTGTTACTGTGGTGCAGTGTGTGTGTATAGATGCGTATGGCCCCTCAGGCTGAAAGTAGATAATACATCCTATAAGTAAAGTCTGGGCATCCAGTCATGGCTCATCTAGTCCCTCCCCCATTGGGAAATCAATAATAAATGATCCATAATTGTTTGGCAGAGATGACTTTTTATGAACTGGTGTATTTAAAGCCTTTTGTACATTATTAGTCTCAAAATCACACTTGTGCTCCAGCTGAAAAGGTGGCCTGCCTACTTAATATACCCCCCTGCTGCTATTCAGAGAATTTAAACCTAATTAATTCGCTACCTTCATGTGGGTGGGGAGATCTTTGATGGATTTCTGCACTCCATTTCCCAGAACCACCACCTTACAGTGGCAGCACCACTGAGGTTTACATCCCGGGCTGGCAGGGGTCTTCTGGTCTGGTCCTCGAGCTGCGCCTGAAGTAACAGAAAATATATTTTTTTAAATGATATACATTTAAAAAATGCATTCTCAGATTGTAAACCTACAGCGTAATGATGCTTGACTTTCACAATTGCTACTTCGTGCCCTTTCACAGGAAGTCATTATGTTTAGCATTAATCAGACACGACTTTCAATTAAAAAACGCTCTTATTTAATTTAGTTGTACTCCCTCACCTGGGCTGTTGGGATGGAAACGGAAATGATGAGCCTGCTGCTGTTGCATCATTGAGTGTGCTCCACTGGGCCTCATCATCTGTCCCAGCCGTCCGTGAAGCCCTCCATTGTCTACTTGCCCGTGGAAGAGCATGGGAGGCCGAGGCTCCATGCCGTGGGGGCCCACCCTGGGACCACCGAGCATCGATGGGTGCCCCCTGTCTGGGGTGCTGCTGACCTCGTAGCTACTGGGGATCTTCACACACAGTAGGTCTGAAATGGCTGCCACCACACCTGTGATGTTCTGAGGAAAAAAAAATAAAAAAGTATAGCTGATTAGATCTTTCCTCCACATTCTCATGGATAAGTCCAGAAAGACTCGACTTATTGTTTTAATGGGATGCATTTATTGTTCTGATGCACATTTACTTTTATGATGAAAAAACTAAAGTTGGCCCCTCGCTAACAGGGATTACCTTTAACAACTGATTTAAACTGATTCTCCTCTCTCATTGGCTAAAGTACGTTTAGTCCTCCGAAGAGAGGGGTGGATACAATAAATAAGCCAGCGACATAGGGCAACCCTGAGTGACTATGCAGCATCAAATGTGATGCATGTATGTAAGAATTAAGACATGAATAGCTGTAAAACAATCAGTATGTGAAACCACAGTATGTGAAACCGCATATCACGTATTCCTACCTCTGCTGCAGCTGGTCTCAGTGTGATGGCTACAGAAACCAGCCCTTGTTTGGAATCATTAGACATGGAGCCGAAAGGGGAGCCGAAGAACATCGCAGAGGGCTCTGTTTTGATATCCTGCAGTTTGATTTCTGATCCTGGAAAATAAAAATAAAAAGAATCACATGCATAAGAGTTTGCCGACACGCTTTTAAGGTATGCTGGAGTTGTGTATTTAAATGTCATGCAAAAAAACATCCAATTCATTATGATTGGAATAAATGTCTTAACTGTGCTGGTTATGTGGGAGTTGTGTGTGTGTTTACCTTTCCCATTAGGCGCAGGAAGCATGGGGAGAACCGGAGACAGGCAGGGGGACGGGGGCTCTTCCTTCACCAGAGACAGGTCTGGGTAGCGACTGATCTCCATGCCGACAACGCTCTCAGGAGATGAGGATGGAACAAAACTGTCAGGTGTGTCCCTGTCCTTGCAAGGCTCCTGTCCTCTGTTGCTGTCATCATTTTAGGATAAGAAACTAAATATTAACCACCTCTGTCGAGACCATGCAGCCCAAATCCCTTATCATGACATGATCAACACAAACAAATGTTATGACAACTGTTAATGGTGTGGCAGCCCTAGAAAAGACAGTTAGAAGGAATTTTACCTGAGCTCCTCCTGGTTGTTGTGAGGAGGGGTGGGGAGGGACGCCGGAACATCCACAGTTTTGGGACCCTGTGCAATGGCCCGGGCTAGAAGGTCTTCTTCAGTCCTAAATGGGACATGTAGCGGCTTTGGGACCAGGCCTTTGGACACTGTATTTAAACAGGAACACAATGTCAACACGACTGTGCACAGTATCCTTGCCCATAGGGCTGGAATTAATCCTCAATCCAAGATTATGATAAAGTGAGATAAAGGGGGGACAATCATGTAACTAAAGGTTTGGCAGGATCTCAGCAGAGACCGCCACACACTTCTAGTGGGTCTTAAGTGATCATTGAGAGGGATTACTTTTATACGAGTCAATACATTGTGTTCTTAGGTAAATCCTGCATTGTATACCTTTTAAGATACATCCGTCTGAATGCTTACCCATGGCAGCAGCTTTGCTGGCCAGCTCCTCCGTCGTGGCAAATCCGTTGATCATTTTCTGTCGGTTCACAGGTGGTGGGGTGGGAGGAAGAGACGCCGGTGGTGTCGGTGGATTGCTGAGGTTACTCTGCTGTGGGAATCAGAACAAATGCAGTGTCAGCGCATGCTGCGCACACACACGAAACATACGTCGCCGTTTATCCAGTTCCAACTTGGTGAGGTAAGCGGATTTCACCTTGTAGGCCAGTTGGGAGTAATAGTCGGACACTCCGTCGAGGGAGGCGCTTCCAAAGGTACCAGACAGGAGGTTCTCTCCATTGAGCTGGCCGCTGCCATAGGGAGCGAAATGGGCAAAGTTGACCCCAATCAGGGGCTCCATCAGGGGCAGCAGGGAGAGCTGCTGTATTAGGAGAGAAAAACAGCACCAGATAAACAAACAAAATTAAGAAAAAATACAACCCCCCCCAAAAAAACATAAAACATATTATATTTATGATTAACCAACCATCATTTATCTTAGATAGATGATAAATTGCTTCGTCTTATATATTTATAAAAAATCCTTCCACCACCACCACCAAGCCAATTCTTCAGCCAGTTCAAGCATTAGCCCTAGTCATGGGTTTGGTATGTAGGGTTATGCCATTACTAAGTTCTTTTACTGCTTGTAAAACGCCCAGAAAAAGTAACCTCCAAATACAGCCAGTCCTGCCTGAAGTGACATCTCTGAGACTGTGCCCTTGAGTTTGGATTGAATATTGGAAGAATAATACGAATTTTAAAGTCTAATCATAGGTGCAGTCATCAACCCTGCTGTGTGCAGACCACTGAACAAGGCAGGAAAATGCGAGGCAGAATCAAACTGTTGTTAACTGTCCAATGACGAGGCTCAAGCCACTCAGTCATAGTCATAACTTCCCTTTTAGCCAGACTTGTGTGATACTTGTGAGAAACAAGCAATACAAAGTGAGAGCTCATTTGGTTTTAAATGTGACGATGACATGATATTGTAAACATTTTTGAATGAGCGAGTTGGATTCATGACGTTTAAATTAATAAACCTCGATCAATGAGCGACTTGGCATATAATCACGAATCCCCTTCCACTCCCCTGAATAATACCAGCTTCTAATACCTGTGTGTGCAATTGCCGTAATATGCTTATGATATGTGAAATTAGTGTCTGTGCACTCGGTGGACACCATTTTCTATTCTGGCAGTAATTAATACTGTGAAATTCTGAATAAAGTATTCAGATTCCAAGCTATAATCTTTCCACCATTCTTTGTTCTCGAAGATGTGCAATTTAATTAACGAGCAGGTTATACAGCGGTGAAATCAATCTTACCTGTTTGATTTGGGTCATTACGGTGTCAGGGCCAGAGTGCATTAGTTGCCTCTCATCCCCTTCCTTCTTCCTCTTCTTGTAGCGAGACGCAGGTTTCTCCCCTCCTTTCGGAGCCCTCTTGTTCCTCCCTTTCTTCTTCTCCTGTTCGAGGACCACAGGTCCAGGGAAGTCTGGGGTGCCATCCGAGTACGCCTGGAGATGAGAAAAATATGTTTTCGCATTAAAAAAACCCCCACATGAATTTCCCTTCAGATTACTTGGGCAGCATTATGGCTCCAAGTTGGATGTTTTCAAACACAGAACTGTGACTCATTCAAAAACCGACAGCTATGACTCATACCAATTTAACTACGACACGCCTCCCATCTGAATCATCCAGCCCATCTATGACTCACTAAGTTGATCACTCGGCGCTCTAGCCGTATGACTAACACAAAGACTGACCCCATTGCTGTCCATGGAGCTTTGCCTCAGCAGGGCTTTGCAGTCTGCCAGCTCCTCCTCCTCCAAGCGCATGCTCTCCTCCGACCTCTGCTGGGACAACCCGGGTGGAGGTGTGCTCTTGTTCTTCAGAAGGTGTTTCAGTAGTTCATTGCCAGCCTCCCCCTTGTTTGGACTTTGCCCGGCAGGGAAGGGAGACCCACTCCCTTTTTTACCCTCCTCCTTCACAGAGCTCATTTCTGAGCCGATGGGCCCGTCCCGTGGCCCATGACACTCACTGGCATCCGTCTGCTCCAGCTTTATGTTGTTAAGGATCCTGTCGTGTTCCTGAGCCTGGGCTCTCGCTGTGTCCGATGAGACGCCGGGGTGTCCAGATTGGCCTCCAGAAAGCTGCCTCTCCAACTCCGAGTGACTGGGGGTGGAAGATCCCAGTAAGGGGGACCTTGACAAGTCCTGCTCACTAAATAGATGGGTGTTTCTGGTTGGAGTTGAGGAGGTGTCTGAGACACACGGCGTGAGCGGGGCTGTAAGGTCCGAGTGTGGCGTTGAAGGCGTCTTGACTGAATCTGCATCGTCATCCTTCTTCTTTTTGCGGTTCCTCTTCTTTTTCCCCTTCTCGTCTGGAATGATGTTGGAGTAGAGTTGGATTAGAGACTGACCTGAGCCTGGAAAGTTAGACGGTAGAGGTGTAGCCGAGTCACCTCCAAACGGTGGACCCTCACCTGGCATCGGTAGCATCAGTCCCGGCCCACTGAACTGACGAGGTCTGGGTTGACCCTGGGGATAATTAGGTGCTTGTAGGGCAAGATTATCAGGCCCAAAACTGGACCCCATGTCACGGGGCATCATTCCATTGCCCATCATGGCTCTCCTTTCACCTTGCATAAACGTCCCGGTTGGTGAGCCCATACCCGGCTGCATGCCCTGCTGCTGGGGGAACATTGGTGCGAGTTGTTGCTGTTGCTGCAGAGGAGGCCTCTGAGGCTGCATGAAGTCCTGTGGCAGCTCTGCGTTGAAAAATGGCATCTGAGCGAGGGGCGCCATGTTCCCATCTGGCCCCATCATCCCTTGCTGCTCCATTTCCATACGGTGTTTCAGGGCTCTCTGTCGCTCAACTTCCTGCATTAGCTGCACCCGCTGTCTCTCCTGCTGCTCCCTAAGCCTCTCCCTCCTCTCCCGCTCCTGAAAGCCTTCACTGAACGGGTTGTTGTCGTCGAACTTCACGCCGCCTCCCTGTATGGGTTTTATACCGCCTGGTGGAGCTGGTGGTGCCTGGGAATCCACGGGCATTTGTGAGTGTTGAGGTATGTTACCCATTGGCATCTGATGAGGTTGGCCGGGGTTTCCCACAGGTACCTGGGGGGGCATTATAGGTGGCAGTCCCTGTCCCGGCATGGGAGCACCAGGGTGCCAGCCAGGTGGTGGGTTGGGAATACAGGGAGGTGGATTTGGCTGGCCAGGATGAAGTGGCATCTGCATTATGGGGTTCAGAGGAGGTTGGACAGTTGGTGGTCCACTCGGGACCATACTGGCAGGGCCTGGCATTGGGTGCATCCCAGGCATTATGGGCGTCATATTGTTTTGCTGCTGTTTCACTCGGTACTCCTCTATAAGTTCAGCGTGCTCCTTCTGCTGTTTGCGGATCTGAAACAAAACATATTTAAAAAAAAAAAAAAGTTATTGAGGTTCTCTATGAAACTTACAAAGACATTACATATCCCTTTCAAGATGTTTTATCACATTAGCCAGACACATTTCTGAGGACACGGTTGTACCCAAGGGAAGAGATGTATGATTTTAATTTCAAACAGAAACTGAAGAATTTTACTTTAAAGCAGAAGTTGGAAAATATTACCACCCAAGAACATTCTTTTCAACACTGCTCTTTTAGGGAGTCAAAGCAGGTTGACAGGTCCAGTGCAGACACAAACCTGTTTGTTTTAAATCCCTCAGTTTGTTCGGATACTAATTTGTCAAGTCTGTTTGGAAAGTAAACACCTAGATATATACCTTCAAATGCATACCCTATACCTACTTTATATGTTAGAACAATATTAGACTACTTAGTTAATATTTAATAATAATCACGTCTGCTATAAAGGTAAGATACAGTCAAAGAAAGCACCTCTGCTCCTGATAAGTAAATATGTCCCAAAAGTGTAAAAAATTAATTGAAAGTAATGATAATTATACCTCTTAAATCTTCTTTGCGTTTATCTAACACTTACATTAATGCCACTATGTCATTGCAAATAAACTTGTGTTTAGAAAAGTATTTTTGGTTAAATAATAATGCTTAAATAAAGTTTTGTCCATCCGTTATTCAGAAATACCTTATTTGAGCAGCACACATCACCCACAACATAGTCATAAGTATGCTCTACATAACTATTTCTAGTGGCAGGCCAGATGGCTAGTTTAAACATTAAACTCTGCTTCATACGTCCAATGAAAGGTTAATGCTCAAGACCGCCATTGTTCAGAGGAGGACTAAGAGAGAATTCAGTGGTGAAGCTTGACAGGCCAAACATTTACCTGCTCCAGTTGTTTCTGCACTACACCCTGCTGCTCCGTGACATGTTTGAGCTGCTCAGCGTCCTCCTCGGGGAACTCTCTGCCTGCCTTCTTAGCTGTTCTCTGCTTGGCAGACAGGGCTTTCTTAGACTTCCTGTGTGCCCCAATCTTCTCTTCCAGAAACTTCTGCTGCATTTGAAGTAGTTGCTGAGTCTCCTGGAGCCACTCCTCATACTGAGCCCTCTGAGCATTATCTGAAAGAAGAAAAAAACCTTTTTGTTAGCAATCTTGACAGCATGAAAAACAAACATCTTAACATTTCAAGGCCTGACAGACCTTCAAACCAAAAAGTTGAAAATGTATATGATTTTTAAGACAACTTACTGACAAATCCTGGTCCAAAGTTTGGAGGATTCGGTCTTGCTACTTGTGTCAATTTGCCATCCTGAAAGCAAGGTTGACAAATATGTTAAATAGATATTTTTCATTATATAGTTTTATATAACATCTAAGCAGATTGATGATTCAATTACCTGTCCAACAATTTGTGGAGGAAGTGGTGTGCTTTCAGGACATGGTGTTGCAGGACTAGGAGGAAATCTGTAATAGAGTAGTACCACAACCACACACCATTTAGTCATCCAATCAAGCACAGTAGCAATTATCCCAATAGTTGCACAATATCCTAGTGGCTGGGCCACATACATACATACATACATACATACACTCCCTCTACCAGTATTACATGTTCTACTCAAGAAAGAAAAGTGAACTTTTTACCTGTTCATGACCATTGGAGTCATCCCCATGTTGTTCTGAACCATGACTTTGTTGATGCCTTTCAGAGCAACCATTTTAGCTTTCATGATGGGATCAGTGATGGCATCAAAATCTGCAAATGACAAATAACACACTCTCAGAAGAGACAGGGTAATCTCAAACATGACCCATACCGACGACTAGAAGTTGTGGCCTAAATAATTTACCGATGTTGGGGAAGAAGGAGTCGCTGGAGCGCTGCCGTATCATGGCTTGCATCTGCCTTTGCTGCTGTTGCTCCTGCCTCTCCTGGTCTAGAAGGTCCTGCAATAGGAGTGGCTGCTCCTCTAGCAGAAGAGGACGGTGTAGCTGGCCGTGCTGACCCATCGCCTGGTTCAACGCTACCTGCTGGGCCAGGGTCAGACCGCTCTGGTCCAGAACACTCTGGTCCAATCCAGAGGCCAGCCCCACCTCTTCGTCTTCCCCAAAGCCACTCATAGAAGTTTCTCCGGCAGTGGTGGCGTCGGGTATTGTAAGTCCGGAGGTATGCTGAGTGTCACTGGCTTGGTGCATGAGGTTAACTCCTTGATTGACAGATTCTACGATTGGATTTAATGACTGTTCCTCAGGCTGTTGCTTTATGAGTAAACTAGACAGGACTGGGGTGGAGTCAGAGAGCACTCCCTGCTGGTTTGAGGTTAAGGTGTTTCCAGTGGCTTGCTGGTCTACAACATCAGGGGGTTTCTGACAGTCTTTGACCTCCGTTTTAATTTCTTTCCCATAAACCATAGAAGCCGAGTCCTGACTCCCAGGGGCTTCTAGCTTGACTTCAGCTAAAGACTGCACACCAGAGGCCTCTGACTTTGCAGAAATGGATGCTGAACTGGATGACGCCCCAGTTCCTGTGCTTGAGTTTTTGTGGATGTCTGTGGTGTCTGCATTATCATCCATGGGATCACTGAGATCCAGTTCCTCATTAAACATGTCTTTCTTGATGTCATCTAGGTCAGGGTCTGTATAGGCAATGATGTCAAATTTCCCAGATGTTAAGAAGTCATCAAGGTGTAGGTCATTCGTCTCTAGATCCAAGTCTTTGCCATCTTCAGGATCCAAATTTAAATTTTCCAAGTCAGCATCCACCAAGTCTTTCACTTCCACGTCCTCAAGATCTTTGACAGCTGATTCTTCTGCATCCAGTTTCTCCTCCACGCCATCACTGACTGTGTCGGTCTGCCCAGCAGGGGGTGCAGTCAGGATCATAGATGCTGCCATGTTCTGGGTCTCATTTGAAGCAGGTTGGCTCATGGATCTCATCAAATGAGATTGTCTGAGTGCGTGGTTTCCTGACATTTGGGCATGCTGATGAAGATTGTCCATGCTGGCAGATAGCTGTATATGGCCAGTGTGGCTAGCCATGGAGTCCAACATCCTGGGCCCCTGATTAAAAGGGAACCTGGAGTCGGGTGTTCCTTGAAAGACTGGTAGTCTTTGACCCTGCAAATTGAGATCCATGTGGCTACCCTGCATGGCACCAGGGGGAAATGGCATACGTGGCCGGTTTTCTATGGCTCTGTGTCGCAGCTCAATAAAAGGCTGGCCCATTATGTTGTGCTGCTGCACCGGCATACCACGTGGTGGGAAGTGCTGGGGAAGCCCCATAGGGTTGCCCCCCATACTTTTTGCCATTTCGACAGACATGGACCGTCGCATTTGAGGAGGGACATCCTGCATTGGGTGTTGCCCCCGGGTAAAGAACTCTTGGGCCCCATGAGGTCCAAGAACCCCAGGTGGAAATGCAAACCTAAAATAGTATAAAAGAAAAACATGTATAAATAGAGATTATAGATTATCTGAAACACATAAGTGTACTAAAAAAAACAACATCACACAAACCTTGGTCCCTGATGTCTCAAATTGGGATCTCCAGGATGTGGGCCCCTGAGGAGTTGTCCCTCATTAGGGAAAGGGACACGCTGATCACCTGGAAAAGGTCCAGGAAACCGCATTGGCCCTCTCATGGGTCCTTGTCCAGGATAAGGTGGTGGAGGCCGGTTGAACATTTCCCCTTGATGCCCAGGGCCCTCCTGGGGCCAGGGTCGTGGTGTTCCTGGGGTCATGTTGCCAGCAGGCTCCTGAGGGCCCCTCTCCTGTCGAATAGCACTCCTCTGTTGCTGCTGCTTGAGGATTAGCTCTCTAATTCGTTGTCGCTACAAAACACAACAGCAAGCATACATACATTTAAGCCATATCAAGGTAAATGGGCCAAGTAAAGCTTACAATAATACAATATTTCTAGCTGTTACGACAGATTGACAGTTCATCCTATTTAAACTCCACAAAGTTTTCACTTCCTTTACTTGTTCCTATACCTCACATGTTCCTATTTAGTTAACAAACCATACTATAAAATGTAGTCAACATAAGCATATATATTAGCAGAGCACTTTTCCCCAGTAGAATTTTTGTCTGATGGCTCGTTCGTAAGTTAGATAGGAAGGAGAATTTAGCAGGAAAGCTGATGTGGTTGTTGTTCATAGTCTATTATGTTGTTAGCAGGCTGCTGTCTGCCTATGACAAAATGGTGAAAGATTTGATTGGATGTATGGCAGATTTGATTGGATGTATGGCAACAAGATCTTCATCTACCTAGACAGAAAACAATTTTTGGCCGTCATTTCCTTTTGATATAAAAACATTTAATCACTTCTGGGGTTTTTTTGTGGTGAATAAGTGTGTTATGTGTACGTTGTAGGTTCAAAACAAGTAACAACCATAGTGAGATATTCAGACAGGTGGTAAACAAACCCCCAGTTTCACTATATTTCTTTGGAAAAGAAAATGAAGGCAAATGTAAAACTATTATCAACTGTAATAGTAAACTATAATCTGCTATAATTGTCTGAAGTTCCTGGTCCAACTTTGACCTGCCATGATAGCTGTACACTCACACAGTTCTTCTAAGGAACGAAGGATTACAACAGACGTTTCAGGTATGCTCACTTTAGGTTTCGCCTCCAAATAAATGGACTACATAATATGGCTTAAGGGGGTGGGGGTGTTGTTCAGCTGTGTGGTTATCTGACTGTTTGTGGTTCTTGCCAAGTTGAACTAGAAATGTCTCTGGAACTCAATAACTGACTTTGTGAGTGAAAGTTTCAAAAACTGATAGCCATGATGGGTAAACCTAAAAATATGACCCAGGTTGTTAAAAAAAACAAAAAACTTTAGAAACATAGGAGCAAAAATAAAATTGCAATAGTAATGTATGAGTGTTGAGATTTTGAATAGAACTTTGACAACGTTATTCATGTACCTGTCTGAGTCTTTCCTCACTCTCAGCGAGAGCAAGACCCTCAGAGGACGCACCAGACATTTGTGGGTTGTTAGACAGTTGGCCTGGGTCATGAAGGACGGTTCCATTGTTACCTACATATGACTGATCTTTCATTTCCATTTTCTCTATTGACTGTGGACGAGGGGTCATGGGGGCTTGCTCATATGGGTCATGGCCAGGTGTTTGAATGGGTCTTCTGGAGGGTGACTGAGTAAATCCATCTTCTGAAACACTCGGGTGTTTTGGTGTTTGTGAGCCCGGATGAGGGAAGGTCTCATGAAGTCTGCCCTGAGGTGGGGTGAAAAGATCCTGGTTTCCCATTAGTCCCAGCCTTGGCCCTTGTCTGCTGAGCACATCAGGACCAGGCCGTGGGGTCCCTGGAGGCTGAGCGTAGGGGTCATTAAGCATTGGTCTGGGAGCCCCAGGCTGGGAAAACATGTCAATGCTCCCTGGCCTAGATGTCCCAGGTGTACTAGTATATGGCTCTATTGTCCCCCTCTGGCTGCCCGGTGACTTAGAAAACCTGTCTCCAACAGAGGGCCGTGGAGTACCTGGTGGCTGAGCATAAGGGTCCACTGAGTGGGAAGGTGACATCCTCTGTCCAGGGTGCGGCTGATGTGTGAACTGGTTCATCCCACTGGGGCGAGGAGTAGAGGGAGCTTGTGAGTAAGGGTCTGAGGTGTTTGAAGGCTGACCATAGTTGTCATGTGGACGTGGGGTGCCGGGAGGTCGGGCATAGGGCTCAAAAAATGGGCGAGGTTGAGCACCGGGTTCGTTGATGGATCGTTGATTGCCTGTAGACTGAGAGAAAGGGTCGGAAGCTGGCTTGTTGGGACCAGGGGGCTGGGCGAAGGGGTCATATGTGAAGTGGTCAGGTCTCGGAGTGGAAGGTGCATGGGCATAAGGGTTTCTGGACATTTGAGTCATTGGTCCTGGCTGAGCAAATGGGTGCACCTGAGGGTGATGTTGGCCCATTCTAGGAGGACTGGTGAAGTTGTCATTCCCGGATGGTCTTGGGGTATGCGGAGGCTGAGCATAAGGGTCATTTAGTTGATTCTGGGAGAACCTATCAGCAGGATGTGGACCTGGTCGGTTGAAGGGATCCTGAGCCTGAGGAGGGGGCATAGGTGTTTTGAACAGAGGGACTGAGCCAGACTCATTACTTCCAGGGATCGGTGTTAGTAAAGGCCTTGAGTAAGGGTCAGACAAGATCATCCTGTTCTGGGCCATGCGCTGATAGGCCTCATTTCTTATCATGGGCCTTGAGTATGGGTCTCTGCCTGGAGAACCCATTGGGGGCCTTCCCTGAGCAGCCTGACTAGCCCTGGGGGGACCCATAGGCTTCAGGAAAGGGTCCATTTCCCCAGTTGGCCTTGGGGTGTCAGGTGGTTTGGCATAAGGGTCACTGCTCATGGATGTTGGAGAGCCAAAAGATTCATGAGCAGGAGAGGGCCTCCCTCTGTCCTGCTGCTCCATCAAGGACGTGGGGGATTTACCAGATTCCACAGGCATTCTGCGACATGTATTTGGCGGTCTTGGGGTCCCAACCATCTTGGCATATGGGTCCCATGGAGAAGAGGGTCTGGAACCAGAGGAACCTGGTGAGAATACCTGTGGGGACTGAGGTTGGGAGGAAGAGCCAGACGGAGGGGGAGGAGGTGGTCGTAAGAACACATCCTCTGGGGGACCTGAAGTGGGCGTCCCTGGTAGCTGCGGCCTGGCAAAGCTGTCTTTAGAAGTAAGCTGCATGGGGGACATGCTGCCATTGCTGGCCAGGGAGACTGGGCTCTGGTTTCCACTGTTGTTGCCATCTCCCTCTGACTGGCTGTTGGTCTGCTGCTGCTGCTGCTGCTGGAGTTGCTCATTCTTCACTTGCTCCAAT
This sequence comes from Cebidichthys violaceus, assembly GCF_023349555.1. Classification (NCBI taxonomy): domain Eukaryota; kingdom Metazoa; phylum Chordata; class Actinopteri; order Perciformes; family Stichaeidae; genus Cebidichthys; species Cebidichthys violaceus. The sequence continues at coordinate 7,827,786 of NW_027176964.1, forward strand.
TTCTGAGTGGCTTCAATTTTGGCTTGCTGTTTGCTTTTCTGCCTCATTTGCTGTTGGAAGGGCACAGTGAAAATTGGGATTAGACGTCAAAAAGGGATGCAGCAAATATCAGTCTCATGCCAAAAATGAACTGGACCTACTAACCACCAATGTCATCAGGGTTAATGTGGAGGATAGTGCAGTTGTTTAGGGAGCTTTACTAAACCACCACTTCTTAGCTGTCTTAATATAATGTGGACCTGCCGCTGCATTCCCTGACTTCATTGCATACACTCTTACCTGTCTAAACTTCCACTCTTGTTCATGCTCTGACTCTTTTGGTTTCAAAGGGTCTTTAAACAGCAGTTCTGTGTCTAGTGGTATGTTGGGATCAAACACCTCAGGGGGCTGTTGCTGTGGATGGTGCCTCTTCACCGTCTCATTCGACATCTGGACTTTGTTGATGCGCAGGGCTGCTCGGTTATCTCTTGCCTTTTGCTAAACAGCAAATCAATCACAATTGCAAAACAAAAACATATTAGACATAAATACTATAATATAGTCCATGAACACAGGATTGCAGAAAAAAATACAGTTGCCTACCCAACCTTTAAAATTTTAAACAAGTGTGAAACTGGAGAAATGTCATTCCTACTCATACCAAAACTAGTGTGTATGTAACATTGAATTCTCTTTCATAGCATTTGTTTTAATGTCTCACTATGATATATTGAGGTTTCAGTACTGGCAGGCAGGTTCATGTCAAAAGATGACTTTTAGCTTCCCTCACATGAGTCCAACTACCTTACAGTGGACTTCATGTTCAAAACAGCATGATGGTTAAGAGCTGACATTCAAATTTCACAACCTCCCACATGTATGTGTCAAGGATCGACCAGCATCAGCACCAACATCCCGAATAGATACAATCCGAGTCAAGGTATAGGAAATCACCAAAGTGCTGGTTGTTATTGAACATTGCTATGCTAGTACAAAAACAGTGGGGGCTAGAAGGCGATAACATGCACAAAGAGAAGAAAACTACTCTCTCTCTCTCTCTCTCTCTCTCTGAATACATCCATCCTGTTTGTAATCCACGAGAGGGAACCTCCACTTATGTTGCAGATTTGGCACTTGGTGGTGACAGTGAGAAAGGGGTCTCTATCCCCGGGGCTAGGGTGGTTTGCTAACTTACAATCGGGGCATGACTGGTTAAAGCACTCAGTGGATGTTAAATATAACATTTAAATTGATCTTGATTGGGTAAAGCACTTGATCACTGAAAATGTTCAAGAGATTGACGTTCTATGTCATTTTACTATGTAGTAACTTGACCTCTTTGTACTGTATATGCAACCAAGATGGCGGTCATCTGTTGCTGTAAATCAGGGATCTCAATATTTAGGATTTGTTAAGTGGGAGGTCAAACAAAAGCCATGAAAGAGAACTGCTACCATGTAACCAGTGGTAAAATAACCCAACAATAATAAATTCTGCATTTAATAGAATTTATACTTTTTACATTTACACTTTGAAAATGGCCTCCGCCAGAAACAAATACTTCTAGTGAACTTAATTGCGTAGGCCATCGTGAGTTCTAACACTGAGCAGGCCTTTCTATGCTAATTAGCTTGTTTGTGAATGGCCGGATTTCAAATTGCATTGGCAGGAGGCAAGAGGCCAGATGCGATAGAGGAGTCTGCCTTCTGCATACTAATATGCCTCTAGTAGTGACAGTTTTATGTCTGGCATGGTTCAAAATGTTTAGACTTCGAGATAGTCGAAGAACGTCTGCAAATTCAACAGTGTGAGTGATCTTACCACATATGGGGCCCTGTCTTGTGAACTAGCTTTCCTCCAAAGTTTTGCAATTTGCTTTACTCTCGTAGACCAATCTGTAGAAAGAATAAGAGCAGGAGTTGTCATGCCAACAGTCTCACATAGCATACAAGGTATTTTTTTATACTGTGTGACTGAGACAGTGCAGTAGGCACACCCAAACAAAGAGCCAGAGATAAGCAGAATTAACAGCAATGATGAAGATTAAAAACAAACCTGGGTATTCTTCTTTGAGGTTGGGGAAATTGACATTGGTGTATAGGACGGGCGCAACGGTGGCTAGCTCTCCGAGTGTCTCCTCCTTCTCCCACTTGAGTGTACTCCTTTGGGCATTTGACATGGCTTCAGTCTCCCCCTCAGGCAGAGGTCCAGGGGTTGTAGGGCCGGGGCCATGGGAAGGGGAGGCCCATGGACCAACTGCCTCTCTAGGCATCTGATTAAACTTTCTATCCCTGTAACAACAAAGAAAACAACTCATCTTTAAATCACAACCAAAATCAGTTTTTTGCAGAAAAAAAAGATTTTCGAATTTGTGAATATTTAATTAATAGTGTAAAGGAAGGAAGCAGTACATCACCTTGGATTGTCAGTGAAAGGCATATGGTTGAGGGGGGAGAAGTTTTCTGGGATGCAGGGCCCTGCTCCTGGATTTGAAGGGAAGCGTTGGTTTGGTCCCATCATACCATTGATCATAGGCATCCTTGGAAACATGGAATTCCCTACACACACACACACACACACACACACACACACACACACACACACACACACACACACACACACACACACACACACACACACACACACACACACACACACACACACACACACACACACACACACACACACGATTTAAGATGTGGATTAGATGCATAGATTTTCAAAAACAACATATTCAAATGCTACCTCTGACGAGGACACGCTGCTTAATGATGTTACCTGCGTTGGGGTGAGGCATGCTAGTGCCGGGTGTGGGCCCTGGACCCTGGGGGTGAGGCACCTGTGGTAGAGGTGGTTGGCTCGTGCTAGGGCTAAGGACCGCTGTGAAGAGATCCTCCACATCTTTGCCCTCCAGCTCTGTAACAGAGTGTAACAGTATAATGTTGTGTGTGCATATATTACATATTAAGGTAGGCGTAAACGTGGGTCAATTTAATAAACTGCAATGTCAAAATGAATTCCTCCTGCATTTATTATGAGATAACTGCATCGTTTTCTTTATTTTGTCCTAAAGACAGTGATGTAACAACACCGCTCACAGTCACATTCATTAGTGTAGGGCAACGATGGTTCCAAGCTTACATTTTTGCAAAAAAGGACAAAATTACAAACCTGGAATTTTGTAAAGTTTGCTGAGAATTGATTCTGAAACGAGAGAATTGGAGAAAACAGATCAGTATTCATCCAATAAGAAGTTTACAAATAACAGCGTCGAACAACTGAAAGGGTCTAGATGTTTGGTCTCCTGCACTGACCATCAGTGACCATCTTGTCTAGCTCTGGGCTGAGAATGCCGTCCAGTTGTTCCTCTGGGAGGGTTCGAGGAGTCCTCCGGCCAGCCTGAGAATGGAGTGCCACTGGGGAACTTTCTGCCAGGGGCCCAATATCCAGACCAGCTGTGGAAACACACACAGACATACAAAAACAAATCATAACATGCATGCACACACAAACACACACACACACACACACACACACACACACACACACACACACACACACACACACACACACACACACACACACACACACGTAGAACCGACAAAATACCCAACAAAGAACATGATCATAAATATAGATGTGAAGTACAAACAGGTTTACTGTCCTAACAGCCTGAGGAATGCAATCAAAACAGAGCAGTATATGATTACAGCGCCTTGGGGGTTCCTGTGTTGTTTAAAAGCAGCGTTTGGGGAACTGCGAAGAGACAGATGGGGCATAATAATTCTCAATAAAAAGGTACACCAACACTTCAATGTTTGTGTGGAAAAATATTGATCCAATCCAGAAGAAAACCCATAACAATAACCTGGGTTACTACACTGCTGTCAGGTTCTATCAAAATTAGGCTGGAATTTCTATCTAACTAGCACTGCAAAAAATGTCCTACTCGTGTCTACACTTTCCATCTCTTACATACTGTACATACAAAATGATGGCTTGTAGGCTGAATAAGGTTGTTTTTTTTACAAAGAATGGAGGACATGTACAGCAATGCTTTTTGTCATCCAGCCGCAGGAATGAGAACAAAAGACCTTCAAATTCTTTGGGAACTGGAAGGACATTCTCCAAAGGCCACCTCTAAATTTCTGGTTTCTAAACTACCAATTTCGTGAATGTCAAAATGTCCTTGTCAGTTTGCTCAGGCAGCTATGAATTTGTATCCATTTTTAAAAAAAAGTCACCACTGTGAAAGGGCTCAGGAGGCTCATGAACAAAGACTGACACACCATACGCATTCGAGTGAACACTGTGCAGTGGGTTAGGTAAGCACTAAGCAGTTTATGAGTGTTAAAACAATCTGAAATGGTTGAGAAAGAAGCTAAGTATGAAGCGGCTTATATGCATGCACACTCAAATAGAGACAAACATTGTTAGAGAGGAAGAATGCACTAAAGCAAGGGATTAGTAGGCCATAGCACCCTTACCAAAAGGTGGAGGTGAGCTGTCAACCTGGAAGGGGCAAAAATCAAGACCTACAAGGACCCAAAACCAGATAAAATGAGTGAAAAAAAGAGTGAAGACAGGACAAGCACAACACGCTTGTGACAATGCAAAAACAGATACAAAAAAAACACAAAGGTGAACAAAAAAAATCTTGTTAAAGAATGTGACATTCAAACAAAAATAAATCTTTAAGTGGTGAAATAAAAATAAACTTTCTGTCTGAGGAAATTTCTGAACCGGGAGGAAAAGATTCTGTAAACCCACGGCTAGGTGACTATTAATAAATCTTGCCAATGTGACTGCCTGTGAAATATATGACGCACCAGAGTCACTGCTTGGCTTTCCGAGCATTCCCAAGATGTCTGCATCAGTGTTCAGAACATCAGATAGATCAACTAATGGTTCCTCAGACGTCTCTGTAGATGGGGGGGAGGGAAAGGAAGAAACAAAAAAAGAAAGGAAACCAAAGCGTCACAAATCATAATTGATGGCGATGTTGAAACGGACATGAGAAGGTGATTAGGAACCATTGGTTTTGATGTCACATGTAGAGTCTGGTCTTGACTTAACAAGAGAAGAAACTATGTAAACGCCAGCTAAACTGAGTGGATTCTGAAAAGGCTTGAATTATACGACACCAAATCTTCCAACATTATTTAACTGATTAAAGTGACTGTCAGAGAATATCTGCCAAAGACGGTAAATGGACTTATATTCATTATGCACCTTTCTAGTCTTCCGATCACTCAAAGCATTTTTTACGACTACATTACACTAATGCCATACAAGGTGCCAACCTGCCCATCAGGATCGAAATGCGCGCACACACACACACACACACACACACACACACACACACACACACACACACACACACACACACACACACACACACACACACACACACACACACGCGCAAACACACACACGCACCGATGGCACAGCCTTCGGGAGGTTTTGGAAGGAGGCTTTCGGGGAGCAATTTGGGGTTCAGTATCTTCCCAGAGTCACTTTGACATGCAAACTGGAGGAGTCAGAGGTTGAACCGTCAGTCTTCCAATCTTACATTATATATTCAAAATCCTCCGCACTTAAGAACGGTACAGTCGGTTCTATGCTACAGTCTCTTCCCTTATGACTGTTCAATTTCCTTCTAATTATCCGATAGTCGCAGTGTTTTATTTCTTCAAAGTGATGATTATTTTGCTATTTCTAACTCTTTCAAATTGCAGCATGCCATTTTCTGAACTGTGAAATCAGTAATAATACAAAGTAATACCATTCATACCTATCTATTTTTTATTTATTTTTAAACCACACAACTAGATAAAAGGTTGGCAGATTTCTAATTTGCTTCTTTTGTACATTGGTCTTTTCTAATAAAGGTTTTAAGCTGTCACACTGTATTAAGCTGTGTAGTTTTTTCCCATTAATTTGACAATTTCTGATAAGAGAGTTTAAGAAGTTCAGTTTTTTGTAGCAACAGACCAAAAATGGGACCAGATATTGGACCCTATTCCTACTCGCCTGACACTGATTTGATATTTACCACACTATGTGACGCAGTCCCTTACAATAGGCTGTAACTTAAACGTTAAGACCATCCCAGTTTACTTCTACTGCAGTTTAGCTACTGGTCCCGACAATGAAAGCATTAATCAGTCTAGTTATGATTGTTTTCCACTGTTTATATACACAGTAACAGCTTTTGACTGTGCTTAGATGTTAGTTGGTGACAAACACTTTGACGGTGGTGATGGTGCTCCATTTGGCCGTGTTGGTGTGGTGCATAGAATGCAGGGCTAAAACTGACACACAGATGAGTCTGTGAGCACTGATTAACCTTTGAGACCTTCGTATGAATGGGTGAAAATGTGGTTTGAACATGTGTTCAGGGACCTTTGTGACACCAATGTACTCCTGTGTGAAAAGGGTTAATACTCTCAGTGGGTATTGACACTTGCATGGACAGAGGGGGAGAAATGAATGGAATAAAAGACATCCTTATGAAAAATGCCAAAAATAAAAATAAAAAGGTACCCCTGTTGTGTCAGGCTTTTCAAACACCTTCATTGAGTCCTTTTTCAGGTCTAATAACACTTTGAATCAGTGAATCCCTTGCCCTGGAGATCTAAATGTGTAGACGTACGTGCTGCTGCTGGTCTGGTGGGAAGGGATGATGCAGAGGCGCTGAGCAGAGGGGCCGATGAAGGGTCCAGGAAGCTGGTGGTGGGGTGCTTCCTCTTCACTTGTCTCTGCCCTTCTTCCAGTAAGCCTGATTCGACCCCCTGCTGCCTGCTCTGCTTGCTTTTGTCCAGTAGGTCCTTTCCGAAGAAGGCTTCCTGAAGATGACCACACAAAGCACTGGTCAATTCTCTGTGTTGACACTTGTCTTTAGGAGTGTCATCTTACCTTTCTTGACATCATTCTTGGGAAACGCATCCCATGTCACATAGAAATTATTCAGCACGCGTTGAAGGCCCCATGAGAACTGACCGAAGTGAAAGAGAGAAGCTATGAAACCAATACATGACGCTGCTGACCTCACTTTTTGTTAGCACCTACCACCCCCAAACCACTTATACCCACGAGTCATCCACTATCCTCAAAGACATGTAACTGCGGCTCCCTGCTGCACCGAGACATTAAAAGCCCAACGTGTGGCTATTTCAATAATTAATGAAATGTGCTTCACTGTGTTGGACCTTTAGGTTGGACTGAACGTCCCCCGACCGTGGTGGGATTAAGAGCAGCACTGACAGCTGCCGGTGTCTTAATGCACATCACATAAATCTGTGTTTTGGCCAACAAAAGGTGACACTGAGGATACCGACTAGAGACGAGGAGCCTTGAAGTCATCTCCGGTTAAGCTTTTGTACATCAATTCACAACCCAGACAGGAGCCATTTAAAGAGCACGATCAGAGATGAGTATCCTCTACAGTGAGCTCCTTTAGGCTGTTCCTCTTTCAAAAAACGCTCACAGAAAAGGGGCACCGTGCACCAGGGTTCGGTAAGTGGTTTCCAGGCAATGTACTTTGGATTCCCAACCTTCCCGAGGGTGAGATAAAAGGAATTTTATGAAGATATGGCATGACATGACCAGACAATCTGTGCATATGAACAGGAGGCTTGCACAACAATAAAACCAAAATAGACTTGCAATCAACTGATGAAATAAGCTGTCTTAACTAACGCAATATTTCTTCTCGTCACGAAGATGCCTTTTAGAATATGCCATGTTCAAAATACGGAAGTTGTGTTGGCAAAATGAGCCAAAATAAATTGATAAAAAAGTTGATTATTATTACAGATAATTATTTGTAGATATTATATAACCAGAGAATGGTTGTATAGGGGTTTACTCTATGTGGTTATACATATATAAAAATGTCATATTATATGCCCATTCTGTTTATATACAGTATTAGTTTACAGTTCATGTCAAACAGCAAGAGCGTGCTATCAAAGGTGACATGCCTGCAGATAGGCGGGAAAAGCTTCCTCCAGTTTTGTTTTCTTCTTGCGGTAGCGTTTCTTGATTTTTTCTGGCACCTCTGGTCCAGGGGGCACCTCATCCACGGGGGTATCAGGCAGAGTCTCCGTCCATCCTACAACAGAGAGAAACATGACATCAGATTAAAAAAAAGAGTACAAACTATTGTAATACAGATTGATATAGATATCATAGGTGTACAGACCCTCATCTTTTCCAAAGGGATTCTCCGACATGGAGCCAGTGGAATCCTTTCTGCAGAGGGCTCGTTTGGCTTTGCCTGGACCCTGACCTGGACGGCTCCTCTGGCGGACCATGAAGCCACCAATGCCTTGAACGGAGAAGTTATTAATTCATTAGCAATTGTATTAAACGTATCTTAATTGCAATCATGGAGGTGATTGGCTTTGATATATATCGAGTCTGATTGTATAGTTCTATTAATTGTCCAGTGCGTTCAGCATGAAGGCTCAGAAACACTAGAGAGAGCTCTGTGTATATCAGAGGCCCTGAGATGGAAGTGCTTCGCTACAGCTACAACGTCGGGCATGTACTGCACCATTTTACGCTTCAGAGGAGCTGTCTCCTTCAATCAGGTGCCCTACCCGGCCGGTACGGTTTCCTCTTCCTCTTCTTGCCGCCGTCGGCCCCCTTGGAGTCTTCTTCTGCTGGCTCTCGCTCCAGGCTCGAGTCAGACTTCGCCTCACAATCGAGGAGCTCCGCCTCTGTGAGAGGGAGAGAGCATTGATGATGAGTGACAGCCCCGCGGCAGAGAACACCCCGGCCAGGCACCTCAACACAGCCACCAGGGTCAACTCTCTCTGAACGGCAAGCTAGTGACAGGACATCCGCCTGATTGAAATTAAGTTCACGACTTCTACTGCTGAGGAATTTCATTACCAGTCAGACTTTTTCTTTTTCAGACTAATATTTTTTTAATGGCCAGTTTTCAAATTTTTTCAACTCAGATTTAGAGATAAATAAAGGAGAGATAAACTTAATATATTAAAACGAATTAGGGGGCATCCCACGCCGATCATCTGGATCGTACTGAGGCTGATCATGGTACTCTCTTTTTAATTAATTGGTATTGATCATATGAAGCAGGACCCATTCATGCTACTTTTATTTGTTGAAACATACTGTGAAGCTAAAAACAAAGACATTTTATATTTGTAAAGCACAGCAAAATAAGGAGCGACTACCAGTTTTAACTAATGATATTTTAGTATCGGCCAATCATAGTGTAGCATCTGTCAGCTCCAACCAGGGTAGACAAACTATTCAACTCTACTCCACAGACTCTGATGCAATCGTTTCAGATTTTCTTCATTTTCAGGCTGGTTTTGTTGATTTTCCAGCTAGTCGCGGTAAAAGGTTGTGTAACAGTGATGCTCGTTAACCGGACAGGTTTGACGGTGATATAAGTTTCTAAAACGTTACGTTTTAAAAACCTGTGGAGCTAACATTAGCAGAGTACGTAAGCACATCATTACCTAGCAATAGCACTTCTATGCAACTACTGCACTAGTAGGAAACTAGGAGTTTTGGTGAGGGTGGCTGAGCTTGAGCAGCCGAATATGGATACAATCCGACCACCACCCCCTGGTTTAAAAGCTAACTTATGGAAGCATTTTACTTCTTATTCTTCCGTCCAATTCGGGAAGAGCGAAGTGAATCACAGAGTATTGACACTTTTTTGGCCAAGGATTTGCGCCCCTACTCAGTCATTGAGAACAAGGCAAACGTTTTTACGAACACGGAGAGACTCTAAAGCTAAAGTCATGGAGTCACTGAGGAAAGCGGATCGGATGGTAGTAACACGCTGTGAGTGGACGTCAGCTACCACAGAATCTTGTGTGACCATAACTGCTCACTTTATCACTGTATGTATAGTTTTACCACATGTTCCAGAAAGCGCTATTTTTGTATCAGAGCTGTTACAGAATGCTCATTTCCCATAATAGGAGAATTTGTGAGTCTGTATTATTTATTAGTGAATGAGGCAGCTTGTATTGTCAAATGACTCAGAACATTCTGAATTCTGTGATTTTACTACGAGGATGCTGCTACAGGCCTGACTTTATTTCTTTTCTTGTTGGTTCTATTTGTAATGCTTGTAAATGTAACCCTCCAGTTGACACATGTCTTCTATTTGTTACTAATATTAAATTAATAAAAGATGATAGAAGTAAATTCATCTATTTTTTAACTATGATTCATTACAAATATGCAGTGTTGTTAAAATAACAGATAGTCACAGTGAGATAAAAAAAAATCATGTATCGAAACATTTTGATGCATCAAGAAGAATTGATAATAGTTTTATAATCGCATCGTAGGAATCGGAATCGAATCGTGAAGTGCCTAAAGATTCACATTTTACACTGTGATCTGTAAGGATTTGCTTTTATCCGTTTGTTATCAGTTTGACATCCTGGATATATCCTTCAAGCGCATATTGTAAACCCTTCCTTCTGCTTCTCTCTGAAATTGCTTTTTCCAAAACATTTGATAATATTTCTTCAGGGAGTGCAGTTAGTGACAGTGTGGACTCCGCGGTAGCTCTGACAGCTTGACAGAGTAGCAGCAGGGGGGCAGGGCTTAGCAAAGGGTCATTTAGTTCAGCTTTAGTAATTTTAAGTGTGAACTTTGCAGCCGTATATTGGTGAAAAACATTTAAAGTCAAACTAGAAGAAACACACAAACCAAAAAGCCCATACCGACAGTCCAAGACACTGTACTGAAGGCCTCTAATAAGCACTCTGAGATGAAAGAAGAAGCTTGTGCGGGAAGACAAGTACCTCTGTTGTCCTCTATGTCTTCATCACGAGAGTGCTCTGAGAGGGGGTCTACAGGAGCCTGAAGAACTGCCACACTGTTCTGGTTAATGATCTTCAGCTTCAGCTTCGGCTTGGGTTTCCTGCGTCGCGACGCCGTAGCCGACAAACTCTGGAGCTGGCAAAGCCCCGACTCTGTCAAACAAACCCCGTCCTGGGTGTAGGTCCTCGACAGATCTGAAAAGACCAAAGAAAACCAATCATGGTTAGAACGGGCATATACTGTACAAACCAAATCACCATTTTGTAGAGAGAGACATTTTCTTTTATGCTATTTACAATGCACCAATTTAGAAACTCTGAACTCACCCATTTCTTTAGCCTTTGTGACGATCTGCGTCATAACTACAGGCTCAATGACGTCTCTGGCCTTGGTCACAACTGCAGCAGCACAGGACACACAAAAGACGTTAAAAACAAACTATTCTCTGTACAGCGCACAGGCACGCACGCACACGCACACACACACGCACACGCGCACACGCACACACGCACACACACACACACACACACACACACACACACACACACACACACACACACCCGCCCCACCTTTAGTGGTCTTAAAAGCTCGACACATTGTGCAGTCAAAGTTATTGTCTGCAGCCTTTTCTACATCTTCGTCTGAATGGAGAGCCTGACAAGATGCGTGGAACCATCTGTAGATAGAAGAGACGGTTTGGATGAGAAGCAATTAGTAAAAGAAAGAGAGAGACCAGGTCCAGATCACAGAGACCAGTTATCTTGAGCCGACATTTTTTTTTTTGTAGGAACCCACCTGTCACATTGGCGACACTGCACAATCACGGTGCCTTCGCTGTAGTCCAGCAGGCAGATGGGGCATGTTGCAAGGCTGGCACAGGGGGCACATTGGGTGTAATTATTCTGCCACTCACACCTTAGGCCTGGGGTAGTGGCACCACACTGGGTACAGGACACACACCTGCAGGAGAGACGGAGGACAGAGGTCATTCTACCCATGTTACTTCCAAAAGGATAACGCAGGTCGACTGTGCAGCAAAAACCCCGCCTACTCACTGCTCTGTCCACATGATGCAAATGTGAGTTGTGAATATTTCTTGTTCATTTGGAATTCTTAAAAAGGGAATCTTGAATTCAGTCGATCCCCTCTGCATAAAAACATTTAAGATATTGACTTTACATGTCTTTGTATATGTTAAAAAAAAGCAGATTTTTTGGGATGATTTTCAAAGTGAGAGGGGTGAGAAGTTACAAAGAGAAATATTTATTGATCTGGAAGAGGTGGAATGTGGTAAATTGCCTGAACCGCGTACTGTAAAAAACAAACAGAATGATCAGAGCTCTTTTGGTAAACCGAACACACACATTCATTTCTAATTTGAATGATTGCCTGTTTCAAGCTAATTTGGCTGAGACGATCGTTCATCACTCACCATTTGCACTTCCAGCTGTCCTTGGGAACGTTTTGCAATGGAGGGTCCAGGCAGTAGGTGTGATAGCTGATGTCACAGTCATCACACAGTAGCAAGCGGCCAGGATCCGTGGCCTGGCCGCAGGCCTCGCACACTGTACACTCCAGACAACGCCAACCTTTACTCAGCACCACCTTGGTGATCTGTGAAAGCGCCAATGAGACATTTACATGTAGGCCTGCGCACCATCGGAGGGGGGGGGTTTCAAAGTATACCGTGCGTGTGCGATGTACAAGCTCAATAGTAAATGTACCTTTATGCCAACACAGAATGGATGGTAGCACTGCCCACATTGAGCGCAGGCCAAAAGACGGCCCTCTGCGCCAAGGCCAAAACTCCCACACACCACACACATGTCCTGAAAGGAAATTCAAGAGTTAACACATTTCACTAAGGCAGTTCAGTTGAAACACTGACATTCTAAAGCCCATTTTTACTATTCCTATTTTCCCATTTAATATAACCTTTTGTGTTAAAAAATACAAAACAAGAGAACCTAGTCAGCTGGAGTCAGTTTCAGTTTGTCATGTAGAAAAAAAAATCTGAAAACTTCTTTTAACTCAGTTTTCTTGTCACAAAGTATCAATCTGTTCTGCATATTCATTCAACATCACTAACGCTCATTATCTATCTATTTTGCTAAAAGCTGAAGGAAATAAAAGGCTTTCTGTACCCTAAGCCTACACGGTCAATGAGAACAGTGCACCTGTCCTCTAGCCTCAAGTCTAACTGTGCAAAAAAGCATATTGAAATGCAGCGCAAAAGGAATATGAGACGCTTCTGGAAACTGGCCGTTAACTGCATTTTTTATTTTTTAAAACCAGGAGGTTTGAGTTGGCCCTGTTTAGCCCGCAGTCATAGCCTGAGAGTCACAGCGAGAGTCTTTTAAGCACTGAACAGTCTGATGTGAGCCATTCTAGAGTTTGTGTCTTGATCAGCAGCTCCTCAGCTGTACTGTTCAATTTCTTAGTCACTTTATACGAGTAGTTATTCTCTAACAATACAGGATTCTAACCTCTGAATTACTACACTGCTATTTTCATATTCGCTGCTGTCTCTAAGACCTTGATGAGCGCTAGACAGTAGCTGTTACTGTTTACTGAATTAAATTCAGTACAGGAACTTTGAAGGCAGAGAGTAAGAAACAATACGATCCTGTGTTACATAATCGACTGCACATCCTGCAGGCATCTCACTACCTCCACAAGAATTAATGATCTCCAGTGGGAGAGGTCTTTAAGCACAGATCTAATTTCAGGCCATCTAAGTGAATGGAGAAATTCACAGACGGTGGCTCAAAATGAAATACATTAGGCAACACTCATAAGTATTAAACAAACAATAACCTGTTTCAGCGTGAAACTGTCGTTGCTGGAGAATATGACCACTGTGTTATGCATGGCGTTCTCCTCCTCGTCCTTGACTGGGTATGGTGCTTCTATCGTGAGGACCTACAGATCAGGGAGGGAAATACACAACATAAACAAACATAACTTTTCACTGTCAAGATCCACAGTCACAAGAGTTAATATGACTGATTTTAGGATACAAAAACTAAAGAAGAGTTGTTACTATCAGCTATTACCATCTATAATTCATAACTGTTTATTCATCATTTCTAGGTATTAAAGAAATGGCCCTCGGGTAATACGCAGCCGCTACCATAAAATAAAATAAGCAAACAGTTTATTAACATTAACGCTGCTTACAACACATCATCTATGTCTTCAGCTGGAGGGACACCAAACACTGCTTTTGCATATAGTGCAATATCTGCCAAAGATGTCAAGATGTCAACCAGCTGACAGCACATACCCCAGGGTTCATGCCGGGACTCACTCCATTCTTGCCTCTGGCCCTGCCCCGTCCAGCTCTACCCGACAGGCCGGCTCCTCTAGGCCTCCTCCTCCCAGGGAAGCCTGAGCCTCGACCCTGTGGAGGAAAGACGGAAAATCAGAAAATGCGCTGTACGGTGAGTGGACGTGGACAGCTTGTAGGGGAGCACGGGGAAGATGGTCGCTCCCCGACGTACGGTACATGCTGAGATGGGTCGACGCAAGCTCCACTTGTTTGCGTAAGTTTGGTTCTTGCTCGCACACGGCGCCGAATCGTCCAAGTCATGGTTTGCTCAGTGGACGGACACAGATTTCACCACTTTCAGCTTTTAGGTCTGTATATATTCTTGACTGTACGGACTGCACAACAGGAAGAGCATTGATCATCCAGTTCTAGCAAAGCAAGGTCATCTTGTGAGTTTCTTTTCTGTACGGCTGCATGATAAATGATTGACACTCAGGTATTTATTTTGGCACTGCTCTGTATATGAAAAAAAACAGATTTTTTAACTTTTTTTTTGACATTGTTTGAGAGACATTAAAATTTCAGACAGAGAGAGTTGAGAAAAGGCCTCTGGCACATTTCCGCCAGGAGGCCTCCGTGTACTCATGACCGTGAAACTTAAGTCGAACTAAATCTTCCAGCTCCTGCCACCAAAATCCCCTCTCAGTTACCCCTCATTTGACACCGATCCCAAGCCAAGGCCAGACCCATCAACTGCGCCTCCAGACAGACACACTGCTCAATGGTGTTTAACCTGGACCAGACCCCCTAAAACTGCACACAAATAAACCCTCACCCAGCCTTTGCCAAAAGTAAAAATAGATTAAGAAATACTTAAACAGGTCTGAATAAGACGGAGAAGAGAGCGCAGCAGAGAGGACACATTCATTCATTAGTAAAACTTATTTGCCAAATATTTAGACAGGAAGGTCTTATTATACAATACCCATGATCTCTAAATACAACAGCAAAGCCAGCCAAACCCGCTTTCAACACAGCCATATCTTTCAGTTCCACTTCATAACGTCATTAGTTTAGCCACTGGTCCTTGAATCTCCTCTTCTCACGGTAAGGTGGTGGTAATTGTTAGCAGGCTACGGTATACATCGCTCAGGGAGTGTGTCACTCGAGTAAACAGAGGGCTAACAGGGGGTCGTCTCTGGTGAGCCACAGTATTTACCACTCTGATGCTCCAGCCGGGGCTGCCAGAGGACTGCCTGGTCTTTGAGACGTCCCACCCCTCTGACTGGTCTGGCGACCAGGACAAGGGGGAGCTGACACTGCTATGGGGGCTCCATGCACCCTAAGGTAAGGGGGGGGGGGGGGGGGGGGGGGGGAGGCGGGTGAGAGAGAGTGAGAGAAAGGGAGGGAGGGCGACAAAATGCAGCAACTTAAAACCAAAGCCAGCGAAGAAACAAAACATACAAAGAAAGATGTTAGAGAGATGTAGTGAGCTTCTAATGGAGCCAATTGGGAAACTCCTCAATGTACATCCGTCTATGCAGCGCTACGGTATTAGGAAGCATCTGCCGTGCCAAATATGAACAGAATAAGTTATTATTAGGGTGTTAAAGCCAATCCTTAAGAGTTTTCATGCAGGTGTGTTTAAAGGGGCAACGTTTCTACTAGACTCTTTTTAAAAGGCAAAACTGAAGAGCACAATTGTGTTAGTTGCATTTCACACAGGATCATTTTGCCGGGGCACCACGGCACCACACAGCAAGAAAGAGGCCCTGCAACCTCTCGTCATGACAACCATGTATGTTTGGCATGTTGACAAAACAATTGTGTCCGTACGGCAGCAGACAAAAGCACTCTGGACTAAAGGAGGAGGAAAATGTCGGATCGAAGCATTGCTAATAGATTTCCCCAGGCCTTGTGTAATAAATTAGTTTGAGCCATATACTGTTTATTTAAGAGAGGAGAAATTTCCGGGGGAAAACGCATTTTGCAAACTAAAGTAATCTACCCACACCAGCATCATTCATAATATATCATAGCCATGGGTGTGATTTTACTCCGATAATTATTTGTCTGAGAGAGTCCACGTTCAGTGTCTCTATTATAACCCATTTGTTTTAACGACACTGGGACACTTAAATTAGGCGATTCAAAGTTGTTGTTTTTTTTCCCCCAAAGTCACTAGTGACCCACTGCAATTGCTGGTATAATAGGATATAACTTGGACATGGTAATGATAATGATCTCTGAGATGTGTGACTTGATGAATCCTCATCCTCAGTGGGACAATAAGGCAACGCATGTTTGTAATGTGGACACAAGATGAACAGAGTGGCTGATGAAAATGCCGCTGAAGTGGAAAATGGTGAGGACTCTGAGGAAAAGGTGTTTTAGCCATTAAAAAAACAACATAATTCCTAACAGAAATAATGGGAACGGCATGAACATTGAGACTGACTAGTTGTGTGGTGCATGAACATGCAAAGAGAGGCATCGGGAGTTGAGAGAAAAGCATCGTTCGCCACCCTGTCCTCCTGCTATGCTTCAATAGTTTAACTTGACTGAGAAAAAGCATTAAAAACATAAACCGTACAAGCTGCTTCAACCAACCCAGTGCCACCAAAAAATAACCTGAATCCACCTTCATGGAGCAGAGCACTAAGGACACTTACACACAGATCATTCAGGAGGACACAGGGCATGCACACCAATTATCAGCCTACACTCTGGGGAGTAGTTACTTAGGCTCGCTCTGCCTTATTGGCTGTCCCAGCCCGAGAGCGACGCACAACCAATCAGTGGTCCTCTGTGACATGACGTCCAGGTTCCTACCTGTTTCACTCGTGGCCTCCCAGGAGAAAACTTCCTCTTGGTGATGGCTGGCTTTCCCATTCCAATCTTCGGGGTGAGTGGTATAAGGGTGGTGGTGGTGGTGGTGGGCATTACACTGCTGTGGTCACCCAGTGACGGTAGGATCTGGGTCAGCTCCCTGGGAGATGTCCCTCGGCCCAGAGGGGAGGAGGAGTGGCACGGAGAGGAAACCATTTCCGCCAACCTTTCCACGGACGTCTTGAGTGGTTTCTCCTCCGAAGGCAAGCAGGGAAATGACAGGTTGGGCTTGCTCTCCGTTGTAATGTACATCTCCACCGACGCGCTGGAGGCTGAGGGCTTAACAGTCTCTGCCAGATTCCTGTGAAAAACACCCTCCATCATCTTCTCGTTGAGTTCTTCTGGAGCGGGTTCCAGGAACGAAGCCCTGGCCACGTCCATACTCGAAGGCTGGGGTAGCGAGACTTCCATTGGTTGGTCCGTGACAGGTACTGATGCAGTACTTGGTTCTTTGGTGGTTGAGATGATGGCCTTAAAATCCTTTGTGCTGGGGTTGGCCATGCCCTGCTCAGGGCAGGCCTCTGTCTTTGCTGGTTTGATTTGTAACGTGGTATCCTGGGACTGTAGTGCCTCCACAGAGAGCTGGGCTGGAAAAGACTCAGACTCCTGGCTGGGAGCCGCTGGAGAGGCAGGACTCTCGGTAGTTGTAAGCTGGGCTCTTGCTGCTGGTTTTGTTTCTGCAGGAGGAAACGCACAGCGGTCAGAAGAACACATTTTTGATAGACATCATGCACATTAACAGACGAAGAAAGATACAAGTGTAAACCCAATATTAACTTTACAACAACATACATTGACACAGATCAATACGAGGTTCCACAATGCAGACCGGATCGTGTTCACAAACCTGGTTTGATTTTGTTGACAGAAGGTTCAGTAACCTGCTTCTCAACGTCTGCTCCCACTGAGACTTCTAAAAGAGACAAGATTCATAATCAAAAAGGATTATATTCAAAGAATTGGATATTTGATCACCAATAGAGAGAACTAAGAGTCTGGAGAGACTGTGAACACACGCAAAGAAAGTGGACCGTAGGGAGATGTTGAGTTTGGATTCTCGCCAAAATCAAACGAAAAGAGAAAAGAGATATTTCTTCTTGCATCAATTCTATCCACTTATCAAATATAAACCAACAAGACTATACAAGGATGAAGATCCGTAAGTCGTGTAAACTCTTCTCGTCTTTAGTGAAACCACTGAAACACTAAAAGCTTGTGTTGCAGATCATCGATTACTTTTAGAGCCAATACATGTCAAAGAGAATTCTAT
Organism: Cebidichthys violaceus; assembly: GCF_023349555.1. Classification (NCBI taxonomy): domain Eukaryota; kingdom Metazoa; phylum Chordata; class Actinopteri; order Perciformes; family Stichaeidae; genus Cebidichthys; species Cebidichthys violaceus. Next base: position 7,846,019 of record NW_027176964.1, read on the forward strand.
ATGGGTTGAGAAAACAAACATGGTTTTCACTGCTTATATTTAGTGTTGCATCTGCCTTAAAAAGGATGCATCATAAGTGATTATGATAAGGAGTGTCTTTCCAGTAACAAACAGCCACAATGCATAAAAAAGACAATGACGCAAAGCCTTTATACGCTATTTTATATTAGTCTAGTGTCTCCTACTCTCTCTCTCTATTTGCTTTTATAGCGTCTCCCATCCTCTCCCTCCATTTGGTTTTTGTTAAAGACATCAATACATTTGACTGGTCCTGGTATGAATAGAACTAGTCATTCCTGGCTATCAGGCGTCCACACATCGAGCCAATATACTGCCAGACAGCCTCTGACCGTACAGATAGCCCAGTCTTAACAAGGCGCCCACCGTTTCCATCCACAAGTTCCCGTGTCACACTGATCCCGACACACGCGTGCACCTGCTAGGCATCTCTGCCAGGGAAGGGGAGTAACCATGACAACCAACATCCCAGCGCCTGTGTGCTCTGGGCTCATGACTGTGCAGCTTGCAGGTGCTCATCCGGTGCCGATGCCAGAAAGTCAATTAGGAGATGGGGCCTCCAACCATCTTCCTAGCCTTCGACTATTGACCAAGCTAAACACACATTCTCATTCATGTCACCGCCCTGCTTCCTACATCTTCTACAGGGAACGAGGTGACGCTTCAGATAAATACACGGCTCAGATTAACGAAGCAGAGGCCTTGAGTGGGCTCTCGTTTGCAGTCACAGAATGGATCTAATGGCATCTGTCGGTTGAGTCACGGTAAGCCGGCCCGTTAAACACTGAGTAGTGGAGAATCCTAGCAGGTGATAAACAGCTCTGGTTAATGACTTTAATTACATTACATGGGCCCGCTTTGTCGGCGGCATCGTCATGATCTTGCGTAACAAAGCTAAAAACTACGTGAAACAAATCCGCTAAGATCCAAGTACATTTCAGCACATTATTGAAATGGAATTCCTCCTCTTATTCGTAGCAGGACTATCAAATACACTGCAAAAAATAAAACCAATTTTCAACCGTTTGAGTGATAGGCTTCAACCTAAAAATCCCAAACGATATGTCCCACGTGCATTGAAAAAAACAGATAAAACATGACTCTTATGTTGTCTTATTTTGAGGCGCCTAACATAAACCGTCTAAAGCTTCTCTTGAATCAATACAGAGATCACCCGACGTGTCTTTAAAACCACACAGGGGGAAGCATCTCCTTGCCAGCTAAAATCCAGTGATGAAGCAGTTCATGACCAACGGAAAAAGATAGTAAAAACAAAAAAACAAAACAAAACAGGAGAGCACATGTGTATGCAGAGCACAGAAAGCTGTGAGAACCATGAACGAGCCAGCATAGCTCCGAGGCAGGTTTGCAGACAGGGGATCTAATAACATCACCATCGTGCTACTCCTATCCCTTCTCTCCTGCCAGCGGAGTCTGCCGTCTAGACGGAGTGGGCAGCGCAGCTACTACTGGCATCCCCTGCTCACCGTTAATTTGCCTGATACTCCGCTCCGCTGCTGGCAGACCTCACGTGGAGCGAGAGATGCAGCCCTAAGCGTTCACGCGGGCAGCTACCAGCATCACGTAACTCAAAGTGTTGGCACGGTTTGCACCGCAACGAATCAGAGCTGTTGCACAGGTAAGGTTGTTTTTAAACGGTGCTTCTTTTACTAATTGGCATCTAGCTGATGCTAGATATAAGCTTATATAAAAACATTCCAACAAACAAAGTCTCCACGTTTGTTCTTGAAAACAATTATTTTAAGATATTTCACTGTAGGTTATATTCAAGCCCCCGCGGAGAGAACAAGGCTTTGAGAAAATTTGACATGGTGGGCAAACCGTGGGATTATAATTTTCGGGTCTGTCACGTGAAGCTATGGGGCCCAGAAAGACTGTTTCCCATAGACTCACATTGGGAAAGGGACGTATGTAAATCAGCAGATACATTCATTTTTTTTTAGGTGAACCAACTCCCAGTATAAACACTTGACTAGACCCTATTTAAAACATTAGGTCCTAAAAGTTGTAAGATGTATTTCTAGCCGAATCAGGATTTCCTCCTCCGTTCACATGAATGAGCCCAAGAATGAGGCTCGACCGGGAAGATCGCTGGATGATCCGGGTTATTTCATACCAGGAAGTCAAACTGTTTTTGCCTCATGTGCCAATGAGCAACTTTCATAGGAATGAAGGAGAGCTGCCTCCAACACCATAGCCAGTTCTCTTTATATATCCATGGTTATATCCCATTTATTTACCATCTATGGCTATGAAAGTAAATAACACAGTTCCTCTGTTCTGCCCAAGGTTTTTATAAAAAAAACCTAAATTCAATGGCCATAACTTACAGTCTGAATCCCATTGAAGCCTCTAGATGGCTGACACAGCTTGTTGTGCTTTGATTTTGTGTCTCACACACACACACACACACACACACACACACACACACACACACACACACACACACACACACACACACACACACACACACACACACACACACACACACACACACACACCAGACCCGGTCACAGTGCCTTCACAATCTCTCCCTCTGCTAAGTGGTGTTATTAACAAGTCTCTCTAGTCTGAAGGTAATAAAGACAGACTGCAAGTCAAACGTAAAGCTGATTTGTGGCAGCGTGAGCAGCAACTCAAGTATCCACCTCTGCTTCAAGTTGCACTGTGCAGTTTCATTTAGCCATGCATTAAATTGAAGTAAAAGAAAAAGTACTTTCAAGTATCAATTTCTCATTTGCAAAGACTGGCAGCACAAGTTACAGCCCCAGGAGACAGGAGGGAGAAACAAAGTACTTCTAATTTTCAAAACACAGAGTTACAAAGACAAAGGAGTCGCTTTAATCTGCTGCTAGTAGGACACCATCTGGTTATTGGGGAGGCCTCAGAAAAATCCTGCACATAAAGAGAGGGAGCGCTTCTCTCTGGTCTTAGTCCAAACAACTCCTAATCCTTTCATCTGCAACAACGGCGGCGATCAGAACTTCATCGGCGCCGGCACTACAGCCCGCTTTCGTGTTGCATGGCCAAAAACTTTCAACTGCCTCTGCATGGTTAGAGGCTGAGCGAATGAACCCTCCACTACAAAGATCGTCTTTCATTTTCACTCGTATAACCTGGTGCTCGTGTGTGCGATTTTGTATTATCAAAAGAGTTACATTCCTTGGCTTGTCCTCGCAATAACAACACTTGATTAATATGCTGATTAGATTCTCTGGAAGGGGGCATAGAGGAAAATAAAGACTTTAAGATGTAAAGACAACACAAGGAAAGAGATCAGAGGAGTTATCTTCCTGTGTCTAATCTAACCTTTTTGGAACAAAGACCCACCAGGCTTCTGGGCTGACGTGGCCAGATTCTCCTCCTGGATGGTAGCCTGAGCGGGCTCTGGATCCGAGTGCAATGGAAGAGCAAGTAATTCCGGTTTGGGGTCATTGTGCATTTCAGGAGGCCCCTGGGTGCCAGGTTCTAGGTCCGTGTGCTTTTGAGCCAGCTGTAGACCAGTCTCAGAGTCTATGTGCATGGAGGCTGGCTGAGGGCTGAGCTCTGGGCCGGTGTCCATATCCTCTGCCTGTAGCGCCTGCTCTGCAGCAGGAGACTTGCAGTTGGAACAAACATAGTCCTCTCCGGGGTGGATTTCTGCTTGGCCTGAGTTCTGACGCTCGCACTCCAGGTGTAGCCATCTGAAAGGAGTGCGAAGGAATTTTAAGGGATTGTTCTGTGGGGGATCTCTGCGCAAAAAACTAAAATGTGACATATTTATTGCTGAGGTTTCCCCCAGTGTTTCCTTAATGTTACCAGGGAACGTAAAATTGCCACAGGAATGAAAAACAAAACAAGAGTGTTGCATTTGAACTAGTTATGAAGACGTGTTCCTTACCTCTTACAAGTCTGGCAGAAGAGTAAGTCTTTATGATGCTCAGGGTCCAGGATGCAGGCACACATAGAACAGCACAGAGCGGGGTCCTGGTTTTGGACGCAGTTCTCACACAGCAGGCTGGTGTGGTGCCATTGCCCGCTGGTCCGTGTCCCACATTGGATGCACACTCTGCAGCTCTGAGGAGCAAAAGGAGGCCCTCTTAGTAACATGACATTGACAGCCGTTCGCACTCAATACGGTAAAAGAATATAGTGTTTCTGGTCTATAGATTTGGCACTTAAGTCACAGGATGGTGAACAAGCATGGAACCTGTCCAGACCCACAGTAAATGTGGGTATATTTAAGACCACGACTCTTTTCCAGCTAAATCTATGAGGTAGAGCTGGGGAATTACGACAAAATTTGTATTTTTAGACCCTGATGAAATGGGTTTATAAGGCAATTTTCTAATCAGACAGATCATTTAGACTAACCATTTTCCAATAAATGGCAAAAGGAAAGAAACTTTTAAAAACATTGGCATTGAGTGCGGTTCTGGCTACATGGCTGCAACATGCTGCCAAGTTGTGTTACAAATGGCAGACACTTCAATTCAAAGCAGGTTGCTAATAACCAAAACATGAACCTGTACTTCCTGCTTTGTCTTTAATATTTTTGGGATTATTTTTTTTAAATAGATCAGTATCACCCACATAAAGTCCATTCCATTTTTTTTCTATCTTTTATTTTCTGGGCATGCAAGTGGACAAGAGTGAGCACAGCATTATGAGCGACAGAACCAAGCAGAGCTGCTTACCGGTACAAAACACAACACAAAAAAAGTGGTCATTTGGCTTCCATTTCAGCATTAAGTGCTGCTGTTCATTAAACAAAAATGTGTTTGTACTCCAGTACTTTGCTCATGCTGGGAATGGAGAGGCTGCTAAATTTTGCCATAGTGGCGCTCATACATGGCGGAGGAGAGAGCACTGAAACCGGAACAATGAGTAATTCTTCAATGATTTCTATTTCAGTCAGAAGACTGCAAAACTACCGAGCGAGTGGGGACAGGAGTCGGTTAGTGGATGCCGAGGATGTGTGTGGGTTTTGGTCCTCTTGTGCTGAGTCAGACGGAGAAGCCGAGTGTAAAGACCTTTCGGCTGCTGGCTCTATCGCCGCAGCCTCCTCCGACCACCGCGGGAAACTGGTTGTTGTGTTTACCGGCCGTCTGAGTGACAGGCGCATTCACGCTGCTAGAGGATGACGGTCGGGGCTGCACTGAGGGATACGCGTCATCAGCATGCAAAGCCACGTACGTACGTGCACACTCGCACACACGTAGGTATGTACGCACACGCGCACACGCGCACGCACACACACACACACACACACACACACACACACACACACACACACACACACACCTAAGCTGAGGCTGAACTGAAGCCTTTAAAAGAGCAGCCGGAGTGAGTCATTTCTTAACTGCAGGAAGCGCAAATACAAACCACCAAAAAGTCATATTCTCATGGGTGGTCGACATTTTACTCTATGCCAGAGCAAAAAATTCATATCTTGAATATTTTTCCATTGAATATTGATGCCCACACACAGTGGGAATTTTGTGTTGCAGCTGCCAAAATAATACCTGCTGAAAACAATAGGTTGGTACTTCAAAAGTAAAATGACTTCTTATTTTTACATAGCAGCCGGATGAAACATTATTTCTTAAAAAAAGCCGTCCAGCCTCATATGAGGTTCTTCCTACCTTACATCTCCATCCGTTGGTGGGAAGAGAGTCTATAGCAGGTTGCAGACAGAAGGTATGGTAGCCTTTGTCACACATGTCACACACCAGCATTTTTGTGTCCTCTCCTGGGTTCCTACAAAGCGAGAGAGAAGAAGGTTTTATGAAATAGGACAATAACACTGGGGCTGGGCGAGAGAGAAAATCAAACATCTCGATATTTTTGACCAAATGCCTCGATATCAATAATTAGACAATCTTGTAGGGTTGACAACTGGTGCTTTCACAAAACATTTACACAATGAGATTTTTGATAAATAAATCATCAGTAGTGTGGATATATTGACTAAGTGGGTTAAGGCAAATAACAGAACAGCTAAAAAAAGTTTGTGAAGTTCAGAAAATTATATCACAGAGTTTAAAACCAGGAAAAGACAACACTTATGCCATATTGCGACATCCCAAATATAAGAAGTTGTACAGTCCAATTACGACATCTATATAATATTGATATATTTCCCAGCCCTACATTGGACTTTGATATACTGCACATAGACTTAAAATATCTACGCAGGATCATATTTACCTCGATTCTCTTTTTATTATTTCCACAAGGGAGATAATGAGATCGGTCATCTGTGTGTGAGTGAGTGATTGAGTGAATTAATCCATCTCTGTGTCTGTCCACTGCTAATCTCACATACTGCTGAACCAAACTGCATATTTGGGGTGCTCATGTATGGCTGCATGCTCAAGGATGCATGACTCCTTAAAGCTAAAGAATAGTTAAAAAAAAGAAAATTGTAAACACACAAATTGCTTTTTCCAGGCCAACACTGGTTGTTTAACAATATGTTTTACTTCTACAAATACATGTATGATTTAGGATTGGTATAACATCCTCAATAAAAGCTTTAGGCAATGATAAAAGGATTCAAAATTCAAAGAAATAAAGAAATTGGAGGCATCCAATCTATTAGTATATGACAATAAACTTCTCTTGAAAAACACCATGCTGTGCTATGATAACTTGGTACTAGGGTTTCTATATAAATACGGAACAGAAAGCTCAATGAACAGTGTTCACCTAAGGCAAACAGGACTGCTTGCTAGCAGAGCCCCTGTGCTGTGTAAATAGGGTCAGAAGTTACAAGACTGTGCTTCAGGGTACAACATCCAGTTATCTCCTCACAAACCACAGAAGTAAACAAACCGGCAGTAAGCAGCATGCCCAGTAGCTACAGAGAAAATTAGTAAAAAGGAAAAAGAAAAGATAGGACAAAAACATTCAGTGTTAGATACTTCATTTAAGGTGACTCACTTGCACGTCTGGCAGATTTTGCAGTCCGGGCACTGCCAACCTGTCCTCCTTAGAGGGGTCACGGCCATGTCCAGGCACATCCCATGGTAATGCTGACCACAACTGGTGCAGAAGAGCTGGTCCAGTAGGTCCCCTGGGCTATCACATAGCGCACAATTTACATCATCTACAACTATGGGCAAGAAAAGGAAAGAAACAGGATTTAAGTCAGGAAAATACAGGGGGAGACAATTCAGACAATGTAGTTGATGCGTCGTTTCGTCAAATTTCTCATGTTCACTTGAGCAAATCATTTTTTACTATAGCCGTATTCAACGCTACTCCACTTACATTTGTGAATGGCCAGTTCAATGTGTTCTGGGCAGAGGAGCGAGAGACTCCTGATATCCTGAAAGGTCCCAGCTGCCCCCGCACAGGGGAAATGGTAGAGTTGAGCACATCCTTCAGCACAGCACTTAACGGATGCTCCAAGGCGCTTACAGTATGCACAGTGCTGCAGAGAAAGAGAGAGAGATCCCAATATAAACATATGTAAAATTAATCAATTCCATTCTTAGCCGAGGAAACAACAAACTCTAAAACATGTCCGTGACATTTTTTTGTGACTGACTGGCTTGGCTTATGTAAAAACAATGCTTCATCCCTTAATGTCTCTTTAGAAAAACAGTCCTCTGGATTCCCAAATTAGAGAAGACCCCCTCTCTTTTAGCCCGCTGATGATCACATTCATGACAGAACCTCATCCATTCGCCATTCCCCCTCAGTTCTATAAGTGTGCACTCTGGAGATCAAATGCAAGACTTGCTGATGGGCCATTGGGCTGCAGACGCACTCGGAGAGAGCTGTGTGCCACTGCGAACACTAGGAGCTGAGCTGCCACGAGGGCTCAGCCCCGTTGAGTGGCGTGACCTTTTCCATTTCACAGCTGAGAGATCCACGCTGCCAGGCCGACCTTTACCAGCCAGTCTGATCCATCAGCTTTGCTGTGCCTCACTGAAGCGGTCTCACTGCTGCCCCAACACATTAAGATGCTGTTAACACCCATTAGTCCACGGATCTTCTCCCCCGACTCACCTTTGTGCTCCCTGAGTCAATAGCTCTGTCCACATTAAGCAGAGATTGTCCCTCGCCCTCACAAACACCTTCGGACCACAAGGCACAACTCTGATGTGCCCAGCATTGCCCTGGAATTTCATGACATTAAGGAAGTGAAAAAACAAAAAGGTTAGCATCTAATTCGACGTGCTAAGCACCAACAGATAATGTTGACAATGCTTTGTAAAAAGGAACAGAAATGCTAAGTCTATTCGTTTTTACCTGACTCGAAGAGAGACTGGACGTTAAGATCTTGTGGGAGGCCGACATGAGAAAGTTCATCCCAAAATCGACTGGCTGGGTCTGGTTCTTCCTCGCAGCTTTCAGACCCACTGGAACAAAAGGAAGAGGTTTGCAGAGAAAGCAGGTCAGCACAGGTTTTTTTTTTTTTCGTTTTCTTAAAAGTAGAGAGCCTGAGTCAATTTAGGAATGAATCCAGAGCAGAGACATAAAGGCAGAGGACGATGTTCACTTTTTACAAAAGCAGACAGATGAAGACAGAGAGAATGAGCTGGGGGAAAATGTTAGAGAGCAAATAAAAAGCTGTGGGGGAGGAGGGAGAGGAGGAGGAGGAGGAGGAGGAGGAGGAGGAGGAAGAGGGCCATCTTGTTTGGCATGTGCACAAGAGGCTGGCTGTTCTGTCTCATAAAATCTGTTGAAAAGGATGCGTTTCCCCGAGTCCCTGGCTTGAACTAGTGAGCTGTATAGCATGCGGAAAATGTGGAGAGGGAGCATTAGCATTTAAAAAGGACCTTAGTTCCAGTAAACAAACCAACGGCCAAAATCAAGAGAGCGGTTTCTAGAAGCATGACCGCACACACCTGAGAGCTTATTGTTTATAGCCCAAAGTTTCATTCAATTATCTTCTCCCACATCCTCACATGTCCACGGGTTTTTGCATTATGTCCAACACCTCCGCTTCTCTGACAAATCGAGATACAATTTCTCCTCCGGTGTCTCCGTGTGGCATTAACCGAGGACTGGCCCTGATGACCAATCACACGGCAGCAACACAACAGCTACTGGCTGGCTTGGCATGCGGCCAGATCCCATACTGCTCCCACTGCCCCGTTACGTCACCGGGAACCCAGTGAGACGCCCAACTGGTTCCAAAAGGACCAAAACAAATTAGGCAGCTGTCCAATAGAGTCCGAGGAGGGTCTTTTGTTGGAACTGTGCGCAAATATGTAGTGCGCACACACACACACACACACACACACACACACACACACACACACACACACACACACACACACACACACGAGAGGCTCATGTGCAGCCGTCCCCTGATGTGGGATCCCTGGGCCTGGGGACACGGACTGCTGAGGCAAAGTGATAATTTAGCCTTCCGAGTGTAGAGCGACAACACAACCTGCTAACTGAGAGAGGCCCGTTAGCTTGTGAGGTCTGTGTGTTTGTTTTGTGTGCATGCTCCTTTGTGTGTGTACGAGTTACCGTGTGGTCATTTATTAACCGCCATCACTGGTTTCTTTCACCAGGACAATCCACTGTGTGTCAACACTGCTTTCCAGGAAAAGGGGTAAAAGGTATTTTCGTCCACTTCGATATCCTGACCAACACTGGCAGCCAAACCATTTGTGTCTAAACAGTGTCCGCCAGGCCTACTTACTTCGTCTTTTCCCTCTGTCCTGAGGTGGTCTCTCCGGCCATTTTTGGCTGAGTGGTTGTATCGCCATTGCTGCTTTCACCCGTTGAGCCTCCTCCACCCTTGTGGCTGAAGAGTGCTTCAAACTGAGGCGTGGTGCTGAATACTTGCAGCTCCCCCTGACCCAGTAGGCTACGGCCACCGCAGTAACAGAAGGCACAGAGACGCTCGCTGAAACAAAGAAAAAAAAATGGGTGGTAGGGGGGTGTTTAATTATATATACCTACTGTGACTTAATACACTGCCACGCATGTCACCATGAATTAAGGCCTTCCTCTTCTGGCAATGGGACTGTCTGTGCAGCAACATACTTACGGTACAGATGCATAAAAGCCTACATTTGGGAGGCTGGTGCACACACTACCCACACACACACTGTCCACACACACACACACACACACACACACACACACACAAAATGAACCATTACATTACAGTCATTTAGCAGACGCTTATATCCAAAGCGACTTACAATTCAGCTACGGGAGCAATTTTGGGGTTAAGTGTCTTGCTCAAGGACACATTGACATGAGACTAGCAGAGCCGGGGATCGAACCGCCGATCCTCTGATTGAAGGACGGCTCTCCACTTAGCCACGGTCACCCACAACCACTTGTGAAATCCACAATGGTATATGATGCTGTATTCACACCGAAGCGATTTTTTGCCCTGCATCACTCGCGCAAGTTTGACCGCTGGATCATTTGGGTTTACTTGTGACACTCGCGCTAGATGCGCCAGAGAGGAGGGGTGGGCGTGTATCCCAGATACACTGGGTACATAACATCATCCAGAGGAGCACTGTCTGCAAGACGACAAGCAAACAACTTGTAAAATGCTTGTTTTCTGAAGGGAGTTCGGATCAATCGATGCTAGGCTATGCTAACATTGGAGCTACTCCGTCAACTCTCAAAATAACGTTATCCAGGCATAGATACGGCAGCAACGTTATGGTCTCAGTTAAACTCTATGGTTTATACGCATACATGTATACACATAAATACGTCTCTGGACAAATATGAGGTATTGTAGAGCTATGGGATGGCTAAAATATATTTTCCCTCCATTTCTGATTCATCAACGCCACGACAGGAGGAGAATCGAGTTGAAATATTTCAAGAATTCCGCAAGGCATTAACTTTGTATGTATAGTGTGAACACACAAGTACCAGGCCAGACTCCTTATATGCACCTAATTCTACATTTTGACAAGAAGTTAACAACAAAACCCATCATCTTACAAGAACAACTGGACATGGAACGTGTTGCAGATTGCATGGGAGAAGGGCGTTTTAGAGACATAGCGGTAAAGAAACAACAGAGACAATAAAGCAGCCAAGACCCTGCAAAGTTGAGAAGTAAAAACGGGCGGTAAATATTTATCACATTTTTTAGGCGATGAGACGGCCTTGTTAATAAGATCCCAGGAGAGGGTGCCGGTCTGCCCTCCATCACTAACATCGATAGCACAGACAGGCCGGAAGATTGATTACAACCTTTAACAGAGTGGCACCTGGGAAGAGACTGCTGCCGCTACCGGCTGATGGCTCCATTTCGATTCATCCATGCATGTGTACACAGCAAGGCAAACAGCATGTCACATTGCCACACACACACACACACATTTAGAAAAACACAAGGATCTTTTATTTATTTATATATGTGTGTGTGTGTGTGTGTGTGTGTGTGTGTGTGTGTGTGTGTGTGTGTGTATATATATATATATATATATATATATGTATGTTTCTCTAACACTTATTGTTCAGGGGAAGTTTAGCATTTCTAACCTGCTTTTGACTTCTCTGCTCACTGGGACAGATGGTCCTGCTGAACTCTCGGCTGGAGGGCTCTGGGCCAGAGGGGAAGAGGGCTTGTCCTCCTCTGGCAACTCAGTGGCCACCATTTCCACAGTTTCCACTGGCTGGATTGGTGTTTCTGATTGTAACAAACAAACAAAACAAAAACAAAAAACAGTTAGTCAGTAAGAAATGACTCAGCATTTAATCCCTCCAGAGCATTTATGAGCATTGGAGCACATTCAACATTGACCTCAACACTATTAGCTGCTCTTTAACTCATTGTCAATTATGACTGTTAATTTAGCGTGCAGCTTCTGGCGGGTACAGGCTGTCATAGGGCAGGTAGATTGCATTCTAGTCAGTTTCCTTCAGGTCAAAAACACAGCCTTTATAAGTGAGATGGATGGTAATATATGGGGACCATATGCTGAAGCACTGATTACACTAAACCCACTGGGAACATCATGCTCTTGCTCAGAATAGCAATAACAATGGAGGCAGGGGAGGGGAAAAAAAACAAGGCTCACGTTGCCAAAATGTCTCTCAAGAAGCAGGGTTTAATATTAATGGGGAATATTATGCCTGAAATACAACTAAACTCTATTGTGTTACTATCAGTAACAGAGTGCTTTTGATCTAAATTACAAAATAAATGGCACAATTCACTGTGCTAATCATACAAAACAACTCCCAAAAGTACCTCTCACTGAGACTTTGGGCCATGCTGAATTTTTATTAACATTTCATTGAGATGTAATTAGGCTAATACGGCACTGATTCAGCGTCATCCAATGGCATCACACAAGGACAAATTCAAGCTCATTACCTCCTAATAGAAGTTTTCAGATATGAGTGAGGTAATATCACTTTTGTTTTTCATAATATTTAACAGCAACGTTATTCTGATAAGGATTTCATTTGTCACAATGCTGAAAAAATAAAAGTAGTATGTTTCAGTACGTGGTTTGCATAAAACATTTAAGTTACATTGTGCAAATGAAGCAAAGCAAGGGTTAGACATAAGATTAACACAGGAGATATTAAACCCACGTTTTTACCTTTTCAAAGATATGCTTTCACTTTGTGGACAATTCTGTATAGAAATTGTAGATTTAATTTTTGTGCCAGAAACAACAGATCCCATGACCACAGGGACACAGGCCCTAGTGGGCATGGAATTTGTTTTGTTTTTTTAATCAAAAGGAGAAAAAAAAAATCTGTTTTTAACCTGCTAATAATTGCCTATTGTTTGTGCAATGTAAACCACAGCTAATAAAAGCAAAGCTAACCACCAGCAGAATTTCACTCCACAATATCACCAGCTCAGCAACAGAGCAGCGCTGAGATGTATGAGAATGGGAGGCATGGTCACGTGACGTGATGTCCACACATAAAAAAAGCACATAAATGGGTCTGGAGAGACTGATGGGATTTTAAAAAGCTTTTAGAGGGCATTAGCCTAGGGCTCTTTCCCACTGCACCTCAATGCCAATCTCAGAGCAGGAGGAGAGATTGAAGCAGTAAGGAGAGAGAGAGAGAGAGAGAGAGAGAGAGAGAGAGAGAGAAAGAGAGAGAGAGAGAGAGAGAAAAAAAAAATACAAAATACGCACTCACTGCAGCTTCACAGCTCAAGCTAAACCCTTTCAATTATAGCCCTGAAGTAGAAGCATGGGGTGCCAAGAAAGAGCTCTCATCCATCCTCCTCCAGGAGAGGGAGACTCCTCTTCTACCTTTACCGAAATACCCTTCTGAAGCACCGTCTGCATAAGGTGGTCCTGGATGTGCAAGTTCAAGTTTTCGATCACTACGTAACCAATGTGTACATAATGGATGAAAGGGGGGGGGGGGGGGGATTGCAAAGTCTCACCTGTGTCCTGAGGGCTTGTGGACTCTGTTATCTCAGTCCCATCCATGCTGTCCTCCTCATCCACAACAACTCTCCCTCTGGTGCGACCCCTGGGGTGAAGAGGAGACACAAACAAATAAAAAACAGGCGCAATGAAAAAGAACAAGATGAAAAAAAGGGCTTTGGGTTTGCCTCCGGAGGGGGGGAGTTGGCGGTGAGGTCATGAATTAGTTAAATATAGTCACAGCTGTCACTGATTTTTAATGGAGGCACTCAAGGGCGCTGGGCAAGGCGGAAGGGTGGTAGTAGGGGGGCGACTGGTAGCATGTGGAGTTTAAAGATGGAGGCAGAGCAATCGGATAACTTTGCTCTAAAGATTGAGGGAATGAGATTGGGTCTTACAATAAAGGGGCATTATGGCACTAATGCAACATCATCCATAAAATACATGACTATGCTCATGTGGGGTGACAGAGTTATAATGAATCTTTTACTGTTGATCATACCAGAATTTAAATGTGCGCGTTCATCTTCAGAGCAACGTGGAACAAATACCTTTCTCCTTTACATTCCCTGGGGGGGTGACGACTGATTAGAGTTGAACTGAACACGGAGTACAGTCATTACTTATTATATGATAATAGCTCTGTAATTTAAGAATGCTCCAACAAACATTTAATCATGAATGCGCATCAGTCATGTTTGGTGTCCTGAACATGCATATCCTTAGGGTTGTTGCACGCAATCTGGGGCTGTGATGCATCTCACTGGCCAATAAAATGGGGATTGTGCGTTGAAGCTTTGGATAAAACCAACAAATCAGATAATGCACAATACGTGTGTCTTTTTTTTTCTATTATTCCCTTATAATAAAGTACAAGAAACAATTATTTCATGCAAAAATCTACTTTCATTCTACTTCCGGTGTTTTCAATGGACGTCCGAGGATAGGTACAAAAACAACCCTCTGTTGAGGATTAGTCCCAGGGGAATAGAATTACTGAGGATAACACATACTTCGTTAAATCTCTGAATGATTGGACATGCCAGCCAGTTAAAAAAAAAAAAAACAACACACACACACACACACACACACACACACACACACACACACACACACACACACACACACACACACACACACACACAGCTAAAACCTCTCACTATTATATGTAATTGACAGCTACTCTATCTGTTGACAGCAAGCTACTCTAACCAATTTGTGTGCAGAACAAGGCACGTTGAACCTCTGAAAATAAGGCTGGTTCTGATTCAGTCACAAGCGTCACCGCTGGGTAAGTACGTACATTAGTGATAATGTGACGGCTGTGTGGGTTTGTGAAAAAGGTCAGCGCTCTATTCATTTCCCAATGACAAATTCAGAATAATTCTTCTTTTAGAAGGCCTGTTTGAGACTATAAAGTATAAACACAATGTTTTCTCTAACAGTCTAATTCAATCGTAGAAATATTCTATAGGCACAAATATACAAGGACTTCTTGTAGATAGTACTACAAGAGACTACTCAAGATGCTGCTCAGTACAAATGATGTTGTTCATACCTACTAAGTGAAGACTCTGCCATGAACACAATAGTATTGGGCTAGATCACTGATTGTTTTTTATTAATTCATTCGATTGGAATTGGTTGTATGAAGTCAGAATTTTTTTTAATCACTTAAGGGGTGTTTGCATTTGTCCAACAGTGCACCATGTGAACCAAATAATAAGTGTTATTAGAATTGTAAAGCTTATAACAAAGAGACATGTGCGAAACATAACATTCAAACCATAAAGCACTAGAGCTGGGGCAATTCGGCGACGTAATCTGCATCATCGATTACAAAAACACGCCGATGTGTTGGTGCTTTGCTCCCGGTTTAAGCTGTTCCCCTGAAGAACAAGCTGCAGCTAAAAAAACCTCGCCCACGACCTTCTTACGGGTGTAAGTACTTAGTATTTTAGACAGATGTGGTGCTCTGTAAACTCTACAAACTGAAAATGGCTTATCTGCTATGCACAAACACCTCGAAAAATGAAAGTATCCCGGAGCGGATAGACAGCACCGTGTCCTGTTTTTATTTATGGTCTAAAGATCAAGTTCAAACTGGTGTCGATTTATTCATTCAAAGAATGGCTTTTATCCTTTTTTTCATATATTCAATCTAACACAATGACCGTTTTTATTACAGTACCAAAACTCAGGTACTGTATTGGCACTAGTACCGGAAAATATACAATAGTCCTACTCATATTTGAACACCTATGTGCTGAACCTGGTGCAATACTGACCTTTCACATCATGTTTTAGAAGCTTTGTGTATCAAAGTGAACCTCAATGCAGTACAGGGAAACAGCTGTTGTTAATTGGAACAAATTTAAGCATTTGTTCATGCAAAGGACCAAGCTGTCAACATCCTGTCCAATACTACCTGAACCAACAACTTCATCTCTCCCTACAGCACACAATGCAAAACATTCGGCTACATAAAACTATGGGGGGAAAAGCTTTAACCCTAATTACATATTTTAATCTTAGTTGTCATTTTATTGTGCTGTAGTTAACTGGATTTCACCGAGCAGCTATAGTTTGCAGGTAGCAACGCTCAGAACAGTTCATTGGCAAATACTCAGTATTAAAGGACTTGGATTGAGATCCAAAGCTAAAAAACTTGATCAGGATATCCCTTCTCATGTGTCCGCCTCCTGTTGAGTGACCCAAAAATATCTCATTACTGCTCCTGTTTAAGATTTTCTCTCTGGAGTGCCCAGTTAAATGTAATCTTAGCCTTTTCCTCCACTTCGCCATGTCATCTCTTAACAGACGTGATCACAGTTTTAAAACCAAGAAATTTTAAATTTAGCCATTGTGAAAAAAAAAAAAAAAAAAAAAAAAAGTGCAAACCTTCCCGTATCTTACTGAATGTGCTACGTCAGCAGATCAGACAACCGTGACTACATTTCCAACCATATGCCTCTGTGCCAAGTCATACAGCCGCACACACACACACACACACACACACACACACACACACACACACACACACACACACACACACACACACACCTCCCTCCCTTTGCATACAGTATGGGGAGATCTGTCAGTGTCAGCATCCTCCAATGGGGAGCTCTGTTAAACTAATCTTGGAAGCGCCATATGGAAGGAATAATTGTCGCGGATACAAATTAAATAGCAACATCAATTGTTAGCATGCTAAGTGGGTAGAGAGAGCGCATGCCAAATGAGAGCAGCGTGTCTCATGGGTACTCGGGAGGATACAGGGGGTTGGAAGTGAGGGAGGAGATGGAGGGGTGGGGGGTGGGGTAATTTTTGGTGCCACTGGAGAGAAAAATCACAAATGGCTAGACGCCAAATCAACCCCTCCCTCGAAATTACTTCCATGTCAAGATAAGGAACAACCCTAAAAAAAAAAACAGAGGATGACAGAAGAGGCCTCTGGCAAACCTCGGCTAATAATACAAGGTACAGGTAGTAAGAGTCAAACAGAAATATCTTAAGAAGGGAGAAGCGAACTAATAAATTCTAACAGAGAGCTTGATTTTACGGATCACGCTGAGATGACAGAAACTGAACTTATAGAACTCACGAGGAACAAAGAACAACAATAAATATTGACGACTTAATGAGATATAATGAAGATAAACAGCTGCAACAGCTTAGTTATTTCTGCACAAACCAAAAGAATCAAAAGTGTCAACTGATCAATATGCAATTACATACATTATAATAAATCGTTGGCGCAATTTGTCGATTTGCTAAACGTAGGTCGAGACAGACAATATCATTCTACACATTTTCTAAACTCTACATCAGCTGATCAGCACGACACGAGAGGTCAGAGACGCGTAAGGCACCAGGACCAATCTGACCATGCCTACAGCTGAAGTAGAGCAACACGCCATACATCTTTTCTGTCGTAGATCACGACCATGTTTTGAGTACCACACCTGCAATATTTTTCACAGCAAAACACTTTTATCGTCTACACCTAACGACATGCAAGTGGGTTTTGATTCCAGAGAGCAAATCCAAACGCAGAAATTAGCCTGCGTGGGACATCTAGATCTGTGACAACAATCTGGTATATTACACGCAATGTAGTTGGCGGCGGTGACGTCTTAACCATAGACTGCTACATAATATACAACTGTAATTATATACAACTCCTTTAAAAAGGCATCAAATTACAAGCCGTTATTTAACTGACAAAATGCTCAAGACTAACATTCAACCCCATACCCTGCACAACTTATCCCCCCCACAGTCCCACCACAGGGAGAAAGAGAGAGGAAAAAAAAAAAAGAAAAAAAAAGAAAAGGTGAAAATAATGCTGGGGTAAGTAGTTCCAGTCAGCGGCGTGCTGCCCGTAAAACCCGAAAAGGAGCATACTGCTCTGAAGTGGACGGACGAGCAGATGGAGCGTGGGCAAATCTAGTAAATTCCAACAAGCAGGTCTACAAGAGCGATTTCTGACACGTTCTCTTTTGTCACAAGCAAACTGGCTTTCTAACACTTAACATTGGTCATTTTAATGTTTATACTCGTACCGCTGATATCCTTTAGAAGAGGAAGCTAGTTGGTGTGAACACAAGACTGCGCTATGCAGATAATTAACAGCCCAGCGAAGTTGTTTCACTCTCGCGTGTATTACAGTTGGGATAGTTTGGTTTCTACACCGCCTCACAGGTAGTTTTAAGCCAGGAGGACCAGGGCCCATTAGCCTCATCATGACCCGTAGTGAGAAATTAGAGCGCATTGAATTTGCTGACAACCTGAGGTCCATCCACAAAGCTGGGATTATTATTGAGAGTTGGCGGAGGGGGGCGTTTTAAGGAGGTGCTGTGGATCTGATTTAATTAAATCTTAGATGAGATAAATAATTGTGGCATCAATAATGCTTTACAACGCCCTGCAACCTTAAAAATATCAGTCTTGAGTCTTAATTCTAAGAAGAAAAACACATTTCTGCTCCTGGTTTGTTCTTAACCAGTTCATCAACATTAAGCTATTCGGGTGTGTACCAGGTCATCCTTCCACTGTGGCATTAACCATCGTCTGGATGCTTGCAGATTAAACGATCCATTGGGAGCAGGGTATTAAGATTGATTGAGAGGACGGACTAAGGAGAGAGTTAAGAACCTTGTGGGGCATTATATTACAGAGCAGCTCAATGCTGCTTTATATGTTGCTGTGGAAGTCACAAAAGGAGCCGGGCACCTTGTTCTCAAGCTGCCGTGGAACTGTTCAACCTCCCGAGAAGACAAGGTCTTCTAATCAACTCTTAAAGACGTTTTCTCAAAAAATTTGATACCAAATAAATAGCCAAAACATGGCCAGTTTTGAACAACCAACAGTAATGTACAAAACATCAACAAATGATCTGTATTTTATCGAGTAAACATTAGATATTGCCATATTTGATAAAACTTGGTTATACAAATTCTCAGAAATTAAGCCGACCGTAGTGACTGAGGGCGTTGTTTTGATATCTTCCATTGTAACAGTACTATCAAGTACTACGCCAACCTATGTCTCCGTTTTATGTCTAAAATGATTTGATTGATACAAATTGAGTTTTAGGCAATTCTCCTTCACATTCCCTTTTTAAACCATTTTATAGGTGTAAATAAACAAACAAACACCTAGATATGTTTTGAAAGATACGTCTCGCTTTGAACTAAACAGGGATTGGGTTGACCTTTTTTTTTGTGTTGAAAATAATCAATCCCAGATTATCCAAATTTCATGATTTGATTCTGGTGCAGCTTCGTAACCATATTTGTCATATGACTTGATATTCTTTGGGAAAAATAAAAGAAAACAGAATAAGCAATAACACACGCCTACATGTTCTAATTTGTAACACGAGCAGATGTTGTGGAGGCGAGAAACACCATAATGCAAAGCCAGATCACAGATTTCTTAAGCTTGTTTGTAGTCCACTTAACCCATGGTTAGACTAGCTTTATCAATTACAGTTAACTAGTTTGAAATATTAGAATATCTATTTTTTTCGCATAAGGTCCATGACGACATGTCCTAACTGGCCACGAGTGTCGCAGCATTTGAGCTGAAGTTTTGTCAGACGACCCGTTTATTTATATTTCTCGCTTTGAAAGCCTGCATTGGACAAGGAATGGCTGACTCGTGAAGTTGAAATGAGGAGTTATCTATAGGATACCTCCTCATTTGTAATACAAACTTAACAAGATAGCAAGTACTACTCAACCGTATTTTTAGTGGTTACGTCGCCAGTTAGATAGGTACGTGGTTTGTTGTCTGCTGTCTTTATGGTTGTTTTGAATTATTCCTCATTTAGCATGACCTAATGTAACGTTTCATTTTAAATTGATGAAAGCAACGTTGTTTGACTCCAATACTTGACGCTATGTTACCAGTTGGGCTGTCTAGTACAAAAACAATAGATATTCAAATATGAAAACATTCGATTGTGGAAAAAAAAGCAGCACTTGTGGGGCGTTCAGTGTGCACGAGGCAGCCTCGTGCACACTGTTTTTGTACTAGACAGCCCAACTGGTAACATAGCGTCAAGTATTGTTGCTTCGGTAACCAGACATTTAATATACTATAACTGATGACAATAACATACAATAACATGAGCTGATGCAACCATGTTTGAAATGTCATCGTCAATTAATTTTAAAGGACACTGGTCTTGTGTGTTTTAATGACTCCATAAGTGATCGGGTGAGCTCAGTGGGTCAGAATGCACCGTTTGCTCTTATATCAAAGCGACAACCCTAAACGTGGGGACGAAGTGTAAAGGACTTGGCACCTGGACGCAGGACCATTACTGAAAGAAAGTCTCGTTTTTATTCTACTTTATATTAGCAGCACCACCAAGTTGCATCTAATTCAAGGAATGAGTAAATTCTCTATGGCGTGAAAGTGCACACAAGATTACTTAAATGTCCAAAGGTAAAGGCCTACTTCTTTCTGTTCTTAGACGTGGACGAGGGTGGTGCCTGGGGCAGGGGGACAGCAGCATCCTTGCGCGGCCTGCCACGGGGTCGCTTGTCTGCATGGGCGGGACTTCCTGTGGACGTGGCCTCTACACTGCTGGAGGGCGGTGAAGGTCCCTGGTCAGAGGGTTCCACAGTCTTATCCTCTGATGACATTCTGAAAAAAATGTGAGATCGTGATAGACGTTACTTGGCAGGTGGGCTTGGAAAATTTAAATCAACAGTAAGAGGAAGAGTAGGTGCTAATTTTCACTTCTGTTGTTTTCATACTAGGGGGGTAGGGGGGGGGGATTCTTAGATGCATCGCGATTCTCTCATGAACGATTATGACTCGATACAGAAAACTCAATTCTCAACGTTATGATCGCCTGTAACAATTCTGTGACACCGGGCTGTCCGTTCGTTGATGCCGCTGAACGCAACAGACATAATAAACGTGCGTCTTGTTTACGTTCTAAACTAAGAGCTAAATACTAGCAGAGTTTTGGTGAGGGTGACTGAGCTTGAGCAGCCGAATATGGATACGATCTGACCGACACCCCCTGGCTTAAAAGCTAACGTATGGAAGCATTTTACGTCTTCTTCCGTCCAACTCAAAAAGGGCGAAGTGAATCACGAAGTAGATTGACACGTTTTTGACAAGGACTTGCGCCCCTACTCAGTCATTGAGAATCAGAGCTTTCGCCCTATGTTGCACACTTTGGAACCGAGATACAACATTCATCTCAACGTTTTAACGGACACAGAGAGACTCTACAACCAAACCAAAGCTAAAGTCATGGAGTCACTGAGGAAAGCGGGTCGGATGGTAGAAACACGCTATGAGTGAACGTCAGCTACCACAGAATCTTGTGTCACTGTTTTTACCATGAGGATGCTGCTACAGGCCCCATTTTATTTATTTTCGTGTTGGTTCTCTTTGCAATGCTTGTAAATGTAACCCTCCAGTTGATACATCTCTTCTATTAGTTACCAATATTGGATTAATAAAAGATAATGGAAGTAAATTCATATGTTTTTTATCATGAATAATTGCAAATATGCAGTGTTTTAGAAATAACATATAGTGTCATGTATACATTTTTTCCGATGCATCAAGATGAATCGATAATTGTTTTATAATCGCATCGTAGCCCTCTGAATCTAATCGAATGATGAGATGCTAAAGATTCCCAATCTATATTTCATACTGTTAACAAGCTTTCATGGAGTGGATGGGAAAGAGATGATGACTTGTCATGGGAAGCATTCATTCTCATCACTCCACATCCAGCAGCTCCGGGTTTTCCAATTGCTGCAACCCCCACTGAGCGAAAACCCACTACAAACAGCTCAATGGTGAATATGGTGAACGCTGCCCTTTAGTGAAATTTTTCAATGAGAAGTGAAATTTAGAGTTAGCACGAGTCCACTGGCGAACAGATGGAGATTCACTTTATGTTGCAAATACTATGGTTGGGTGAAATGACAAATATACTATGAGACGGTTTGTTGACTGCCACAGATTGTTCTATACCATTTAACTGAGGTATCCATCTCTTTAATATCTCTGGGGGAATTTGCCAATTGCCAGAATTGTTGCAAAATCAGTGAACAAATTGTTTAGATCCATTGGCTGTTTGCATTCATAAAGGTGCAGAAACATTCCACAAATGGCATTGAATTAATTTGCGTTATATGTGAAGACAGTTTGCTGATAGGATGTACTACACTGGAGTGACACAACCCCAAATTATGCTTGAGGCGAAGTGGCCACAAGTGGCAAAAGAGGCCACTGTGCACCTCTCACTCACACCTAAAACAGGGACAGACCTCTCCTCATTTGGTCTGTCAAATGGAAACAAAATGTTACCATGATGTGTTCACATGTCATCTTGTAAAATGCAGTTTGGGTGAGAAACTTGAATAAATAAAGTTGTTTTTCTAGCAATATACAATATATATTAGAGATGGAACTATGAGTTCTTTAATTTCCCAGCTCTAAGCAGCTTATAATACATCTTAAAACTACTGACAAAAGTTTTTTGTTTTATAAATATCGTTTATCATATTTGAATTTTGTGTTTTTATGCAAAAACCACTACAGATGACTATAACAAAGTAAAAAGCATAACATTTAGAAATGTTGATGGTTTACACCGACTTCAGTGTGTCTGGAGCCTTTGTGGACCAGCTGCTATAACAAAACAAAACAACAAAAGCAATCTGTATCTGCCAATATGGATCATCATTGATCGGCAATTGTCATCAGCGGCAAAAAAAGCGTGATCGGGGTTCTCTAAGAGTTACATTTTCTCCCTTTTATATGTTGTGTTGATCCGATCGGTGACACCTTCCGAACCGTGAGTTTAATGATCCGTTGCACCCCAAGTGATGAAGTGTCGTTGAGCAAATGAGTGAGTTCTTCTGGTCAAATGAAACAACAAACCCATGTCCGTTACTTAAAACGAATGCCTTTGAATTCAAGACACCGATCCTATAAACGCCGAGGAAACGCATTGCTTTCTTTTCATAATTGATTTCACCCACTATAACTTTGGCACATCTCCAAAAGTCACCCTGCTTTTGGAATATTTAGTACTAATGCTGCATTCAAATATTGCAGAATATTCTGCAGAGTAGAAATAACAGGAAAAACACCCCCTTATTCTGACTTGTTCACACATTATTCCAAGAATACAAACCAGCCATGACCATGCTCCCCAGGAAGTGTATACCATTTCAACCATTGGTTTGTGATGCGTCATCTTTGCTGTAGAGCGTCTTTAGTTTTGCTAATTGACACAATCTGATGATGGTGAAGCCGTCGTGAATTAAACGTTTGGAGTGTATCCACACATATACCCGACTTCAGTTTAACAGTTTGAAACAAACAGTTGTCCGATGTCCATCGAGCTTGATTAAACCAACCAGCATACTACAGAGATGCCACAGCCGAATGTCCTGTACCGAATGGTTCAATACAAATACAGTTACCTATTTGTTGGATTAAGGTTACCAGTTTGTCACTAAATGGAACCAGATACAAACAAAACATTGTACGGCTCCTATCACATTTGCTGAATCGACTGTATTTGTGTTAATATGGGATTTTGTTTTGATGCAATCGCCAGCAATGGTGCCCGTTGCAGCCATTCTGTGCCATTGTTGACATGACTATAACATTTCACCAAGTG
The DNA here is from genome assembly GCF_023349555.1 of Cebidichthys violaceus. Lineage (NCBI taxonomy): Eukaryota > Metazoa > Chordata > Actinopteri > Perciformes > Stichaeidae > Cebidichthys > Cebidichthys violaceus. Next base: position 7,869,569 of record NW_027176964.1, read on the forward strand.
GAAGATATTGTCCGTATCAAAAATTCCCGATCTCTTCAACTCTGACGTCGGAGGCTGATGTGAATGTTTTCCCCCCACTGTGCTGCTTGTGATTATGGTTTAAATGATAAAAAAAAACTAATATCGAACACTGGCCATTTCCCATGGATTTCTTACAGTTTACGCAATTTAATTGTGAAACGCTTCAGTCCTTAGCGTAGATGTCTGGAACTCTACCGGAGGTATGAACACCATTCTTCCAAAAGAATACTCCTTTATTTGGCATTTTAATGACGGCATTCAACTGGGCCTAGATGTGGTATGATGTGGGATAGCTTGCGATTCGTATAATTGTCATGCTCAAACCATTCAGTGACCCGTCGTGCCCTGGATGTTGTTTTTCTCCACTCATTCATTCAGGTTTTTCTTTTGATTTGTCTGTAAGTTGTCTCTTCATGTGATGCGCAAGCTTGTGTGTGTCTCACAACATCAAGCCTCTCTCCACAAGGCAGTGCAGTAAGGCTTTTACTCTGCTGCAGTACAGCAAGTATTTGTTTTCCTTACTGAGAGCTAAACAGTTGCATGATAAAAGTTTGTAGCTTCACACAGATCTTTTGGTTTCTTTCTGGGGCAGAGAGCATTGTCAAAACGCTACTTTCTTTTCCAGTGAAGACAGTGATGGCTGACTGCAGCTGCTGCTGTTGTGCTGCTTTGGCTACAGTGCACATGGCCAATGTAGACAAGGACTAAGTTAACAAGTTGCTGGTGAGGACATTCAGCAAGCCAATGGACAGATATTGTTCATGGCAGTTGGTGTATTAAAAAAAAAAAAAGATCTAGAAAAGGCAAGAGAATACTGAATATCCAGTGGGATGCTCATGATGGTTTGTGTATGCTGGACATGAAAGCAAGGGACCGTTTGTTGCGTTAACTGTTAAGACCATAGCACTATATCACTGCTGTGTTTCAGCGAGTTTATTTTGAAGTCTCAAACCTTGAAATTCAAATAACAAACATTGTGAAAAATGTACTATTTTTGGCCGACGATTTCTAATGCATTATTGTACAGGCACATGAAAGGTTTTATGGTTAATTAAGTCTCGTGGCCAGGAAGTTAGTGATGCAGAATGCTAGATGTGAAAATATCAACACAATAGAGCCTAGCTGGGTTGTAATAAATATGCTCCAATAAATGAAATCCAATAAAATGACTGAGATCAAACTTATTTTCCACGGAAATCTAGGTTTATATCTCGGGTAATCTGAGTACTTTATACTATCACCTTCACAAACACTTTTTTTTTTTTTAGTAAGACTCATCCCTTGACCTTTTCTTAATTAACCTGAAAAGTAAAGAAAAAAGAGAGAAAGAGTACTGGGTTTAGCACCACATCATCCTTTAAAAAAAACAAACGGCAGACGTAGCATGTTTCTACCAACTGGTAATCATTTTCAGAAAGGCAGATTTCACTTGCTAGCTTGTTTTTCTGTAGCAAAATTTAATTACATCAGACTACATATGACTAATCTTTAGGAAGAGTCATGCAAAGGTCAACTTCACTGGATTTAATTTTCAGTAAAATGGTAATAAACTATAGTGGGTCTAAATTTACATGACATTGTATCCTTTGCAAGGTAATGTATTTTTTTGCAATGCAATGTCAATGCTGAGGTGATATGTTGTTTAGCTCTACATTACATACATTTGCTTTTAGCACATTGTGTTGTCCTGAACAGTTATGTATCATTACTGCCATTGGTGGCTAGTCATGTGCTGTGGCTTGAAAAGGACCTGTATGGCCTGAAATTATTTCAGAAATTAAAGAGACAGATCCCTATTTGGGACTCATACCATCACTCACTGCCGATCTGTGTTAATGCTCTCTTTCTCTTATGTCTATAGTGGCCTGCAGGCTCTGTGGACAGATGGTGGTCCAATAACACCAAACTCCACAAGAAACATGACTCATTACAATGGTTGGACTGTCAGAACAATCATCCACAAATTATTAATGCGAGTCTAAATCCTCAGATAAGAAACATGGGCTTAACGTTACACTGTGTAGGTGGTGATGTAACACAAATTAGTTGGATAAAGACCATTTTATAACCAGATTTACTGCCTCGACAGAGAGGGATGAGAGTAACGTTGATTGTTGGGCTATCTGAGGTTATGATCTCGGACTACGAGGCAGTCACGACCACCACAGTCGTCACAATTGGAGGCATGCTAACGTTAGCTTTTGTTAACTCAAGCTTGGGCACAAAGCAGCACAGCTAGCGATGCTAGCTTGTTGTGTTCAACTCTGTCGCCTTTTCTCGGGCGACCATACACAAAATTAACATTTACGTCGTCTGAATGCGACTGAAAATAAGGAATGAAACGATTCCATGTTTCGTATTTAACTGGAAATAGCAGACTTGATTCTGCTTTGAGAGACATTAGCCAGTGAGACAACTTTGAAAGAGATTCACGTTACGTTAGCAAACAGGTTACCTATGGTTGACATTAGTTGGCCAACTCATCGTACTAGCTTGTAACTAACAAAACACCAAATAATGCTTCAGCCTTTTGTTGTCCAGCGGCCCATGTTAACTATAATAGTCTGTGGATGGTGGTAAACTTAACCACGCTGTCCGTTAGCCCACTTACACCCGGGTAACGTTACAACATAGTGATCGTCTGTGCCCATCACACACAAAGGCTCGGTCTATTCAATGAAACGGAACTGTTCTGGGGAACTACAAGGATACACAAAAGTGAAAATGAAACGTTGTACAACAATGTAAGCTTTGTTTTCTGCTCTTCGGTAAACACTAGTGATAGTTGTGTGTGCGTGTCGCTCGCATATACTGTGTTAAACTGTACATATATATAACGTTACCCCTGTGTTTCTGAACATCCCCCATGAACCGTTCCGTTGAATAGTCTGAGTCATGAAAGGCGGAGACAAACCCCCAACATCAGACTGGAGGTGGGTAATGTTGGCTCAGCTTTTACTTCACAAGGTGAAAGACAAACAAATCTAGTGTGCTTGAAAAAATAATAAAATATCTCACTGCAGCTTACCTTCCAGCCCTATGAATAGCGAATTATCCTCTTCATATCCAAAATACTGGGGATGAAACGTCGCACTTTTATCACCCAGCTAGCTAGCAAGCTAATGGAGTTAGCTAGCCTCTCCAATGAAGCAACACCGCAGCTCTCAGAAATGCATCACGCATATCATTATATTCCAACGTTGTAATGTTATTCCCAACTTGGCCCATTTGATGGGGAGGCAGACGATGTAAATCCAACAGAAACCCGCTCCGGTTGCACGCGCATTAGTGTGGATCACTTTCCTTTCTCCGATGACAGCTGTCGTCGCACGAGTTCTGGTTATGGAGCTAACGTTAGTTGGTGTTAGCCACCCAAGTCTACGGCCAACAATTCTACCATTAACGTACCAACAAATCAACGCCAAAATCCAAGCTGCTGCAAAAGTCAACACCCTGCAAATTAAACTTTAAATTCGGATCCTCGGCGAATAAACAGCGACGCGCAAAGCAACCGTCGGGTGCCGACCGCTTGGTTGGCAACTGGTTCTATTTTCTTCAGCATCGACAAGCTGCGGGACCAAGCGGCCAGTTAGGAGACTCTCGCAGCCAGCCTGCCACGCAGCAACAAACGCCTCCAAAGACATGTAAAAACAAACGTTAGCTTGCCAAAAATAACATGTCGCCTGCCACAGTTCCCGAACTGCAAGATTACTATGAAATCTCACTAAATTAAGTTGAAGATTACGCTTCGGTGTACTCAATAACGGTGGCCATATCTAATGATAAGTGGGACCGAAGCACAGCCCCTCTAGGCTCCTCAGAAACTAGATCCACCTCCCCCTACCACAACTACGGCGCACAAATCTTTCCAAATCGGCGTGGCCCGTCGAGAAAGGGATGCTTCGTGAGTGTGGAAAGTGTTTAATAACATTAATAAGAATATACGACGTGAATACCACGCAAACCGTTTGACAATTTCTTCAAAATACTCTCTGACCCTGCGGAGGGATATGGGCATTTAGTAAATAAAATAATGGCTAGGGCGGGCTTAAAACATGGAGCCTGGATTGCAGCCGGGGTGAAGGCGGATTGTCAACCGTTGTTGCTCCAGCTCATGCAAATCTTCGCCAACAGCAGCAGCAGCAGCAGCAGCAGCAGCTGCAGTGACTCAAATTGTCATCAGCCTTCTCCAGAGCAGGGCCAAAACACACAAAGATGGATTAACTTTAATATGCGAGTGTGCTGGTTCATGGCTCGTCCAGCTAGCATCCATTCAGAAAAAGACCACGACCAAATGGATCCCCAGCTACCCACACGACGTCTCTTTTCCTGCCTTCTTTCCCTCGCACACACGCACACGGATGCAGGCATTGTATTTGGTGTAGCCTGCAAATAGGCAGACATACTGTACACGCAGGGGTTAAATTACGGAAAAGCCCCAGGGGTCGGCTTCCAGCAGCTACATATAATAAGTAAAAGAGCCAATGGGTGTTACGTATTTACGTGCATGTTTCCTTTTTTGGGGGGCGCTTTTATTTACAACTTAATGAGTTGTTTTTTTTGGAGTGAAGTCTCTAGGAAATTAACTGGAAATAAACACAGCCCTATTCCTTTAAATGGTAAACCTTGGCACCTCTTTCCTAGACCATGAGTTCCCCCTGCTGGTTAATAAAACACACGTCACACAAAGTGTTTTGCAATTTATTATTGTTTTTTAATTCATAGTTAATCAATTGGAGACAATTCAAACAAATCAAATCGCAGTACGCCAACGACTAATACAGAGGAAATATGAATAAATTAGTACAGAAACATATTCCACAAATGCCTGAGAGCTCACTGGTTTGATAAGTACATGTCAATCTAATGCTAAGGCCTTCACATCTGTCCAACTCGTGATGGACCTATAACACACAATAAGACCCTTAATGTTGTTTTTTTAAATGTATCACTCTTCCTGTCTTTACTTGCAGTGGTGAGTTCCGTACAATGGGTATGGGTCTATGGTTAATGCACACTCAGATGCTATTTGTCAGTTACAAGATAGGACAACACTTTACAAAGGCACTTTATGTTGGTTTATCCTTTCATTTGTCTCCCATATGTATATATGTCATTCACAGCTATATATAAAAACAACAAGACAAGTCAATATCATTGAGAAGTCAAGGGAAGTCGACTGAACCCTACCAAAACAAATATAGGAAATGTAGGAAAGAAAAACAGGAAAATAAGCATACATTAGAAAGGTTGTACTAACATCATAATCATTCACACACCCATCAACTATCATATTCCTGGAAAAAGAAGAAGAAGCAAAAAAGTTTAAATCCACCGTAAACAAAGTATATATTAAGCTTTTTGTCTTATAATGTATCTTTCAATTTCAGCTAATTTGCTTCAAAATCTCATGGTTTATTCACAAAAATGTAATTGTCATTAATCAAAGTATTCATCATTAGCAATGTTTCATGATGTGGAAAGAATGTCTATAGTAAATATTCAGACTTCACAGATGTATCTAAGTCACCTATTGCTGTTGAATTAATGACTAAGTGTGCCATTGGGCATCCCGATGCATCCTGGCCTCAAAGGTCTTCTTTTTGCTCAGCAGTGTCGCCTGATGTCAGTGAGGTGTGAGGCGCTGCACGCACAGGTGTCACTTTCTTAATTATGACTGTTGAACCGATGTTCGTTTACACCACCAACCACCATTGACCTAATTAGCTTGAAACACATAAAACCGCTGTTTGGTGTTGTATCTTTTGATACTCTTTTACTGGAACTTAAACGTGGAAAAAGTCCAAAAGAGCATTTATATGCAAGACGTTCCCATTTTGTATTTGCTTGTGTCTCTAGATGTGGACAGCAGCCCTTTATATACTATATATGTATATATATATTTGAATAATAAGGGATCTACTTTGCCACCACATATGTATAAACTACAATGTACAACTTAATATAATCTAATTTGAAATGAACAAGGAAATGAAGACTAAATCAGAAGTTTTTTCTGAAACAATATCAAAAATGTTCCTTTGTTTTGGGTGGAGAAAAGCACTTCTGGTATATTACAGGCAGAGGGCAGCATGGTTCTATTTTAACACTGGGAATAGTAATCAAATTAAATTGTCCAATTACAATTCAACATGAAAAATGCAGGATGGCTGTTTCTCTTCCTGTCCAACATTTCTCTGTTTAATATCTCTTTTACCATCGTTCAGCTAGTTATTCAGGTGATAAACAGTACAGTCCTTAAGTAAAATATTCTCTATTGTGGGAAATGTCACAATTAGAGATGAGATGGCCAGTCTCTTCAAAAAAGAATTTGAGCCGGTGGAGCAAGAATGAAACTTGTGAAAGGTTGAAAATGTTTTCACTGAGCTGACTCCAACAGAAACTCAGGTTTTGCATTTCTTGAATGATGTTCAAGCAAGCGGAAGGTAAACACATCTACGCACACATTTCTGCACGAGACTCTCCCCACCTTTTAATGCTCATCTAAATCTCTATGATGCCAATTTATAACGTAGGTTTATATAATTATCAGCAGACAAATGTGTTTTAATACAATAAGTCATTTCAGCAAAAAGAACAAACTAATTACACGCTGGGTAGTTAAATGCCTAAAGAGCTCTTTTCCTGTTGTAGAGCTTAATTGATGCCCTTTGGCTACCAGTATTAAGGGCTAATTTTCAAGAGAATACAGAGACACTGTGACTGGGAGATGAAATAGGCTTTTTCAAGGCCATTAACTTACAATTTGCCAGCCATGCGAGCCATCATGTCAGTGTTCGGTCTTGAAATGCAGTAAATCTGCTCTGCTATTGCTATAAAATAATTCAAAACGCGTTAACATTAGCATGACAATAGCTGGTTTGGTTCAGTCAGTTTACTAAATACTTAACTAGTAACTTAATACTTAACAAAATGTAACCAATTCAGGTGAATCATTTTACATCTAACATACTACATTATTTGTACATACAAAATCAAATTTAGCACTTGACTTACATTCTATCCGAGTCACCTCAACAAGGGAAAATGTGGAAAAGATGTGGACATCAAGGCGTCAAACGCATTCTAAATGTGATGTCATGACGTATGTATCGGATAGAGGAGTTTTTGTGGGGGAGGGTGTTTATGGAGAAGTGGCCATGTGCCTAGACTTAGAAACCAAGCAGAAGATGGCAGTGAAGTTTGTGCGGAAGGACCTGTACTTGGATGGCCAATATGAAGTGTTAATGCTTAATCAACTTAGAAAGCTTGACGAAGACAAGAATAACTTGGTCAGGTTAACCGATTATTTTGAGCACAAGGGACATCTTTGTCTGGCATTTGAAGTGCTGGACATGACCCTGGATTCACTAATGAAAAGCAGATTTGGCAAGCCACTGTGTTTTTCAGAGATTAGAATAATCACACAACAGATGCTGGTGGCTTTAAATGCCCTCAGTAGCATAGGTTTGGCACATACAGACATCAAGCCAGACAACATAATGCTGGTAAATCATGACTTACATCCCTTCAAAGATAAAACTGATTGACTTTGGTAATGCCTGTGAGGTTTCAAAGCTACTGCCTGGCACCCTTATTCAGCCCCTTGCTTACAGGGCCCCTGAGGTCCTCTTGGGTATCCAACCAAATGAGGCTGTAGATATGTGGTCCCTCGGCTGCCTTTTGGCCTACATGTGCCTGGGCTGGCACCTGTATCTACCAGGTTATCCATATGAGCACATGAGATTCATCAAGCAGCTGCACGATCGGCCCTGTTCACCTGCTGGATTCTGGGATTAATACCGAGGATTTTTATACCAAGAAGAAAAAAATGTGGAGGAAGAAAAAAATGTGGAGGCAGAAAACACCAGCTGAATACCAGAAACAAACAGGCTACAAGTTCCAACGCACTCAAACAAGATTCTCTGAATTCACCAGTCTCGATGATGTGATAAAGAGACACCCAGAAGTGAATGATGTCATTAACTCATCAACCTTTTTATGTCTCCTCAAACAGATGCTTCATGTGGATCCTGAAAAAAGAATCAGCCCCAGCGAAGCTTTAAAGCACCCTTTCATCACAATGAAACAATCTAGGGACCAAGAAGCCACAGCTGATAGAAATGCTGATGGCGCCAAAGACGACCAACAAGCCACAGCTGATAGTAATGCTGATGGCGCCAAAGACGACCAACATCCACAGCTGATAGTAATGTTGATGGCGCCAAAGACGACCAACAAGCCACAGCTGATAGAAACGCTGATGGCGCCAAAGACGACCAACAAGCCACAGCTGATAGTAACGCTGATGGCGCCAAAGACGACCAACAAGCCACAGCTGATAGTAACGCTGATGGCGCCAAAGACGACCAACAAGCCACAGCTGATAGTAACGCTGATGGCGCCAAAGACGACCAACAAGCCACAGCTGATAGTAACGCTGATGGCGCCAAAGACGACCAACAAGCCACAGCTGATAGAAACGCTGATGGCGCCAAAGACGACCAACAAGCCACAGCTGATAGTAACGCTGATGGCGCCAAAGACGACCAACAAGCCACAGCTGATAGTAACGCTGATGGCGCCAAAGACGACCAACAAGCCACAGCTGATAGTAACGCTGATGGCGCCAAAGACGACCAACAAGCCACAGCTGATAGAAACGCTGATGGCGCCAAAGACGACCAACAAGCCACAGCTGATAGAAACGCTGATGGCGCCAAAGACGACCAACAAGCCACAGCTGATAGTAACGCTGATGGCGCCAAAGACGACCAACAAGCCACAGCTGATAGTAACGCTGATGGCGCCAAAGACGACCAACAAGCCACAGCTGATAGTAACGCTGATGGCGCCAAAGACGACCAACAAGCCACAGCTGATAGTAACGCTGATGGCGCCAAAGACGACCAACAAGCCACAGCTGATAGTAACGCTGATGGCGCCAAAGACGACCAACAAGCCACAGCTGATAGTAACGCTGATGCCGCCAAAGACGACCAACAAGCCACAGCTGATAGTAACGCTGATGGCGCCAAAGACGACCAACATCCACAGCTGATAGTAACGTTGATGGCGCCAAAGACGACCAACAAGCCACAGCTGATAGTAACGCTGATGGCGCCAAAGACGACCAACAAGCCACAGCTGATAGAAACGCTGATGGCGCCAAAGACGACCAACAAGCCACAGCTGATAGTAACGCTGATGGCGCCAAAGACGACCAACAAGCCACAGCTGATAGTAACGCTGATGGCGCCAAAGACGACCAACAAGCCACAGCTGATAGTAACGCTGATGGCGCCAAAGACGACCAACAAGCCACAGCTGATAGTAACGCTGATGGCGCCAAAGACGACCAACAAGCCACAGCTGATAGAAACGCTGATGGCGCCAAAGACGACCAACAAGCCACAGCTGATAGTAACGCTGATGGCGCCAAAGACGACCAACAAGCCACAGCTGATAGTAACGCTGATGGCGCCAAAGACGACCAACAAGCGACAGCTGATAGTAACGCTGATGGCGCCAAAGACGACCAACAAGCCACAGCTGATAGTAACGCTGATGGCGCCAAAGACGACCAACAAGCCACAGCTGATAGTAACGCTGATGGCGCCAAAGACGACCAACAAGCCACAGCTGATAGAAATGCTGATGGCGCCAAAGACGACCAACAAGCCACAGCTGATAGTAATGCTGATGGCGCCAAAGACGACAAACAAGCCACAGCTGATAGTAATGCTGATGGCGCCAAAGATGACCAACAAGCCACAGCTGATAGAAATGCTGATGGCGCCAAAGACGACCAACAAGCCACAGCTGATAGAAATGCTGCTGGGGATAAAGATGAACCACCAGCCACTGCAGCTGGGACTTATGAGAAACCACCAGGCGCAAATGATGCTGCTGACTCTGTTACTCATAATTCACATGATGACAACACCAGCAGTGATGGAGGAACCAAACAGTTTGTTAAAATCAAAAGTCGGAAGAAGTCCATTAAGAGGTTCTTCTCCAGGATGTTTAAGTTTCTATGTTGCTGCAGAGTTGATGTTATTGAGTGATGACACACATGTCATCATTCAAATACGGTGGTGCAGCACTGTTACCGGGGTGACTCACTGTGGCTAAGTGGAGAGCAGGGTTTGATCCCCGGCTCCACAAGTCACATGTCGATGTCCTTGAGCAAGATACTTAACCCCAAATTTGCTCCCGTAGCTGTGCTACGTGTGTGTATGACTGTGATTGAATCTGATTGGCAGGTGTCTGCCATCAGTGTGGTGAGTGATGACAAGTAGTGTGAAAGCGCTTTGAGTGACCACACACAGCTAGAAGGCGAAGGTTGTTCCTGAGCCTCTCTCATTTTGTGTCCACTTATGGTGGCAGGATCAGGGTTTCTCCGGTGTCTCCCACAATAATTGAAGGTGAGCTTCCCTCCACAATAATTGAAGGTGAGCTTCTCTCCACAATAATTGAAGGTGAGCTTCTCTCCACAATAATTGAAGGTGAGCTTCCCTCCACAATAATTGAAGGTGAGCTTCTCTCCATAATAATTGAAGGTGAGCTTCTCTCCACAATAATTGAAGGTGAGCTTCTCTCCACAATAATTGAAGGTGAGCTTCTCTTTAAAAAAAAAACTGGTGGTCCACACACAGCTAGAAGGCGAAGGTTGGTCCTGAGCCTCTCTCACTTTGTGTGTGTACTACTCTGGTGGCAGTATCAGGGTTTCTCCCACAATAATTGAAGGTGAACTTCTCTTTAAAAAAAAAACAACCTGTAATATGGGTTTCATCTTGAATCCAAGGAGCTCCAGTCCTGCATCGCAGGTCTGCTCCTCCGCCCTTCATCATAGAGGGGTCGAGGCCAGTGGAGCAGGAGGTTACAGATGTGGAGCAGGACTCGAGCTCTCAGAGCCACCTCAGTGGTCCACACACAACTAGAAGGCGAAGGTTGGTCCTAAGCCTCTCTCACTTTGTGTGTCCACTACTGTGGTGGCAGGATCAGGGTTTCTCCGGTGTGCTCAATTATCTCAATTACATCAATAAATAAAAATATTAATTGAATTTGCTCATCTCACTATTCATTTTTCTGTAATATTTGGAATGCTGATTTAGCATGAAAGTGAAAAAGATTTGAAACCGAAAAAAAATGTAATCTGAAAATATAAAATCTGAAACTGAAAAATACAAGATCTCAAATATCAAAATATATATGAAAATTAAAAATTAAAAAAATAAATCAAAATTATATTCAACCCATTCACTTATTTTTATTTTGTGAATACTTATTCAAATATTGTTATCTGAATCTTTATTGTTGGAATGCTGATTCAACATTCCAAATATTGTTCTTCACATCTTTATTCTGACTTATATTTCTATGGGGTCAGATCAGTCTCAATAATTGCAAATGCACGCAGAACGATTCACAAATACATTCCAATGCACACATAAATAAATTATGATTGATATAAGTGTAAAAAAAAAAAAATCACAAATATATTTCTGCATTTGTATGTATTTGTTTGTGGATTGCTCCACATTTGTGGGTGGATTTTTGTATTTGTTTGTAGATTTGAATGCATTTGTTTGTGCATTTTTGTCAATATGGACCTATCTGTAGCCAATCAGATTTTCAGCAAGTTTATTTCAGTATAAGTGGTTTTTAAAACACTTCACACTGTTTCTTCAAACATCTCATTGTTCTTGCAACCTCCGAGATAAGCAAGCAAGACGTTAATATCTTCAAACATGGCCAAGTCCAACATGATCAAACTCTCTGCCAAACAAGGTTATTATCATTAACGAAAACTAACGAAAAAACGAAAACTAGGTGTGAATTTTTTTTCCTTAACTGAAATAAAAATACAAACGAGGCTTTATAATAAAACGATAACTAACTGAAACTATATAGTGTTTGTCACCACTGTAATATCTGTAGACACTTTTATTATATGTCCTTTCTTTCCATAGAATAGGTAATGTATTTCATGTATGTGTAGAACATATTTAGTGTTATCTGATATTAAACCGCAGTGGAAAAGCACAGAGAGGCAAACACCACCTCTGCCTCACTGAAGAGGGCGTGTTCTGTCGTTGCTCTTCTTCTACACTTCTCTTCTTCTTATATTTTGCTTCGACCACAAAAATGTAAGATTATATATTGTTGGAGAAAAATAACTTTTAGAATGATCAGTTCTCATTGTTTAACATACAAGGCTCCATGAAGTCTGGGGCTCCTGTGTGAACTCTCTTCACACTTGGTATCACAGATGTTCCTCGTTTAGCAGTCACTGTGACCTTCTGTAAGGGGTGATTGTATATCTTACTAAACATCAAGATGACTTTTGCTTGTGCGGAAGGGACGAGTTCAAGACGTGCCACGTAGCTTTATGCAAATGATTCTGTGCAAACGCACTTGTGTGTTATCCAAAGTATAAATATCAGAGACTCAGAGACAGACCTCTGAGCAGCCTGGATACATGACTTGTATGTGTTTCAACTCTGTCTCCTTCTTGCAAGAATAATGTCCTGTGATAATTACTTTTACATCAGCTTTGAGTGAATTTCTCTAACATATATCTAAGCTTAAAAATGTCTCAAAAAACAAGGAAATATGACCAAATCAACAGCAATTCAACGTCGGACAGGGAAAGTAACCTTTTAAGTGTTTGTTGTTCTCTTTATACATCCGTGGTTGCTACACACATTATCGCAGAATCTCACGATTTTCACGGGTAGCTACTCTATTGGGTTCATATATTTGTAAATCTGACTTATGTAGTGTCAGTGCCTCACCAGCCACAAACCTCACCGCACGTCACTGGTTATCGGGGGCAATAACTCCTGGAAGGATCTCCCAAGGCAAAGTGGTCTAAGGGGAACTGGCCGGAAAGGAGACTCCCCAGGAGTCTCAATCTAGAAATTAAATCCATTAAATCCATCTTAATTAAAAACAATTCAAGTATTGCAAATCCCGTTGAAACCTGGTCTAAACGTGAACGTTTAATCAACGTCTATGAATAGTTGGCAAAAAAACGTTCAATTTTGAACCAATTTTGAACGTCTTTTAAACTGCTCACTGGGCATATTCAATGTTATTCTCAGTCTATGTTCATTTCATACGTTTTTATCACATATTAGTCACAGTTTTCAGGCAATTTTTGTGTTGAATTGTGTCACTGAGAGTCTGTTTGTCTTCATTTAGCCATTAGCTGTGGTTTTAAATGGATTCAGCTAACATTAGCTCGCTAGCTAAACAGAACTGGTGGTGGTTTAACTGAAACCAGACAGACATTCTGTCTGAAGGAGGCTGTAGCTGTTGCTGTAGTGGGCAATTTTTCTTCCAATAGTCACAACAAGTGGCAACAACGAGCCCATTCCAAACTCACAAGGCAACGATTTATGATTTATCTGAAGTGAACAGTATTTTTCACGACAGAAGACTTAAAAGACACACAGTCCCAAACAGGGCTACGTTTGATGTCGGACACTATTTTTATTTGCAAATTAAAATTATATTTCAAAGTGGCCAAACATCTGAGCCCATGAGTCTGCACACAAACAGACTGCATTCAAGAATGTCTGACTGGAAATAGATGAGCCTTGATCTAAATAGTCCTCAGACCAAACAGGAAGTGTTTTATAAAAGTCCTCATGGTGGAGCTCTCCCATCAACAAACGTGTTCTCTTGTTCATGGACCAACTTTCCACCAAATGTCATTGAAGCGTGATTTGTAGTGTTTGAGGTGAACAAACAGCCTGCATGTCTTCATGCGATGTGTTCAGTTTATGGGAGCAGCCCTGTCGTGTTTGATCTGGAGAGACCGTTTAATAGACGTAGACCTGCTGACTTCACTCTGTAGTAGGACTGAAATTGAAGCCAACATGATTTCTTATTCATCTTGTCTACATATTATTTATTGAGGTTTGGTAAATTATAGTTTGCACTTGTCTTTACAAATATTGAGGCTTTTATTAAATGCTGGTGATGAGTTATTGTTCTGATGAAAATAATCTGTTGACATCATCGACACAAAAACACCTTTTATTTTGAACCGTATCGTGTTCCCACATTTCAAATGTATGACAAGTTATTCATAATTATCAAAACTTCATAAACTGATTCAGAGTTACATATTTTATGTAGATTAAAAGTCATCAGTTTGGCTCTTTGCATGAAGAGGTTCTCGATGTGATAACTGAGACAAAAGCATAAAATATGTAATAAAAACACAAATATGCATACATAATATGTAAATATTAGGGGGTGCAGCAGATCACAAACCTCACGGTTCTTGAGTCACGGTTTGGATCATTTTTCGGATCAGCAAAGAAAAGGGGAGGAGTCAAATATAACTTTGCTTTCCATTTATTAATTAAAGAACTTCAAGAACACTTAAAGAAAGAACTTTGGGCTTTAGTCTTACATACAAACAAACAAACATATTGAAGATGTCCAAAATGAAACAAAATGAAATAAACAAAACATTCAAGAATACTCAATTGTGTTACGTTTAAGTGCAACATGAGGAATGTTGAGACCCTCGTCCTTTGATCAACATTTAAGTAAAGAAACAGCCAGTGAGCAGCTTACACTGTTTACACTGAAGTGAACCGTGAGGAAACAACTTGGCTCTATGTTTACTTCCTGTCAGGTGACGTCATTCAGCTCGCCGTGACTTTAACCGCTAAACGCTTCACGCTCTGTTGGCGTGAACACAGTACTGCTTTACTGTTCACCGACGCGCTGCATTGATATTTGGGGACTTGCTACTTGAAAAGGAACAGCAGCAGTGAAACTTTATTACACACTATGATGATTAAAGTGTAAAAACAATTATCTATCTAAGCTGTCTAAACTTCAGTCGGCTCTGCCGTGAACGCTCCCCCACCCCGATGATAAAACTAATTCACATGATCATTAATATGATTCATATTGATGTCGAGGGAAAATTGTTTTCATGTGAATTCTAATGATTATTTCTTACTTAGATTTGTTGATCATGTGTTTTCTATCTAGTTTGAACTTTGGCCTTTGGATAAACAGGAGCAGAGTTTTCTGCTTATCATGGGATCAAAGGGGGGCAACTTCCATTTGATAGGGCCTTATAGAAAACAGATGGTTACCTGATTTTATGTAAACATCCCTAGGCCACAGGGAACTGGACAGCTGGACTTTGATTTATACGTAGTTTCTGCTGAGGAGGGTGATACTCCGCTCAGACAGGCATTTAAGAAGGGCCTTTTTTGCAGAGAAGGCAGAGTCTTCCTTTGTTCTGCCATGGGTGAAGGAACGCTCTCTGCTATACAGCTGTATCGTAATCTATGACTCTGTTTTATTAATCTGTTAATTAATCTGTTCACTATTCTTTTATAATTTTTCTATATCTTATCCTGTAATAAATCCTTAAAAGACAGAAAGCTTAAGATACTTTTTGATTTCTCACAAGGAAATACTTTAATTTCCACCACAAACTTGGCGACGAGGATGGGATTGGACGCGTGATCTGGACTCCGTCGGACGGACAGAAGGCCATACTATAGATGATTCCTCCCTGCGGGCTGAGAAGCTGCCATCCAGCGGAGCCCGGATTTCCGATCCAATCCAGTTGAAAAAAAATAAAAAATTAACGGAAACGGTGAGAGATCTGAATTATTTTGAGCAGACAGAGTCATAGCTAAAAGGGTAAGAGGCCTACCTCACAACTATTTGAGAGTTGACGTGTCATGGTTATTTCTGTGGTATTTATTCCCGAGTTGTATGCATCCGGTGAATCCTAGTAATTCATTGGTGCACCTCTGGTTTAGTGCAGTAGACAGATAACTAGAGAACCAGCAATGGTCATTGACGTGCCATTAGTTTATTCATGTGTTGTTTTTTTACGAGGTTGCATGCATCTGGTGAATCCTGAAAATTCACTGACGCACACTCCAGAATAAGACGGAATAGACGAGAGAATGGGCAGCGGTCAGAGTAAAGGGGAGAATGATGCAAGCCATGATACTAATATCCTGCCACCCTTGTGTAAATTTATGTCAGAACGTTATCCTGGCAGTTTAAATCAAATGCAAAAATGGGTTGATTTGGGGTTTCCTTCAAATGGAAGTTTGAGTGAGAATCAATTAAAACAGTTGAAGGAGCAACTGAGGGAGATGGAGAAGAGATGTGCAGCTCAGCATGCAGCCCTGTCCGAAAGGAAGCAAAAAAAGAATGTGATATTTAAGACAAACTGGGGGTCATTTAAAATGTGGAAATATAAGTCAGAGAGGAGGGAGAAGCAGAGACTGAAAGCATTTAACTCACAAAAGCCAGAAAAGACTACAGAGGGTGAAAATATTTGTCAACCAAAACCTGTTGTTTATCCTTGTCTTTCTGAGATGCTGAGGAAATCGGTGGATCTGGATCTGGACTCCTCCCCTCCCACCCCCCCCTCCAATGTCCAGCACTCTCCTCAGCCAAGTCAAGTTCACACACACCCTCCTCCGCCAGACAACGTTCCAGAGAGAAGGCAGCCAGATTCAACCACTGACACCAGCAGGACGACCTTCTCACCTCATATGACCCGCCTAGAGGCTCCACGAAATAGGGCCAGGATCCGAGACCAGAGGGAGGCTTCGTTTGATCCTGAGGGTTACATGCCAGTGTTGGAAGTGGCAGGGGCACAAGGCCCAATGCTGGTTTTCAGACCCTGGTCAGATGCGGATGTGGCCGAAGCAATGAGCCATGTCTGCAATCCTAAAGACAATCTTGCCAAATGGGAGACTGATATCAGACAATTTGTCCGAGAATATTGTCCCTCCATGTCCGAGCTGCGACGTTTGATGAGTAAATTTCTGACAAATGACTATCACAAAGTTCAAAGTGTGTTTACCCCTGTAACAATGGCTTACCGCCTGAGTATACCAGATTATGAGGACGCTGGCAATGTGGACTTTAGAAATGCCGTGAATGCTCTCATTACAACAGTAAAAGAGCACTTTCCTTTGAGACTAAACCTGTCCTCTATCACCTCTATGAGACAAGAGCCACAAGAGACATGCAGTTCATTTCTGGCACGCCTGACTACAGCCTTTGACACTCACAGTGGCCTCACCCGACCCAACCTAATGAGCACACAGCCCCTACAGCCGTACGAAGTCCATCTGAAAGAACATTTCATAAGCAGAATGAGACCAGAACTTGTGTGTAACCTGGAAAACGTGTACACTGGCAGACATACTCCAGCATGCTGAACATGCCGAAGATGAGTTTCACAGTAAAGATGAACAAAAGAAAGAGAGCAGACAGAAGAAATTGGAAGAGGCACAGTTGTCAATGTATAATGCGCTTGCAGAGTCAACTCAAATATCTGTTCCAGATAAACAGGAAAGGGGCAGAGGTCATGGCAGAGGTTATGTAAGAGGCAGAGGCAGAGCATGACGGATTTACAGAGGGTACGATCCTAATGTGTGTCACAACTGCAGAAGGCGTGGACACTGGCGAGCAGAATGTCTGGAGAAAGGAATGAGACAACCTTTCCACACATCGGATTGAAAGGAGGGGGGGGAGAAGGAGGACCTCGGAAACAGACCACCTCTCCGCAGAAAAGCAAGTATCTACATCCACTCATATACAGACAAGAGTCAACGCAACTCCACACACACCCATCCTAAATTTGACCATGTATGTTAGCAACCCAGGATATAACAAATTCCCACAATTAACATTGACGATTTCCGACCATCCTGTAACATTTTTTGTTGACTCAGGAGCTACAAGCTCAGTCTTAAGAACAGATGCCTTGCCCAATCCTCCAAAGAAAAGTTGCAGAACATGTCTTACAGTGGGATCAAGCGGCGTTCCCATTTTTGAGAGTTGCTCAATTCCACTGAGATGTGAGTTAGATGACCAAATGACAAAACACTCTTTTCTATTGTCACAAAATTGCCATGGCCTTCTGTTTATGTTGGCGGCTGTTTTCCTTATGGTTATCTGTATTCTTGCCATACATGCAATTCAGTGATAACTATGAGCCGATTTTGACATTTTTAAGTGGTGTATTTGTGAAGCAAGGGACACCCTAATGCAAAACAATTTGTATATATAAAAGATGTATAAAAGACACCATGACTAAGAGGAGACGGAAACCATATTGTCAGAAAAAAGCATCAGGTCATTATTTTGCTCCTGAAACTAGAAAAAGTTCTGATGACATCAAAGACTCAGGGTGACCAACACCTTCCCTTTCCCTGTATATGTTTCATAGTAGGCTTTTAGAGACAAAGCACCGATGTTGCACAAGGTAGGGCGAAAGGCAGCTGCATGGACAGTTACAGAATAACAGGGCAGAGAGCTGCCAGGTGAGCAGATGGATCATATTAATATAACAGAGGAGACAGGAAACATGAGACCAGATGCTGACTTGGCTCTTTGTCTGCAGAAGAACAGGTATTGTAGAATTCATGTCGTACTAATTCACTGCACAGCCAGATAATTATTTTCCATAGTTACATGCAGAGTGTTGTAAGAATCAAGCTCACAGAGAGTATACAAACTTCAAAAGGCTCCAGGATAGGGAATCAGTTTTATTCTTTAATTTCAAAGAGATACATCATTCAACTATTTCAGGGAGCAATTTTGCATCATAATTCCTTTGATAACTGGGAGTTTAAACACAGTGTTACTTACCTTTGAATAGAGAGGAGGCGTTTAATCATAGTCTAATTAAAGAATAAATATGGTCACTTTTAAGAACAAACATTCTAGAGGGACTTTGCTTTATTGATGTACATTAAACAGACCAAATTGGAAAAGTGAATATGACAGAGAGAAAGAAAGAATGAGTCTTGTCTCTTTTTATGGCCATAATTTAAGTCTTTGGTCTTGACAAGCTGCGATTAAAATGGAAAGAAGTGGGAATTGAAAGTTTTTGGTCTCAGTGAATTTAGAAAGTGTACCAAAAGTGCTTAGACGTTATGAACGGATCTCATTAAACTGTACAGACATTGTTAAGCTGCAGAAAGGAAGTCAATAATTATTAGCCGATCCAAGAAGAGACGCAGGGTGAACTGAGGGTCTCTCATTTCATGAATATATATGTGTATATACATATGTATATAGGCTGCAAATTGACTGCATTTATTCTTAAAGCTGTGAGTATTGTACTTCATTATTTTGTAAAACATCAGGTTCCTCTGATTGTGTGTGACTTTCAGTCCTAAAGGTTGGGTTGATGTCTCTTAGCCCTTTTGGACCATGAGGGAAATTGATTGTACTGTAGAATTATTTTTGAACTGATAAAATATAGGAAAATGAATCCCTGCTTTGCTGAGAAAAAAAATAAATTAAATTGAGGCAGAGGGGATTTGCTATTCTTCTGACTTTTGCATGAGCTTTAATGTATAAAGGCCTCTGAGTGCAGTCCCTACTTGATGAACAATTCTATTGCCCATGGCTGGAGGAGCTAATTAGAATCTATTTATAATCATAGGGGAATATATCCAAAGAGCTAAGCGAGAAAGAGAGTAGGATAGAGAAAGAGAGAGGGGGCTATGTGTGTGTGTGTGTGTGTGTGTGTGTGTGTGGGGGGGGGGGGTCTGCATGCTGTGATATCTGAAACCAAGATGTTCGCATCCAAGAAGCCTGACAAAACCAAATGAACAGTTTCGCACAGACAATACATGAGCGTCTTTCTTTTCTTCGGGGTGAAGAGTAAAAGGAGTGAAACAGCAGTTTACGGGACTTTCTTGAGTAACATAAGGGCATAAGCAGAGCGCTGAGGAGGAATCACTTGATCTGAAAGTTTCAAAAACGTCTCTTTCAGTCGTCAATTCTTCTGTAAAGATCTCAGGGGCCGGTACAGAGAGGCCCCTCACACGGGGACAAGGAGAAGAGAAAGCGAAGCAACAAAATGTGTCATGCCCCATGATCAAACTATCACAACTAATTATTTGATCAATAATATCAAGACACTTTTGCACATTAAACATGAAAGGTTGTTATTCTGTTCGGGATGTCTCTCTGGCTAACCTTCATTTGCACCAAGATGCTGCATCATCAAAGCTTCCAACCAGGATTGGGCTCTGCTGCTTCGCCGTCAACTCTCGGCAGCCGGCCACTTATGTTTATGCAACGATGTGACCCGGACCAGACCGAAACCGGCGAGTTCAGTGTGGACCACCCATCATCTATTTACCTGGAGGCAATGAAATTGTGTCTGACTGGACTTGTGAATCAATAAAACACCCAGGCACACGCTCATAGACAAAGTAGGACACAGACATGAGCAGACAGGTCAATATGAGTTGTTTGTGTCATGTTGGCTTAGATGAGCAGCGCACTGGTCCCTTTCTATGTCGGTGTTTATTTAGAAGCAAGGATACGAAAATAGTGCAACAGAAATAGCCTCAGATCCACTTACTAAAAAAAGTAACAATTGATTGATGCGACAGGATGAAAACATCTGACCGGCTTATTAAATGTGACATTATCAGTTACCCTTCACTACTCCTCGTCGTCGCATCATCGCCACGCTGCCATCTTTTCTCTCCCCTACTCAAACTGTCCCGTTCTGTCCAGTTAGATTCCACTGAGGAGAGTCTTGACCCCCCTCTTTCTCTTTTGCAAAAGCATCAAAGGGCAGCAAGACAGTGGACTCCCTTACAGACACACCCAAGAGGCCTTATTAAGGCCAAGGTTTGAACCCCACTCTGCTCTGCTTTACACTACATACTAGTATATACACTGTAAAAGTTCTCTAATATCCTGGACTCTCTGCTGCACTCCTCAGAGACACATCAGAGCACTGTACAGGATGTAATCCTTGTAGTGTTGCAATAAGCCAAGGTGAGATGTTTTTGCTTCGAATACCCAGAGGAAAGGAGAACAATAGGCTGTCTCAAGCTTGTCTGGCTGGGGTCAGGCATTATTTCACCTCATTATGTGTTTGTAGAAGTTGTTTTTGTTCCATTTTACACAGCTGTTTTTGATTGGAGGCGGCAAACAATGTCGCTGCAGTCCCATGTGAGCCTTGAAACGCTGTCACCTCTCCTGCAGTGATTTGCTCACCCGTGAAAAACAGCGCTGGAAACCTTCCATGTGAAATGATGTTTTCGTAGCATCCTCTCCTATATCTCTGAAAAATTCAGCTGGTCCTATGGCACCATAAAGCAGGCTCTCTGCATAAATCTACTGTCTGGCTCAGAAAATGCCTTATGGAATTTCTCAAGCCTGCTGCAGCAATATAGAGGAGATGAATTCACGGGACTCAGGTTCCCATATAAACCCGGGAGAAATGGTAGTGGGGCGTGAGACACCAGAAACGATGCTCTTCCCTCGAGCCATATCTGGTGAGAGTAGTGAACGTGACAGAGAAGAAGTGTACTTCCAATCCTTACAGGGCTATATACAAATAAATATGATTTATTAATACCCATGAAATGATTGGCACAAAATTCAGGCAAATTTAAAAGTGTGTTTTTCTAATTTTTCTCATTTGAAAAAACTATTACGAATTTACAGGCTGAATCTTTTCTGAAGTTGTAATTCATACACTTCAGTCTGTGCTCACATGTTTTCTCTTGTCCACTGCTGAAGTGTTACTGTATCATGAGTCACTGCAGGTTTACAAGAAGGTCAATTCTTTCTTTCGTTCCTTTTATTCTTATGAATTGTGTTTATTTTGTCACACTTTCCCCAAGGTCATGTAGGAACTTCCGTGCTCCAAATCGCAGGTTTATTTTTTTTTAAGTTTATTAAAAGTTTACTTTAAAACATGCCCTCGCCTGTAGGAATGTTTTCATAATTTCACTCAATTTAGCATATTTTGACAGCCACCTGAGAAATTTGAGAGGAAAACGGGACATATTTGTGTTTCCAGTGTCTGTTTTCCTTGACAACAAGAGACCAGATTCATTGCGAAGGCCATTCACTGCACAGGAGCTTGCCAAATCTATTGGAACAAGGCTATAACATTACTGCACAGATCACACTTACTCCAATGTCAGTGTGCCAAAAATGTCAAGCCATCCTTCAATTTATTTATGTTATAGCCTATTTATTTGTTTTTCTCCCCAGAAATATGAATCCTGGAAATAAGCTTGTGCTGAGGGGAGAAATATGTGACAGTTTGTTGCAAGTGTGATACTGAAGACAGGAAATACAGCTAGTCATACTTTGTGTTATCAAGCTGTCATGTTGTTTGTTTACATAGCAATACGCTGCGATGAAGTGTCGGTGCTAGTAATTTACAGGCATACATATTCCTCCTCTTTTCGGTTCTGCCCTGGACAGTGTCAAAAAACATAGATACGATTACTACCAAATAACTAAATTAGGGAGGAGAGAGAAAAAACTGATTCCACAATCCGTATGCATGCTGTTTAGATACAACTGACAGGTAAACAATGACATGTATCTAATACATTTCCTTGAGAAGTACAGCATAACAAGTGATGTGAGGCCTTCCCTTTCTGATTTACGTAGCGTGTAGAGAATATGGAAATTAATTTTGTGTGTAGGACAAGCAGTTAAACAGGGAGATCTCAGTATCCATCCATCCATCTGCTTATGGAAGCTATCCCAGCACACATTGGGCGAGAGATGGGGATACGTACATCCTGGGCAGGTTGCCAGTCTACCACAGGGCTAACACAGACCTCATTGGAGCCAGTTAAATTCTGTGTTTCACTGGCTCACCAAACAGGCCCAGTTTTATGGATGGCCTTTCACGTGTGATTAATCTGCATGTTGTCCACACAGCTTTGGTTTCAGCCTTTTTTTGATGAGGTGATTTTCCTCTTGTGTCTGTAAAAGTGAATTTGGCTTTATGTATAATAATGATTTTAAAGAAGTCTGTGGATGTTCCAAGTAAGAAATTGTCAGACCTCAACTGATTAATGAGCAGTCGTCCCTTAATCAGAGGATCGGCGGTTTGATCCCCAGCTCTGTTGGTCCATGTCGATGCGTCCTTGGGCAAGACACTTAACCCCAAGTTGCTATAGTAGCTGTGAATGTTGTAGGAATGAAAGGTGGTCCTGATGGGCAGGTGGCACCTTGCATGGTAGCCCCTGCCATTAGTGTATGAATGGGTGTGAATGCGTGAATAATGAGAGTTAAAGCGCTTTGAGTGGTTGGAAGACTAGAAAAGCGCTATACAAGTACAGTCCATTTACCATTTACTTAGCCAAAATACAGTATTAAGACAATGAAATTGTTCCCATACAATATTATCCCCATCAGCCTCAGTTACTTTGTGTGCCTATTGCTAATAACCAAATGTTAGCATGCTAAACTATACTGAGAAAAACATTACACCTGCTGAAAATTAGCATGTTAGCATTTCCTTTGCGAGCATGTAAGCATGCTGACATTAGCATTTAGCTCAAAGCACCACTGTGCCCATAAGTATAGCCTTGCAGAGCCATTGCCCTGGCAGTAGACCCTTCCTGCAGGTTGTTGAACTTTGCTAAGAAGAAATATGGTTTAAGGCAACCAGGTTGCAGATGTGCTGGTCCTGTTCGACTACTAGCCCAACCTTTCACCGACAAGTTGAAAATTGTATGACCATTGCAGTCATCATACTGAGCGCTAGATTATGTTGTAGTATGTTATCTATCTTGTTAACTCCTTTACAGTCAGGTTTAAGCATCCAGATGGATTATATACACCGCGGGGGAACAAGACCACCTTTCAAAACAGACCAGTTTCTTGAACCAGCCGATGCATCTGTCCTAAATCTCTCAGCTGGGCAACAGAGTGAGGAGTCCATCTGTCAATAATTAATTATGTTTTCATAAGAAATGCAGTTTGCAGGTATATTTAGGTCACTCAAGCTCTGAAAAATCCAAATTTCTGTGACTGTAATATAGCTGAAAAGAAAATCACATGCCAATAACTTCACGCATAGTAGGATAATTTAGTGGGTTTAGTGAATTCCCAGTTTTAGTGTTTGTTGTTTGTGTTACCCAAGGCTGCTTTTCAACATTGGTCAGTGAGAAGGTGCTGAGGTCGGCAGACCCAACTTAGAAATCCTCATGAAAAGGAATAGGCGCTGCCTTACCATTCCTGCTGGCTATACAAAATATAAATCATAAATCTGTGTCTGTCTGTTTGATTGAAAGTGAATAACTACATACGTTCTTGAAGGTAACTGAAATTATCAAAGAGATTTAATATGATAATATATACGAACTGTCTAAATCAGGTCAAAATAAAATACAGCCAGTGGGCCACGGCGCAGACCCTTCATGTTTTCATGTATTTTAGAAAAGGAACTTTGACAGTCCAGGGGAAGATGCAGTGAACCAACATGAAATAGATGAAAACTACCCAGAATTCAGTTGCTGGGCTGAATGTGAGGCTGATAAATAAGTCACGGCATCCAAGTCCATTGGGGAATTGCCAGAACACTCTTTGTTGGCTATCAAGGGATCACTTCAAGGTTTAATGAGGTGTGCGATGACACTGCACAGGTTACAAACCTGTGTCTTTTAGGTGTGATGAGCAAAGTTATCTTGGATCACAAACAAAACCAGTATAATGGTTGTTTTCTGGCCGGTTTTCACCTATTTATTTACCTAATCTGTTAAATGGTGTAGTAGTTAGATGTAATAAACAAGGTGTTGATAAAAAACAGCTGTGTGGGCAGCTGAAACGCACAGACAGAAAAAGAGATCAAGCTTCTCAGATTCTCCTATAAGGTTCTGCATGTTGTCTGGAAGTAGACAGAAAAGAAAGCCCTGCAGTATAGCAAATCGCTGGCTCTTTGAAATGTTAAATATAATCTCAGACATAAAACAATAAAGGTCTTCTCTAATGCTCAGCCAAATAGAGTGGTTATCGGGCCAAAAATAGCGCATGAAGAAAGAAGCTGTGGCTGAGGCACATGCAAAACCGCAGAAAGAAAGCTGTGATTTTTATGTTTCAATAATGCACATTAGAACAGTGGGGCCCAACCGTTTTGGCTAATCTACACTTGCAACCATTTGTCACTGGTTGCATACATTTGCCAGTTATGACAAGTTCATATTTTTAGCATTTTATTAAAAACATTTATTTGTAAATTATGGGGAGATTTAGAGGGCGGCATCCTGGATTTCTAAATTGAGCAATCTAAGCCGGAGAGGGTTAGAAATTAGATTTACAGCCACATTTGTAGTTACAAATAAAACACATGTGTAAATACATACATTTAGTCTCAAAGAGCATACTTTTTTTTAATATTTGGAAAAATTAGTTATGGTTGCAATATGATGACGACAACAAGATTGTATACTTGTTATCTACAGTATGGTGAGGTATAGGTCACATGACTGATTAATGGACGGTATATAAGTACAGCGGAAACTCCCTAATGAAGACAAGATAAGGGACATTTGTTGAATAGTGTCCTGGAGATAAGTTGTGTTTTAATTTGACTTCCCGCTGGTCTGCACTGTGTGTGTGCACTCAAATGTGAGCACCGTGGGTTCCTGAAGAAGTAAACATCATCCCATAATCACAACAGACAAAGCAGAGATTGGAGGAAAGATTGAGAAAATAACAATAACTTTGTGCAGCAGAAATATATATTTTTCTTATTATTCATTATTCCTGTCAAACATTTCCTGTCCCCTCAGATTTATTTACTGCATTAGAAACCCCTTAAAACTTTACACAAAGTGTAAGTGTGAGTGTGGCTGATGTGTTATAACAGGGGTCAAATGTGGTGTTTGGGGGAGTTTACCTGTTAATCTAGCTCAGAGTGTTAGAGAACACCAACTTTTTTTTTTTCTTTCACAGTGAAATATTTACACATGCAGGACAGGTTTGTTTTCCAAGCCCAAAGAATCATAAATCATAAAGCAAAAAACCCCAGCGTCTAAAAAGCCAAAGATCCGGCAGCGCTGACTGTGGCTGAATATGCTGAAATACAGTACTGTGAAAATTCATGGTGTCTCCCTCCATTCATGGTGATGAATGGACCCCCTCTCTTTGTCAAAAACAAAGCATGCAGAGACAAAAGGCTTTGATGATGAGTAATTGTTTTTGAGCAGGTATATGTAGACCTGCATGTGTGCAGAGCATTTCTGTCAACGTGAAATATTTGGCTCACTTTTCCCTTTATAATCCCTCTTCATAACACATACAAGGCTTAATGTGCTGCCAAATTGATGCATGAAGGTGGGTCCTTATAAGTATAATGTGATAGAGCAACAGTTTCAGGGCGCTCGTTTCCTTTGTGCGTGGATTGGGATTGAAGCTAGATGCAACATCTTGACCTCTTGACACCTGTAGTTGAGAGCCTTTTTGAGGCGCTGCAGTGATGCCCAATTACTGGGAAGGCAGCTCAGATGAGAAAAAACTTTTTTGCTGGCACTGCGTGCAGCTTACATGACAGCCACTTACTCAGAGCGTGTGCACGTAATGTTGTTAGCTCTTCAGTCACAATGTTGTGAGCCCACACAAATCTGTCCAAATCAAATCTCTCACAGGCTTATTCTGTCTCCTCTCATCCTCCCGTTGACAAATTGTATAATAAAAGATGACGGTTAGCACATGGACCGTGGAGATTATTGAATTGTTGGCTCATTTTGAAGATTAATCTGGGCCAACACTCTCCTTGTGGCGTTGAGAAACAACATAGCCGCTAATGGCAAGACGTATCCGTCTGAAACAGCCACAACATTGCCTCTGGGGTTGGGAATTCCTCACGCCGATGTAAGGTAGTCATAATACACACCATGTGTGTGATGAATGTTTTCCATGTCGCCCATGAAAGCTCTGATGAAATCACACAAACAAATTTGACTGTGCCTCACAACAAATGGCCACACTGCATGCAAGGGAGCATCGCTAACATCCCCCAAGTGGCACTGAAACACTTTCACGTTATAAAACACATTTGTTCGTGTGAGTTGTTTTTGTGAGCTTTTCTTACTCTAGAGTTGCTTCTCATACAGACAAGAAGTGCTCATTTTATTACAGACAGTCACACTTTGTATCTCCCAACAGCCAATCTTCCCATCCACTCTGCAGCAAATGGCTCGAGGAAGAGCAGAAGAGATTTTGCTGTCCGCCAGGCGCCAGAGAAAGATGAAGATGCCCAATTCAAATTCCATATACAGATAGGATATTCGGACTACGTCCTGCGTAACCCTAACCCTGATGCTGCCTTGTTGGGGTCAGTTGTAATTACTTTATGTATGTCAGTGGGAGTGGTAAACAGCAGCTGTGTGGAACTGCATGTCTGAAAGGCAATTCGTCGGGAGGCCCTCTTGACCACAACCTGAGATAAAGTGGCTGAAAGCCTGAGACCTGCCCCTAAAAGCTGATGCAGGGCTGTGAGTCTTTGTAAGTGTGTGTGTGTGCTCTTATATGTCTGTCTGTTCAAGGACCAGTTTGAGAACTTTGGAGTGAGGGAAACTTTGGTTTAAGCGTTAAGACTTAAAAGTTAGGTCTAGGGTAAGGGTTGGGGTTAGTTGTGATGGTTAGGGATAGGGTTAGAGGCTAGTGACTCATTTTTGCTATAGTCAAAAGTTATTTTCAAAAGTTATAGTCCGAAATTTTGAGAATTATTCGCATTTGCTTTCTTGGCCCAGATCAGTGACTTCCTGGAGGCTCTGCGAGTTGCCTGGCAACCTCAGGATGACGAGGATGCCAAAGATGCTCTATAACAAAGATGACGCATCACAAGCTCTGCCAATGGTTTGATGAAGGTTTGATGAACGGTCTCGGGGCGTATTCGCCTTGGTTTTGTCATTTTAGCCAATCAAACTGTTAAGATCAACTTTCATGACCTGAAAACACACTGTGAAATGGTTGAAGTTCTCAGACGGAAACATGGACATCTCCGAGACCGGACAATGCTGTGTGGTAACCTGTCAATCACAAGGTAGCCCCGCCCTAAAGCATGCCCTACTTTATCGTCTATTTTACTCTAAATGGGACAATAATTTGCTAAATGAGCATCATGCTGTATAAAAGAAGACTTGAAACTAGTCATTGAGACCATAAACTCATGTTAACAATGTTTCAAGAAATCAAGTAAGAAGTACGGTCGTTTTCAAATAGACATCTATACAATCGGAGTTCTTTTTTCAACCCTTGTCCGCATTGGCTTCACTTTTGAGACCTGGAGGTTGCCGCCTGTTTTAAACAGAGCGTGGCTAGCCGTTTCCCTCTCTTTCTCGTCTTCATGCTACGCTAAGCTAAGCTAAGCTAGCCACCTGCTGGCTGTAGCTTCGTACTGAATAGACAAACATGAGAGTGGTTTCAATCATCTCATCTAACTCTTTGTAAGAAAGCAAGCAGAGTCCTTTATTCAACATTTGTAAAGGTTTAAATCGGCTTTGTTCTTTTTTTCTTATTGTTGTGTTCTGTTTGCAAACCATGCGTATTGGAACAGGTTTTTCGAAAGTGGCTCGCCCTCTAAAAGGCTCAACACCATTAATGTTGCTGTCTGTATGCAGTCTTATATCACTCCAACCTCATGTCAACCATAAAGCAGCCCACACATTGCTAAATGGAGGAGGTTTTTAAGCTGATGGTGCTGCTTCCACTGGTCATTCAGGTCATTATCACTACAGGCCCTGGCTTTCCACATGCCCCTGAGATCCTCAGGTCCATTAAGTCAGTGGCGAACAGAGATTTATTTATGGCCCTACAGCCCATGCGGTCAAGTTTGTTGATATTCTGATGAGGAAAGAGGGAGGCCAACTGGGAGAAAAATTGGATTTCAAGCAAGAAGTCTCTGACTTATTTTGCATCCAGATTGCTGTTTCAGAGGTGGTGATGGAATAAATAAGTCAAACGGAAATTAAGCCCATTTTGAAATAAACGTGCAATAATTTGGGGGTCTTGCCTTGTCAGTAATAAAAAAAAGCTGTATGGCTGAAATCGCCTAGTCTTGTTAAATCAAATCAAAGACTTTGAAATTTAAAATTTTTTAAGGACATACAAAAACACGATTGCCGCTGCAGATTAAAAAAATAAAATAAAATAGGAATCCTTCGGCTTTCAATTGGTCAGCTTTCTTGCTATATAGATGTGATTCAGTGCAGATAAACAGTCAGCTGACATGATGGCATGGGAAACAGAGGGTACAGTAATTATAAATGAAGACTTCTTAGGGGAAATACTGATCATTACTAGCATTGTCACCAAAGTTCTGCCCAACATTTTTGCCATTTCTCCAGAGAAAGTATGGAAATAAAGTCTTCTTTTTGAATTTTTTTTTACATTTTCAAATTACTTTGCACAAATACAAGACTTTGATAAAGGTCCACTGAGAGTTGTCTTCTCGTCTCCATTGATACTGAAGGTTTTCTATCTGTCGTGATAAATCATCATAAAGCATTTTTGTTTTGCAGATCTCCCTCATTTATCCTCCCGCACTCATTTCGTCCATTTCATCTGGACTCTTTCCATTTCATTTTTTGTTCAGTATAAACTGGTTCCTGGTCGAAGACCTCTACTCCACTTGGGCATTTCCACAACAGTATAACAACCATAATTGGTCTCCTGTGGCTGCGGAGCGCCTTGCCTGTTTTTCATTAACACCACAGAGCTGCCTGGCTGCTGTCCATGGTGCTGATCTGTAAATGATGGCTTTGTGATGGAGGAGGCCTCCATGCTGCTCAGCACTCTGTCAGGCAGGCTTTATACTTTCCCCTGTTTCATGCATGATTGCTTTTTGGAAATACAAAAAAAGGCATACTACAAAACCACCATGAAGTGTACTTTTTGAAGATATAAAACAAGTTTCACCTAAAAGTGATGCAGAAAACAAGAATGATTGGCAACCAAAAAAAAGGTTGATATAAATGTTGTATTATTTTCACATAAAATATGAATTCAAATTATTCTGCAATTGAGCTTTTGGAAGTTACTGTCTCCACATGATAGGCCTAACAAAGAGCACACATTGTGCCTGGCTTTGTTGCTTCTTCTTTATTATCTGCCTTAAAGTGGGGTTTTTTGCATTGCCTTGTTGCTATTTCACCAACGCAGCCCAGTTGGGAATTGTCATACCTAAACTGTGTTTCTTTGGGTATAATACTACATTTCCACTGTTCAATTATTCATATTCCAACACCAGTGCAATGCGGCAAAAACATAACAGCAAGAAGAAACAAAGTTGGGGGTTACAGCACAGACTTCCTCACCTCTCCACAGAGAGCAGTAGGTTGTCTTCACTGACTGCAATCACTCACGTACCTCAAGTCTGCAGAGGAGAAAAAAGCCTCAGAAGTGGAAGAAACAGTCTGTGCCCTCATAGGATTTACCCCCATAGATACATATCAATCATATTTTCCTTGTTAACAAAAGAAAAGTCTGTCCTTTGCTCTCTGTCTAATTAGCTGCATGCTGAAGTTATAGAAAACTCCCCAGCCCCGGATCATTAGTAGCCTATTTACAGACTGCTCCGCCGCTTAGCGCCCTGTGGTTTCACTAAATTCACACTTTACTTTCTGTAATGAACTCCTTTGTATCCCTTCCTCATTAGACCTATGGAAAAAATACGAACCGCGTTGGGGGCCCGCAGGGTGACATAGTTCCGCCTTTGATCACCACCACCCACCGTTAAAAGCCTCTAATTGCTGGCTTTATGGCGGAAGTGTGTGCCCAGAAACGGGGGGGGGGGGGGGGGCGGCGGCACGTGACGCGCAGGTTGTCCAGCTTAAAACGGGATCAGAGAAACAAATCATAAACGAGTTGTGAAAGCAAGAGTCAGAAGTTCGTAGTCCAGATACGCACAAGCCATTGATGCTGCTATTTGCCCCCAACAAAAGCGCTTTTATAACTCGTCACAATATGTCGACACAGTTTATGGGCTTACTAGATGGGGCGTGAACGTTTCTAAAAAGGTACAGATGATACGGACAGTGCAGACTCCTATTAAACTAAGGGATTCAAACTACACAGTTAAAAGTGGACACTTTGAGGATTGCAGCGGATCATCGCTCCTGAGAACAGCTTCGCTTCTCTTTTCCTCCTTTTCTTTGTAAATGCGTAGTTGTTGTTTTTGTTTTTTTAATCATTCTGAACACGGACTTGCTCATTTACTGCGCAGCATTCTAAAATAAACTCCTCTAGTGACTTGCCATCGGGAGGAAACTTTCTGCGGATCATCTGTCTCACTTGCCGAGGCAGAAGGCGCCCACTGTAACAGCAGTAGAGAAAGGCTGCGCCTCAGGCGCTTTGATTCTCCATTGGACGGCGCTTTCAAGCAGCATTGCTACAGGTGGGTTGCGTTTAATCTCGCTCGTTGCTGGAATAGCTGGGCTTCCGTCGCATGCAATTATCAGTGAGCATGTGTCGCCGTATGCGTGGCTTTTTTAACTTGCAGGCTACTAGAAAAAAAGCGTAGATAGATACGGGCACGTGCATGCTCAGAGAGGGAAATAGAGGGGGGGGGGGGAGAGAGAGAGAGAGAGAGAGAGAGAGAGAGAGAGAGCAAAGTGGATTGTCCAGTGTGCTTCAGGTGCATGTTTTTGTCTTGCAGACTAGACCATGAACTCGTCCGCAGGTGCAGGAAACTACCGCAGGGGATCCACCAAGGGAGAGAAGGTAATTTATATTTGAAGCCTCCTCATTTCCACCTCTTGTTCACATTCTGCCGGCATTTCTTTTCTAACCACTATAGGCGTAGAATTCACCCTCGCCAATTGGCACGGCATCGTTGGAGTGTACTTTTGAAGGCGCACAGCTGGTGCGCGAAGAGACAATTTCGCGTCCTTTTGCTGCGGACTCATCACCCTCAGCAGCAGGAGGCGATCAGAGAGGTGTTACGTGCCGGCGAGATGTTGCTGTCTGCCGCGTCTTTTTTTTTTATTAATCCCAAACTGTAACTTTTTTTTCAGTTTCCCCTCTGTGGTTTACCTCAGCGTCATATTCAGTCTATTTTATTTGATACGCATTCATTCAAGTGCAGCATCACTTAATCAGGAATTGTCTGGAAACAACAAGTGCCACTGTTTTGCAACAACACTCTCTGCTTGTATCGAAGCAAAGACTCTCCAAAATGTCTTCTCGTAGTTTTCCACTTGTTTTTGGAAGTTAGGATTCGATAGACCAAATCATTTGATAAGATACTTGTTTGCGAAGTTCATGCGCTAAATGGAGTGATCTGTCCACAGCTCCATGTGCAGCAAAACCAATTAGGTTGTCCTGATACAAGTCTGGTTATTTTATATTCCCTCACAGCTCTGACTTGATGTTTTCTTTTCATTTACAACTTTAAGTCTGTAATTACGTGGATGGATTGCCCTTTTCGATACTCTCACTAAGAAACCACCACAAATCAACCCATAGGATGGGGAAACACACACACACACACACACACATATATATATATATATATATATATATATTAGTAGGCCAATGCCCCAGCAACAGCATTCCCATAATGCCTGTTCTGAGCAACACTCAAATAAAAGATCCAAAGTTAACTTGAATTGCACAGGAGGACACATCGATTGTGGTTTTCAGTAGGGGATAAACAATGTGTTGAGGCATGAATCAGTTTCCCTGCATGTGATGCTCTGATGAGGAGCCTTGAAATATTGAGAATGTGACAAATCTGTCTGCCTCTAGGGGGCATGTGACCCCCAAAAATGTTTCTAGATTGCAGGCTAGTTGGCTATTTTTAAGTGCTTCTGTAAGATGAATGAGACCTAGTGCCACATGCAGAATTCACAAAAAAATAAAAATAAATAAGGATTAGATTAAAGATTAGTAATTGAAAACCTTGAGATTAACTCAATAGGATGTGGAAATATTTTGCCCCATCAATTCACTTAATTAGTTTCCTCATGTTTAGATCTCACAGTTCTGCATGTTTTGTTTGATGTGACAGTGTTTCATCCAGTCTTATGAAACATGGATGTGCGGTGGCTTTCCATGACGATTCACTCATTTCACTTGTCAGTGCTACGGATTGAAATAGATTAAACTTTGACTGACTCTTGATATCATCCCATGACTTCAGTTGAACCGATGCTAGAGTTAGTTTGCCCTCTGCTGGAGGCACAAAGTCACACACTGACTCCAGATCAAGCTTCCATGCCAAAATTTGGTTTATTTTCTCGGCATCCAG
This sequence comes from Cebidichthys violaceus, assembly GCF_023349555.1. Lineage (NCBI taxonomy): Eukaryota > Metazoa > Chordata > Actinopteri > Perciformes > Stichaeidae > Cebidichthys > Cebidichthys violaceus. The sequence goes on from NW_027176964.1 coordinate 7,902,651, forward strand.
ACAGATATTTCTCCTTTTATTTTGATTTCACAAGCCTCCAGTCTGTTTTTAAAAAACAACAACTAATTTCACCACTTGCGATGAGAAGCTCTGCCTCTGTACATCCCACTGTTTGGCTGACTCCACTTCCTCTACAGCTCGATGCTATGAAAGCCCAAAGGCCATGAAGAGTAAAATTTCTGTGACCAGAGTTCGACTTTTTAAAGGCTCCCGGGCATAGCCTATTAAATTTTACCATATAATCTGCTGTCAATTTGCATAGAAAAGAAATCATTAAGTCTGGCTGTCGATATCCGAGCTGCCCACTGCTCTCAGAGGACAGAGCAAAATCTGAGAAAATGCAGACATGTCTTCACTGAAACTCATTACACTCGATTTGGTTATTATGATCCAGCCATGAGAATGAGAGAGCTCTGAGTTATAGAAATGTATTAGCCGTATGGATACACTCTCATTATTTTCTTTTTGCTATTTTCTTCTTGACCCTTTTTCCTCCTCTTGTTTTTTACTTTAAGTATTAGTAATAACAACAATTGCTTTAGGAAATTATAACTATGAACCAGTGACAGACATTGCCCTTCACAGACAAGTGTCAAAGTTACTGCAGTTATGGCGTTTCAAGCTTTTAATCCCAGCAAATCTTTCAGTAAAACTCTTGTAATCATACCTTTTCAGCAAGGGTATTTCACGCCTTTCGTTAGGAGATAATAGGAAGTCATTTCTAATAAGAAAGAAGATGTAGTTTATGTTGGGAGATGCGATATGCAAAGCTCAAACAATTATTTTGATTTAGTGGCTAAAATGTAATATCCAATGCATTAAAATGCAGATAATCGACATGCAAAACATTTCTAGAATGTTATTTTGAGCCTTTTGATGGTGTCACCACATTACGGTGTTGATTACTGTCATCCACAACTTTACTGCATTATTAAGCTCTTTGCAATGTTTGTTGTCAGCTGTTGCTGCTTCTGTGGTGAAATCTTTTTTTTTTGTTGATGTTTTTCTGTAGAGATTATGTTGTGACACTCGAAAGGATTCACAAATCCCAACATCCAAATGTGCTCTGCAGAAAGAGAAACCGGGCTGGTACATGGACCTGCATGCTTTCTGTTTCTAGTATCTTGTAGTGTTTTAGGGCACATGAACACGCTGATCCACAATTTTAAAAACATGTAAATCGGAATGGAAAGGGTACTTTGCATCTTTTAATCACATTCAGACGTTTCCCAGAAATATCAGAAAACACACTTCGTGTTTGACCTCACGGTGTCTAGTCTCATCTGTTGTGCTGGCTGCCTCTGGTGTTGCCTGACGTTTTCAAGGCCAGTACCTTTCTCCTGAGTGTAGCCTTCCATCATTTGCATTTACTGGGAGAGACTAAGAGGCAGTCAGACGGCTGACAGTGCTCCCTATTTTCCAAGATACGAACGGTATTGTTTCACCCTCTGCAAACAAGTCTCTGTTATACTGTCTCTAATGTTCAGGCACAGCTCAACTGTTTGTACAAATCTGGGGGTCATGTTGCATGTTAGGCTGTCATTCAAGTATGTTTCCATGGAACATGATCATAACTTTGATCTGTTTGATCGGGTTTAGTTTCGAGAGCAACTGCGTCGGAGGTTGTTTGAAAGTATGTTTTCAAGGATTTGCTGGTTCCCTTGAGTAGACTTGTACAGACAAACTTTCACCGAGACGATTTGTATGCAGCAGGAATACGTGCGGATGAAATGCCTTTCAAAAGCATTCTGTATTCATCTAGCGAGCCCTCTGTATTCCTGCATTCAAACCATTGTGCTTTGAATCGCCTGCTTAAAATGTTTGTATTGCTGCCCACAGCCATTATTAGCCGGTGCAAAATGACTTTCATTTTCCGTGCTTTTCGTGCTACCAGGCGCACATCTCGATACCATCTGTTTATTCTGTCCAATGGCCGCATTGAGAGTGGTAATGCGGTGGTGAACAATGGCACATTGTTTGATGAAATGAAATCCGGAGACGGAGAAACAACGAGGGACGGCCGGCGGCAAGGGACAACGCCATTCAACAGCAGTCATTTGTCACCGCTAACTGCTGTGCCGTGGGTTTGGCTCTCCAGGGAAGGTTTGCTGTAGATGAGAACCATGTATATGAAAGCTTTTCCTGGCCACCGGCAAGCACCGCCAGCTCTTCATCCATGGGCGCATCATGCTCTTGCATTGCTCCCACGAGGCGCAGGGTTCATCTGTAGCTGTCACCTGCAGCAGATGACCTGATAGAACTCTGTGAGTAAAAGCTGCTTGCGTTTCGCTGATAAAGACGTGCACCGTGGACAGATAGGCACGAATTCCTGGACTCATTCCCATTCTGTGAAAAAACAGCGTTGTGTCCTCTATTTATACCTTTGCACCTCCGCCCTTCCCTGAGCTCAAGGAGGAGCTGGTCTGAGAGGCATACCAAGTACATCAATGTGAATCTGGGGATCCACAGGGAGGAGCGCTGGTGGAGGATGCTTGTGGCCTTTGAGTTGATTAGCCGGGATAGGTGCTGTGGTCTGGCTGAAGGTCAAGATCAGAGCCGGGGCTAAGGCCGGAAAGCGGGAAAGGTTTGCCCGGCCTCATGGGGCATAAAGTTGTGAAGTGAGTTTTGATTAAAACTGTCATGCTGCCCAGGAGCACGCACAAAGACACACTAATACACACACACACACACACACACACACACACACACACACACACACACACACATATACAGGGTGTACAGAGTCACACAAACCCTCACAGTAAAAAAAAAAGAAAAAAGGAAGAGGAATATGCTATTTGGGATGATTTGCTTCTTGCAATCCACGTAGAGCTGTTTGGTATTTACCAGCCTTGCTTATTGATCTGTTTATGATTCATCAATTTAATTCAGCAGCTGTAGTCACTCTTAGATAAGCCAAAACCTAAACTGATGATTTCATTTTCCCTGTGCTATCTGGTGATAAATCCAACCTTCTCTCTGGATCAAGAGAGCCATATAGTGTTTCTCTTAAACATGCTGGTATGTCTGATTTAATAATACTAAAATGCACACTGTCACTGGGATTTTTTGAGTACTAATATAAACTAATGTCTTCAATTTGTCTGTGCCATTGTTATATTGCACACACTTAATTAATGATTTTGTTTTGACATCAGCTCTTAAAAGGCGGCTCACGCTCTGCAAAAATCAGTGGGAGGTGACAAACAGAAGAAGTGAGTCTCAGTAAACAAGTGAAAAAAAAAATGAAAGCATGCACATTGTTAATCGTCTGTCAGGATGATAGAACAGAACGTCACCTTTGTGCTTTACAACAGTAACGGCCCTGACCTTCTGCACTAATTGCAATTACAGTGACTTACCGTGAGCCAGCAATGTTCATAAACATAGGAGTGTATGTCATGGCTGTAAATGTGACAAAAATGAATACGGAAAATGACCAATCAGGGGCTTCTTTAAAGGACCCCAGGGAAATGTCACGGCACAAAATCAGCTCGTTAGCAGCAATGGCTGTAACTACAACTGCCAAGTCTTGTATTAACTCAAAGGAGTTTATTATTCCCCGGTACAGTCACTGGAGCAATTATTCTCTCAGATGAAACCTTGTCTCCTGTGGTGTGCATGCAAATATGAACTTAAGCCCATTTTTATCCTCGGTGTATAGCGTATGGCTTTACATGCTGGCCTGATTAACATGGAAAAAAGAAAAACCTTTTAAGCGTGCAGCTGTTTCCTTTTGTTCTTGCGTTTTTAATTTAAACTTTTATCGTCTCATGTTCTGTGATTATACTACCTACCTGCAACTACGTGCAGCTCTTCATCAACTGCTGCTCTCATCCTGAGTTTGGTATCTGTGTGCAAATCAAACACGTAAAATATGAGCTGAGGCACGGCAGTCATTAGTGACAAACTGCTGCAGTTGCAGGGGGAAGAATCCCTCTTTAAACGAACCAATGAGTCATGGTCAAAAAGAAATTCATCTGACTTTGAATAGAAGTATTTATGAAGGGATGTAGAAAATGCAGCTGTCTGTGAAATAAGAACATAGGCGTCCCAACTTTATTTTATTGACTTCGCTCCAATGAATATTTGGCTAGGTCACATTGGAGTGGTGCACATTTTTTCCCATGCATGTTAAATAAGCCACCGGCTTGAGGCACTGTTCTGCAATGTGATGGCGCCTTAACGACCCTGCGCCGCTTGAATGTTCACACTGCCTCAGCATCTTGATTTCACATACGAGCAAAATGCTGGACATCAGCATCAATAAGAGCCATGATTCAGCTCCCGAGTCCGCACCTGAACGGGGTTTGACCGCGTGTGTGTGTGTGTGTGTGTGTGGCCCTGTGATTCACTGCTCCTGAATGAGTTATGAATGCGTTCTCTGTGCTGGTCTTCTCCAGGTACGGTGCTTCTTGCCTCTGGCTTTTCTCATATTCACTTGGGCAGATTGGATTAAGAATGGAGAGGATGGTTGTGATTTTCCTTGAAAAAAAATATGACTACTTCCAGTTCTATAAAAGCCATTTCATTGCCTCTATCCCATTGCTCCATGCTGTGGTCTGGTTGAATAAACTGGTTACGCTGTCTCAGCCCTGGGATTCAATACACAAAGCTCAAATGCTACATAAATAAAAGCAGCTGTGTGTCTTGTGCCAGGCTTCTGTCCTGTTAGCATGGCTTGATGTGTGTCTCTGTGATTGTGTGTGTTTGTGTGTGTGTGTGTGTGTGTGTGTGTGTGTGTGTGTGTGTGTGTGTGTGTGTGTGTGTGTGTGTGTGTGTGAGAGAGTGGGTGAGGGTGTTGTATTTTACGATGTAGAAGACAGGCAGCATAAATATTACTTGGGCCTAATCAGAACCCAGCTGCACAGAGGACTGAATTGATCCATTTCTTGGTAATATGAGCACACACTCAGATTGGGAAAAACACACACACAGACAGACACACACACTTACACACACACACGTAAAGGGAAAAAAATGCCTCACAGGCAGTATTGGTGCTGATATGTTGAGAAACAATTTGTGTTTATTGTTTATATATACAGTGTGTGTCTAATTCACTTACACTCTCCAGCTTCGCTGAGAAAACTCAGTTGAAGCGTGTGTGAGACAGGGTGTGAGCCAGGGAGGGAGGGAGGGAGTAAGGACGGGAGAGATAAGTAGTGTTTGGAACAGCCTGAGCAGTGGAGATGCCCCCCCACCCTCCCCCGGTGGAGGCGATGCCAGTGTCTGTGTGATGGATTCACCCAGTGAAGAGAGAGGGAGGCGTTTTGGTCGGGCTCTTGGACCCCCGGGTTATCCTCTCCTGTAGCTGGAGGGGAGGTGCGGGGGGGGGGGGGGGGGGGGGGGGGGGACTTCTCAGGCACCTCCAGCAGCCTCAACTTCACAGCACAAAGGTGTGAGCACACAGCGAGAGGGGAAAGCAAGTGGCACTTTTTCGCCACTATGTCTGTCTTCATAGCCACCCAGCTGAAGATAGACACCAGCACTCCTTCCAGAAGGGTAAGGGGCCTCTTTAGCATGCACGTCACGCTGTGGGGGAATGTCTGTGTTTATGGGTATAGTCTCCTGCTCCTGACAGAAAAAAAGGCTGCTGGCTGTGTTTGATAACAACTGGACAAGCAGGAAAGGGTGGCGGTTGGGTGGGGTGGTGGCGGCAGCGTGTTCTCGGCGTCTCTTCTGGTGATCTTGATGGACAAACGCGTCCCGCTTAATTTTATTTCAAGTGCTGACTTCTAATGAATGGTTTGCTTACATATGCTGTGGAGAATGCTTAGTACCTCATTGTTATTCCTTGTGATGTGTTGCCATCTAATGAGTTCTGGCCAATCGTGGGGAAACAGTTGGATAGAAGTATTTATGCGCTGATGCCAGTTCCTTCTTGCATGCAAATAGGACTGCAAGCGGGATTGATAAAGAGTAGAAGTTTAGAATAACTTTTGTTATTCTCAAGCAATTAAAGAGATGTAAAATGTAAGAACAGACACAATCTGATGGTGGTTGTTAGAGTTAAAAGGAATGGCTTGTGTCTCCAGCAGAGAAACACTTAAGTACACTCTAAACGCAAACACTTTTCTCAGTGGTTGGAGATGTCTAGTATAGATGTATAAAGAGCCATATGGAATATTAACCAAAGGGGCGTTAATTTATAACACCAGAAAAATAATGCAACTAATATCTGAATGAAAAAAAAGCAGGGGAAGCAGAGTGGTTCAGATTACGACCTCACATGTGATGAGCTCCCTCCTTTCATTCATCCCAACGCCTTTTCAGCCCTTGTTTTGCGACACACTATCCAGCCACACTCAAACACACATGAGGAAATAAATTCTTAGTGACGCTCCCGATCTCCCCCTTCTCCCCCATCATCTGCTGCTGTCACAATCCACGATTGTAGTCTGCTGCTCCCCTCAAACGTAGCCACAGTCTATTCTACCACATCAGCCTGAATTAAACTCCATTTCCTCTGTGACTTATCTGCCGCCATTTCAATTTGGGCTCAGTACATAGCTTCCTTTCATGCGTAATGTACTGGAAGATTCAGCACTTATTCTCCATAGAAGATAATAATAATATGGCAGCTCCAACAGGCTACATGCTCAGTCGGTTTTAGTCCTGGAAAGCAGTACAACAAAGTTGAATTTTACGCAGGGCACAGAGTTTAGAAATGAGCCCGTACTCGAATATTTACAGTAATGGGAATTTACAGTGGAATTGTCATAACAATCGTGCATGAACTGTGGAATCTACATGAGACTCAGTATGCATTGAAGCTGGTTGTCATGGCATACCATCAAGTAAATATGAAGTGAACCGAATTCAGCGACCGCTTCAGGGATTTGTGGAAGCTTTCTGATTTTATGTAGCGGGCCGCAATGGTAATGAAGTGTCGTGACTTGCAGCGCACAGTAATTGAATCTGCCGTTGCTACAAGGCCCAAAATGAGCCGAGAGTTGTTATGTAGTGTTGGGGTGTAATTCAGTGTTAACGTATTCCTTTGCACAGCCCTATTGACTTTGGCCTTCAGTGAGGCATAATTAGATTTTGATAAACAGTGAGAGAGGGAGATGTTTCTGAGAGAGCGAGCAATGGGTATTATTTCTAGACATGTTCAATATAACATTGTGATCCTGATGGGAAAGGCGTATATTTAGTAGTCAGTGTTTACCTCTTTCAGCAAAAAGAGACCAACAGATTTAGATTGCTTGTATGTGCACACACTTACTTGGCCAGTAAGATTGTGTTAAGAATAAGATGCTCATTCTGATAACAGTGGATCTATCTATCTGTCTATATATCTAATATACTATCTATCCAATCTAGAGCAGGGGTTTTCAAAGTCCCCCAAGTGCAACATAAAAAAGTTATTGTTAATATTTTGTCACTCCTATTATCATTACTTGTCTTACTGCTATTCGGGGGATAATAACGCCCTAAACTTTGGAACGATAGAGTTCTCATAAAATGGGGTCTCTGGGAACAGGTAGTAGTTTGAAACGTTACCTCGAGTTACCATACTTTGCAGCTTGAGCCCCGTTAGTTTTTTAGCCTATATTGGTTCACAATTGGGCACAATTGCACCATTAAAAGCATGCAGAATAAGCTGTCAGCAGTATTTGTTTGCAATGTAAGCATGGATGTACAGACAACTGTCACAGTGTGACTTTGATATCGAAGAACACTTAAAGACTTTGTGAATCTCCGGGAAGTTCTGGAGTTATAAGCCGCGTTATTTTTGGGGGGAGGATTTCTAGGCGAGGTTAATTCAGTGATGGACATCAGAGATAAATACATCCACGAAAAGGGGAAGTCACACTGAATCTAGAGGTATCTGTATTGTGTCTTTGTGTTCAGATGCCACCAACGTATGACGCTAAACATGTTTTGACGCAAAGTAGCTAATGTTACGGCGCTAAGGGTTTGTTACCTCCATAGAACAACTGCATGCACAGTTTCCTTCCACTCATGCAGTATCGTTGCCTCACATCTCTCTCACAGTTTGACCTCTGATCTAGAGTGACGAAGTTTTATGCAATTCCTGCTTGCAGACTGGTTCTGATACACATTTGATGCACACAACATAGTTTACGTGACAACATCAGAGTAACCTATTTACGGCCCTAGTATAATGGACTGTCTTGAGGACAGCTTTAAGATCAAATATATAAGACAGGCCACCAGAAAGCAAAGCAGGGGCATTTAATCTCACACAGTCAGCAGGGTGAATAAAAAAACAAAAAACAGGCTGTTGCCTCGGTTGGCTCAGCTCAGCATCAAGGGAAATCATTAGCGTCCTGCTAATACCAAATGGAAAAATGGTGCAAAAATGATGTGATTATGGTGGGCTGTAAATACATCCACTCTGTTACATGCATGTGGAGAGGTAATTTCCTGATTCAGCCAAGTGATGTTCAGAGGAAATGAGATATTAGGCTATTGCCCTCCCACCAGACATTGATTGATTGATTGATCTGTTTGCTCTTCCATAAAATTCATTTGTGAGTCATTTTGTTGCTGTGTGTAGCATGATGATGGAAACTAGTTGGCCTCTGGTCACATTTCAGTTAGTGCAAACACATTAGTATGTGCATCACAATATATTTATATATATTATGAATCATGTGAGACACTGAGCTTAGCTTCAAGCTTATCACCCCACTTAACTCTGTTTTACATATTTTTGAAAAAGAAAATGCTATAAATGACCTTAAACACGCTCCATGGATGGAAGTCTTTACACTAAAACAGAAAAGAACCAAATATTAGAAAGCGCAAATTGTTGCTATAGAACTTTTTACTGTTTATTTACATGCTGGACATAAGTTTGCTCATCATTTTTTGTTTCTCTGACTTGTTGGTTCCTCTTCAGTCTTTTTTTTTTGCCAACAAAACTAAAGTGGCTGTGTCTTTTAGGCAGTGCTGCGATTTTACCTGCAGGCTACCCCAGTGTTCTAGCAGTCCTTGGTGCATGTGAGAACTAGTATTTTAACTTAATTTCCACAATAATGGGAAAGCAAATGACTTACTTCCAGCCCTTTTTATACAACAAGATAACACCTGCGCACTTTCAGTTAAATGATGTGGTTACTTCTGTGTTTAAATCCCTCTCTCACCCAGGGACTTCACTGAGCCCTAAATCCATCACTCACAACGTGATAAAGTGCACAGACGTGCATTACGTCATTCAGATTAAAATGCATCTGTTATGAGCCTGAAATATAATTACAATGTCCCATATCACACCTGAAGCAACTTGCACTGGCTCCAACAGCACCATTAGCTACCCACAGAGGTATTAGGTGTGCTGCAGCTATCATCATCATCATCATCATCATCATAGCTGTTATTACATGCCTCTCCGCATTTTGCCTCTAATAATGCATGTGCTCGACTGCAGTGATGTTTGTGAGAGCGAGGAAGGCATACAGCTCCAGTCAGCTGCCGTATCTGCGAGGAGGCGATATGGGGAGTCGAGCTGAGCCTGTGGCTCCCGGCGAGGTCCTGAGGGGAGCGTTAAAGCAGCCAGGCAGTTCACAATAGCTCCCCAACAAGGTGGTGGAGATTGGAAGACATCTATCAGGGAGGCCGGGGACGGATGTCAAGTGACTCGGACCTATTTCCCCGGTGGGTGCGCAGACCCGGGAAAGGCATTTATGAACTAGAGGAACAAATGATGACAGGGACCAAGGCGAGTGTAAGCGGAGGCTGTCGGAAGCCTGGATGCTCGCAACATAAATCTTTACTGCAATTAAAAAGCATGCGTCAAACAAATTCAGTTTGTTTATGAAGGACAATTGATTCCAAGTGAAGAGAAACGGGAGGGAAAGGGACTAACTTTAATTAGATAAATGCAGTAATATCCAATGTATTTTTTTAATGGATGAACAAACCTTTTGAAAACAATATTCTGTATTCTAGATAAATGTTCTATTAAAGAGGTGACATTCATAATAAAAGCCATGTTTCAGTGAGCCTGCAGCAGTTCTTTCAGAGATGAAGATGACTCACCATTTGTCAAAAAAGGGGGGAAAAAATAATTGAAACTCGCTCTTTGTTCAATGTCAAATATAGAATATTTTCATATCTGCTGTTGTATTCAGTCTACCTTGAGTGCTCTTTGCAATATACTTGATTTCAGTTAATGGGAGATGCAAAACAGTGCTATTCAGCCAAATGTGTGAGGGGCTGTTTTGAGCCACGCTTTAGTGCTGCTTTGAAGTTGTACCCATGTGAAGATGACCTATTTCCCAGAAATACGGCTCGGCCCGGTGGAGTGATAGTTTGAGCTGTCACAGTAAGAGGCTGTGGGGTGTTCGCCTGTGGCGTCCATGACAGGGATGGCACAGATTTTAACACTTTGACTCAAGAGCCTTTCCCCTCCCTCCACACATAAGCCAATATTCTGCATTTACCAGAGAGCTGCATATCTTTGGAGTCTCTGTGAGCATTTCAAGCGTGAATTGTAGTGTATGAGTCCATACTTGTGAATGTGGACTGACTGGAAATATATTATAGAAAAAGGGAAACTGCATGCATCAGGGAAGAGAGACACTTTTATGTTTTGAATGATTACTATAAGGGATCTTAAGGAAAGTGCAAGACCTTGCTTGCGTTTTGTTTTGTTGCAGGACAAACACATTTGCTGCATGTGACTGTTTTCTGGCTGTTTTTAGTAAAATGAAAAGAATGTTCGCCTGTAGATGTGTTGTTCTCGAGCTTATAGCTTTAAGATCTGAATGTTCTCAGACAACGTGAGCAAAAACAAGAGGATTTCTTGTTTTACACCTGAGGTAGAGGTGTGGTCAGCCTGCCCTAATCCAGCGCGCCACAGAGAGGCACTCGAGCTCCGTCCTGGGACCAAATAGGCCTACAGTCATTTGGGAGAAAATGTTATGACATCGTTCATGAAATCGTACATGAGTGCGCCTCGTTAAGCAGACGTTGTAAATGACCAACAATTAGGTGAAAGTCGCGCCGCGCCGGTAGTGTGTTTGTGCGTAAAACGGCACCACGGAGAAGTGCGGCGACAGAAAGCGCAATACAGTAGCGCTGCTCTCTCTCAGCGCTGGTCACTTCTCATGCAGAGCGCGTCTGCGGAGAGTACACCGCCGAGCTCCCTGCGTCCTTCACACACACACACACACACACACACACACACACACACACACACACACACACACACACACACACAGACGTACACACACACTCTTCGTGCGCTGAGGACGGGCCGCCACGAAACCGAGCCGAAAGTGTCGAAACATTATCTCGCGCTCTTCTCATTTCGCAGACAATCACCGGGAGTCTGGCGGGGGGACCGAGTATCTGATCGGAAACTCGGCGCGCATCCGCCTGCTGCCTCGCTGTGTTGACGGCGTCAGGAAACTGGAGAGACAGCGTGCTGTGAATACAGATGAGAGACAACTATTGACACCTTCAGCCCACCAGTCTGCCGTGCGCCCGGACAAAAGCTGAAAGGACATCGCTGCTGCGAAGGATTCAGCTTTATATCGGTCTATCACTTCAGGTTGTGAGTCATCCGCTATCCACAGATGCTTATTTACTAGCTCGATATCTTCATCTTATCTTTTTTTGTTGTTGCTTTAACCCGGAGGTGAAAACTGGCCGCCTGCCATCGGTTCTCCTCGAGGCGCACAGAAAACCATTAGATCTTCCCTAAAAACATTTTTTTTAAATACTCGACTCAGGCGAGACCCGTCTGTGGCTCTGACATGCTGTAAGTTGCTTTATCTGAACTGGACCTATAATATGGCTTCGCTGTATCAGAGATTCAACGGGAAGATAAGCACGGCCAATTCCTTCCCGCACCCACCTGAGGCCAGTCACCTTCTCGGTGGTCAGGTTGCAGACGAGGAAAACGCAGCGAAGACCCCTCAGCAACTCGTCGATGGCAGACCTCACGTCCAGTACCGCAAAAAAAGCTCGAAGGAGGATGAGGATGTAAGACACTTCTACTTTATTACCCGACATAACCCTCCCTTATGAAAACAATCTCCAGATGTTTAGTTTAGATAAGACACATGTGCTCAGACAAACACAGTAATAAGCCAAGAGTATATCCATGGAGGTATAGACATTTTACAGTTTTGGTCAAGAAGTTGGCAGTGTAACTAACTCTTGCTAGAATTTGTTTTTTTTGTGTTGTCTGGTTGCATAATTTGTTTCTCAAGATGTCTTCAGATTCTGTTGGATAAACATCTAAGAGGGCCTGTGAAAGTTGTGGTCACTGTCTGTGTCTTTTGTCATTTATCACCTTCTTCTTTCATAAGAAGGTGATAAATTGTTTTGTTTTTTTGGAGTATCCACAGCATTGTTTAACAGACAAAGACAATGTGAAAATCACCACCGTCTGATGTGATTTTCTTTAGGTTTTGTGTGTGTTTTTGTGGAGGGAGAGCCTGCGCTTTCCTCTTGCACCGTCCGTGATGCTGAAATAGCAAAGAACATCATTTGGTCATAGATTGTGGCAAAACATGGGTGGAGTCTGTAGTTTTCTCTGGTCTATTGTGACTCTGAGTCGGCTTCAGTTCTCTGACATTTAGGTAATGTTGTTATAGTACACTGTTGCCATTATAATTGTTTCAACATTTGTCTTCAAGTGACCCAAAAATAGATTAAGTTCCCTCATACGAGACAGTATGTGACCTATTGACAGATTTAGCCTCCTAAATACATGTGCCTAGTGAAAGTAAGGCTTTGCTTTGAGCAGATTTTCGATTTTAGCAGTATTTATAGAGCTTTGTACCACTTTGAGTTGTCAATGTCCAGATTGTCTTTCCAACAGTTTATTTGGATGCACACACACACAGCAAAAATGCAGAACAGCAAATACAAATAGTTAAAAGTTGCACATTGCACAGCTCCTCTCCTACAGATAATGCTTTATTCTTCAAATGTTTTTGGCTACCATGCCTTCATGGCGGTTGTTCCTGGGGCTTTTATATAGTCTTTTTTAATTTTTACAACCTTAGGCATCCGAGGCAGATATTAACTGATTAGCCCTCTTTGAACCAAAGAGGAGAAACCAACAAGGTGTAACACAGGTGCTTCAGTCTTTTGGTTTGACTCTCTCTGCCTCCAGTGAGGCCTGATGAAGCGACTCCTTACGTAATACGCGTGTTGCTTGTTTGCAGATGACACTAGTTCCAACCTACAGCAAACACAAGTGTACATGACTGGCCTTTGATCTTTAAATAGCTGCCGATGCTGTGATGTTCCTCTGAATTATTGATGTTCGTCACATCAGGCGGTACGGTTGGCAACAGGCTGAACTCTGACACTGCTCGGGCTGTCAACAACAGCAGGCTCGCCATATTTGTCCCCATTTCCTTTATGGGCCTCTATATGTTCATTTTATGATAATTCACTGCTGCAAAATTAAAAAATTGTGAATTTTTTCTCTAGCAATTAAACCTTGGGATTGGATTTTAGGAGTGTGACCAGGAGACGCAATTGTGCTGCTGGATTTCCAACATATTTATTAGGGGTCACCTTTAGTCCTGATGTCCCCCGAGTCGTGCTGGAGCATGAAATTGCCTTTAGCCTCAGGAGATGAGACTATTTCCTACCCCACCTACCGCTCTGTAAAAGTTTTAATGCAATGTTGTTGTATCCATTTATTTTGCAGAGGGAGAGGGCACAAATTGACTTGGAAATGTCAATTTAATTTAATTTATCCAAATATTTACCAGCTTATATTTTTCAGCTTGTCTCTAAAATCCTTCAGGTGCAAGTTGAGCTGCTTTAAAAAAAATAAAATGTTTTAATCAAAGCTGATAAAAAAATGGGAAATAATTACTTTTTTTGTAAAAGCAGTTTACTGTGTTTACCGCAGCTTTCGAAGTGTGTCTGTGTGTGTTTTGCAGGATTGATTAGTTGTTGCTGTGCTCCGGGTATAAGCATCAATACTCTGTGGTAGAGTTTGAGTCACCTAGGGAGACATCAGCGGCAGTTCTTTTCTCCTCGTCAGTACCCTTTACTGCTAATAGAAACCCACAAGTGTCCTTAATTAATGGCTGCTGTATGTAAAGGTGAAATACGCTGACCTTCGGACTGGCGCCCCGGGATGCTTTTATGACCCGGCCTGTATTGACTTTTTCTTTCTGCACAGACAAAAGGAGAGAAAATGTAAACATATTTCTCTGTTTGTGTCTCACATTGATGGGCGACAAGTGCCTCAACAGAAGTCTGGGTAGATAAATGTAACAACGTATTTATTCATGCACGTTTTCTCAGAATCATATGCACGAAGGTTAGACTCTTACTCAAAAATATTTGCTCATTTCTTCTCACTGAAATAGTTTGTTTAGTTATTTTGATAAACTTTTCCAACATATAAAGATCAGTATGCCTTACAGGAAATCATTTAAAGACAGATCAAAGAACAATTCTGTATGACAAACAATTAAATTTACAAAATACAAATGAAATGCGATATATGTACATCAAAAATGGGGCAGCACATTCTCAAGGTAAAAATAGCGGCTATGTTTACTTTATGTCTATACAGGCATTGTTTTTCCTTCTTTATATATATTAAAATATAAGACCAAGCATAACAGAAATTCCCTTGAAAAGAATTGGTCCTTAAAATCAGAGATTCAAAGGAAGTAATGCACTTCAGAGAATCAAGTCCATCTGACTCTTCCAATGGCAGACAACCATTTTTAAAGTGCCACTAAAAATACTTTGACTTCTTGTTATTCAGTCAAACGTCCTTCATCTCAAAGTGAAGCTCCTATTTTTAGAGTTCTATTGTTTTTGATTTGATGATCTCAATTGTCTCTATGTGCTTTCTAAGTTTTGGTATTCATTAGCTGTCGGTTATGTAAATGAGCTTTACATTTTACTGATTCATAATTAGGGCACATCGCAGGTTCCGGCCTCAAGCTGGATCTCAGAACACTTACTGTACTCAAATCACCGATTTCAGCTACTGGCCTGTATCATGATTACAGAAGTTAATACTTAGTCAGATTATATTTATTTTTATAAATAGATACATTTTTTATAAGCAAATATGTTCATGTTTAAGCGCGAGTCATTAGTGAAAAACCTATTTCCCACAGGGATCTGAGACTGGCATGCTGCTCTATAATGCATTAGTGATTTCCTTTTTTTCTCCTCCTAGGCTACAGAGTTTTTATTAAAAGTATACTGCAATTTACATATGATAGAGAAAAAGTAGGATATTCTCCCTGAGGATCCTGGTGGCAAAGACTTGGTTTTGAAACATGGAGGTTACGCAGGCTACATCTTCGGGGATGAACACAAAGAGCTGTGAGCTATGAGGTTTCTCTTTCAGAGATTCCTGGAGTGTTATTATAGTGTCACCATTGTATTTCAGTATTCTTAGCTGGGTATCATGGAGTTCATCCTGTAAAACGTCATCATACCTACATGGCTGTCATCTTTTAAATTAATTTTAATTTTAAGATTCACTTTGATAATATTGTCAAAGGTAAATTCCCTGTCTGCATAATTATGTTGTCCGTTTTTTGATCACAGGAAATTGGAGTTCAAACAGTTTGACTCATTAATCACTCTGGCTGTGTGATTTAAGTGTGAAATTTAATTCAGATACTACTGCCCAAGGGCTGACACACACACACGCACGCACACACACACACGCACACACACACACACACACACACACACACACACACACACACACACACACACACACACACATGCCCTGCCTGTCCTCATATGCACTTAGCTGTGCCTTCTACTTCCAGAGATACTCCAGATCTGAGTTAAACAGTTTGGCCCAGTTCCCAAGTCTTAGTTTTAGTAGTGCGCTTCCCTTTGAGGTCCAGAAGCTCAGATAAATCAGCCAGATGGAGCTCAACATGAGCAGCCAGACAAAAGAAAGAGAGCAGCGAGATGTGATAGGCCGTCCTCATTATCTCTGTGGTCGGGCTACAGCTTTGTACGTTTCAGGTGCCGACTGCTAACTGATGGCCACCGCTGGCTTCTTCGTTACCTGCTGCATTCTTCCAAAACTATGGTGTGATGATGATGATGGCCTGCCCCTCTAACAACACTGTC
Organism: Cebidichthys violaceus; assembly: GCF_023349555.1. Lineage (NCBI taxonomy): Eukaryota > Metazoa > Chordata > Actinopteri > Perciformes > Stichaeidae > Cebidichthys > Cebidichthys violaceus. Next base: position 7,918,722 of record NW_027176964.1, read on the forward strand.
AGTGCAAAAAAATGCCAGATGTGAATTCAAAGCATGTGCGCTTCACAGGACACATGCTGGTGTTCTGAACAGCTCACATACGTATCAATAGTCGGTCCTTATGAAAGTCAACGGTTGAGAGATGACAGGAATTGAGGGGACAGAGAGAGGCTGGATTGGAACCAGTGACTTTGCAGTTCATGGTCAGCACCTTAGACCTCCAGTCCAGCAGGGAACCCATTTGCTTTATATTTTTATATTTTATAACAACTTTTTTGTTTTTACCACTGGACGCATGCCGGTGGTAAGTGAGGTACAGTTTATAAATGTAACATCATGGGACATTTCCCATTACTCTTTTGTCTTTGCTTAGAAAAAAACACACATGGTCAGTTGTTAATCCTGAAATAACTATTGGGCGACAATGGGAGCGACATTAGCCTTTATTTGGAGTCGTGTGTCTGTCCACCTGACAAACTTAAATCCAATATTAACACTCCTTTTCTCTCTGTTTCGCTCTCCAGTCAACTTTGAAAGAAGATATCGGTCTCCTTAGCTGCTAAATACTTCACTATGTTCACCAACTAGTGTGGTGGAAAATATTCCTATACCTGCTTTGCATGAGTCTTTTCATGCTGAAATACATAATACCAAAAACCAGGTTGTCTTTTAAGTATTTATTCTCTGCGCAGAGAAGGTTCAATCATCACAGCAGAATGCGTTCAGTCTCAGTGAGGAAGAACCAAGAAAAAAGTGAACAAGCTTTCTTTATACAGAATGAGCAAAGGTGGGGGCCGATGGCCAATGTTACAGACATTTTGGTCTCAGACTTTTGGTCTCAGACTGATGGGAACAACAATCAAAAACAAACGGCCAGCAACCAAAACAAGCGGCCCAAAGGCCTTGGCATGGAACATTCTCATACAACACAGTTAGTTATCTATGTGAACAGAGAGGGAGAATCCTTCTTTTGCACAACAGAGAGACGGTGAAGTTCAACAAAGTCCAGAGCAAAATTACTTATGCGTGAATACAATATACTGAGTAGAAATATATATTACGTAAAAAAATTACCATTACACTAGTCACTTATTTTGTCTATCTGCTGTCTAGTGCTAAGCAGGTAATGTAGAGTGGGTGAGGCTGAACCAAAACAGAAAAGTTTCGGGCCCAAAAGCCGAACCAGTGAGCTGAGAGATGCTGAAATGCTCTGTAGTGCTGAGGGGAACTGCAGAGTTTGTGATACAGTAATTCTCTGTGGGATCATCACCATGAACCCCTTCACATAACATGTAGTCAATTGATCCATTGTCAATATAGAAATATTGATTATAGCAGCTTTAAGGTTTTGGCTGGATCATGGAGCTTAAACTTAACAAATTTGAGCTTAAATAGAAGCTTATTTTTAGAGCACTTTTCAGAAACCAGATAACAAAGTGCCTCACACAAGGCAAAACATTAAAAACCCAAATATTAAAAGCTATTTACAGGTGAATAAAAGTCAAACTGAATAAATGTATATCATAAAATAAAGAAAAGACACTCAATGCAAGGTTGACCATTCAAACGTGTAGGAAAGGGGCGGAAAAGGCAAACGTTCTGTCACTCCGTGCAGCTCCTCCCTTTGGGACAGCGCCAGCATCCTCAGCAGGACCACTTGCTCACCGTTGCCATGGTTGCAAAGGTGGAAAGGGTGGAAAGGGTGAGGCTGTATAGGCTCTGGTAACACACACAAACACTGCTGCTCGCTGCTGACTCTGACTGCCATCTGTAGATGACGCAGCTCTCACATTGCACGCTGAGCGCTGATGTCATGCTACATGCTACGTCCACTGTAACGAGCATGACGAGTTAGTTTTCCCTCCCTCTATTCTGAAAACAGTCATTCGCCTTTGGCTCTTAGTAACATCAGCAGCTCCTGTTTCAGGTGCTTGGTTGCAGACTCATTCGTTATCGACCTGTTTTTTTTTTTTTTTTGCTCCTCTGTTTCCAGAGGGCATCTCAACAGGTCGTCCATCCCTCACCCCAGGACCTCAAAGCTCTGTTGACAAGCCATCCATCAATCATCCCCCCGCCACACCGCCCTTCCCCCACCACCTCCACAGACCTGTCAACAGTGCGTCAGCAGGCTGCTGCCTCGCTGGGAGGCTGTGCCTCTTCCTCTTGATGATTTACTTTGTTATTACACAAGCTGACAGTGGAGATTAGTCAGTGTTTGAATACAGAGGAGCCTTATTACACCCCGATGAGGCAAGGATCCTGCAGAATGGTTGATGCTCAGATTCAGTCTTTCGTGGTAGACTTTCCGCTCTGAAGATCACCTGAAGTAACAAACATATCATTGGCTGTTATTGAGCCTCCATGCAGGCGTTTTGTTTTGAGTTTCATTCACATTATTTATTTATTGTTTTATTTGGTAGGGACAGTGCACATTAATAAAACATTCCTGTAAATGTTAGCCAAGAGGCTGTGTTTCATCTGTAGTCCCTGGGCAGATGTTACAAAGTCAACCTAAAAACTGAATATAAGATTAAATTTACAAAGTATTTCAATATTTACCCTTTACAAAGCATGCAGACACAATAAAAGAAGACAGAATATTAATATAAGTAGAAGCATCATTCAAGACTCTCTTATTGTCAAGTACTAACAAGACATGCAACACAGAGGCTCACATAGCAACACATATGAAGCCATCAAACTAGGGCTAATTATGTTAAATAGAAACATGGACTATAGACTAGATTATGTTGCTTTATTAGACACTAATATGTATGTAAGTATGTAAAATAGTATGTAAAATATGTAAGTCAGTCTGACAGTCTGATTTTAACAGCAGTGGTCATCTTTGTGGTCAAAAGTTAGCCAGTTAAATATTCATGCACTTTTTGCCATTTTAGATCTTCTGCCTCTTGATAGCAGTCACATCATCTTCTCCTGCTTTTCACAGGAGATCAGCTCACTCCACTGATGAAACTTCTCTGTGGCTAGTGAAGATTTGTGTTTCTGCCTGTGTTCATGTCTCAGTTTTTTTGGTTTGTTGTACAACTTCAGGCTATGTCTTCAATGTTTTTCTATCAATGATTAGTTGCGTGGTTAATAAACAGCAGTGCAGCTCTTTTGGAGGAAGGAAAGAGTAAGAATAGCAGATTAAGTTTGTTCCTTTATCTGCAATTTGTTGTAATGAGTTTTTATCCCGTGGACTGTGTCATTTCACTGATGTTTGAAATGCAAAGCACATGTAGTAAACTATTTATTATATATTTTTATTAACAGCTTAGCCATGCACTGTTTCTGTTCTGCCACTAGAGACTGTTGTGTTCCAATCAAAGCACCAACTCTACACTGTACTGTACACATCAACGTACAGTAGGTGAGCTCAGGCTTTGGCTCTGGCTCACACAGACAGAGTATTTGCCATCGCTGTGCTGCCAGCACCAATAAAGACTAAAATCCTACTTGTCCACAAAAGACAAACAAACAAAAACCCAAGTTGCTATGGTTTCCTACGCAGCCGCTGTAACTGAAATCGGCCAGCTGCCACAGCTAACAGTGTCTAGACAAGATCCAAGAAGAGCAATGTCATGTCACCTCTCATTTGGATTGGAAAGGTTATACGTTCACCTTGCAACATCAGCCAAATTGAGGGATTTCTGACCTGCAGACACAGACAAAGGCCTTTTCTGGCGGAGACAGCCGAGAAATCATCAGTGGCCTAATTACCACGTTTAATTCAAGAGGGTGGAAAAGATCAAATTATCATATCGGTTGCAGAGGGTACGAGATGAAACCAGAGAGTGCATTTCAGCTGCCAGCAGCCAATTTATCCCTCAGCAGGGATGTGTGCTGCTTTAGTGTCTTTGAGCAAGGCTCTCCCTTTTTACCGAGACTCTCATCTTCTCAGTAGCAGCGCCTCTTGTTTACAAATGGTCCTTTTTCTAATCAAAAGAGAAAATAATCTGGAGTATATCATTAATAATGAAGACAGAACTTTAAAGCGTGTGAAGGAAATGTCTGTCAGCTAGAATTAGAGCAGCGGAGCGGAGCTGCCATTTCTCCCGAGCCCTCTAACAGCCTTTCTCTGGTCTGAGACCAGGCAGCGGTAATCCGTTGTGTCACACGGGCGAACTCGCTTATCGACCACGCCATGATACAGCAGCGACACACCCCTGGGAGGCGAGCGCAAGCAGACACGTGCGAAAGACACGGTTGAACCTGTGCACAAACGCATGCAAACGCATAGAACGGCAAAAAGATAGGCAGAGCTGCAAAGTCAACACGGGGTCGTATCACAGCACCCTGGAGGGGAAACGACAGCAGAGGCAACAAGTAACTTTGGCTTATGTACATAGCAACGGATCTCTGTTCTGATGCAGTAAATGTGCTTAAAATTAAAATCAAATCATAATTTTTCATCTTGCCACTCCCAAAACGGTAGAAACAGCTGGTCCGTATCTGACCCTTGGGGACAAAATCAGCCCTCCAGCATCTCTAAAGCTCACCAGGTTACATTTTATATCTCACCTGTTTATTCCTATAGCTCAGCTTGCCAGCAGCAAGTTACATCAGTCACAAATGATAGAAATAAAAAATGTAAATCTTTAACCATTCTTCAACTCTAAATACATGCTATGATCGTGGCTGGTCGAGCTCTGTACACGTGTGTTTCGTAACTCTTGTAGATGTGGTGATATCTTGTATTGGTAGCAGACGTTTTTCACACCAGTGTCAGTACTCCATGTCGTTCAGTCGATATGCACCAAACCCTGGTGCCAGAACACCTAAATGAAAAGCAGCCATGCTGGACGTAGTGACCTGTGTTTAAAAAGTCTAAATGCCTGCTGTGACACAGGCCCGTTAACTGTTGACTAAGCAGGCCCTCTCCTGGCTCTGGTTTAGTCTTCTGTTAAATAACAGATGAGATCAGTTTTATGTTGCATCCTCGCCGGACCTTTCTGTGCATTCTAGTCTTTGCAAGGAGCCGCGGGAGAGGGACGTTTTGTCCCTCTAGCCATGAAGGTGGTGTTACTTCTGTTAGAGGGTTCAACACTAATGTGGCCGGTCAGAGTTGTTTGCTGCATTTTAGCTCTGAATTGATAGTGTGTTGGTGTGTGTGTGTGTGTGTGTGTGTGTGTGTGTATATCTGCCAATCTACCTCTTGTGTAGAGGCACATGTAGGTAGGTCATTGAGGGGAGCTTTTTTTTTTCTCTCCTCTGTTGGGCACATTCTGTATTGTGCAGGTAATCCTCCATCATCGTCTCCAGTCAACAATTGTCTCCTGTTCCTCAAGGCCAGAAGTCAGGGGTTGAATGAGACCCAGAGCTCCGGGGACGAGAGAAAAAGGATTGCTTTTCCCTGAGCCGGGGAGTTGAGCGTCGACTTCTGTGATGATGTTCAGTGTGGATCTCACATGGAGCAGAACAGAGATTGGGGGAGATAATGATTGTTTGGTGTATAGCGGAGGTGGAGAGAAGGGAGAGAGCGCTATTGAGTGATTCCCTACTCCGGAACTTGCAGCCTGTCAAAATCGTACCCAACAAAAAGACGGGAAAGCCGAACCGCAATGATTGATGTTCCTTCCCTCACCACATTGTCTGTTGCATCATGGGAATACAGAGACTATATTGCTGAATGTGTTGAGGAAGGCATTATGGCTCATGAGTTGAGACAAGCACACACAACTCATCAGCTTCATAGGGAATGCTACATGTCTGTCTCGTCTGACCATCTGTCAGCTGGACTTCTCATAACTTGATATCCATGATGTTTTATTGTCGGAGAGACCTCAGCCTGAACAGCAGTTGATTTGATTTTTGTCATAATATGCATCTGGAAATTAATTTTTTTACCTTTTTAATTGTTGAGCAGAAATAATGTATTTTTTTTCCACAGGCACATTTTAGGACAAAGAGATTGTCCTAAATTTGCATTGATTTATTTATTTTTGGCCACTTGGGGGCAGCACAACAAATGATTTTGTTAAACCAAATCACTTAGCATGTGGACTGTAAATCCAAAACAGTGAGTTGAAAGATGCAAAAAATGCTCTGCAGAGTCAGGAGTCACTTATCTGTGGGTTCAGGACTGTAAGTGACATCTTTCGTATTTCACGTTAAAATTAATCAGTGCTGCTTAAAGTTCTAGGAATGACTTCCGTGTTTGTAATATCTTTTAGAGAAGATTGTGGTTCCAGACATTGTGCAAGATTTTTTTCTCTGTTTTTTTTTCATTCATTCATTCAAAAGTAAAATAAGCTCAACAGGGAGAGAATCCAAGCTACAGTCACATTTAACATTTCTGCGAAGCCTCGAGGGCACAGGTAGAATTTGCACTTGGTGACACCGCACAGGTATTAGCTTCACAGTCTCGTCCCCTTTGACCTCTTAAGTGTTCGTGGAATTCCAGTCTGCATCAGCCCGTAGCCGTATGACCAATGCTTTTATCAATCCAGAAAGTTGGTGTTGTGGGTAAATTGCTCCTGGGAGAAAAGCAGAGGGGAGACGGGATAAACAACCCTGGGTAAAAAGCGCCATAAAGTGGCAGAGCTCTCTGCGTGCGGTGTGTAATGCTGATCCGTGCTGAACGGCAAGATGCGGCTAATGGCTCAGGTAAGTGGTTCAGTGCTGATTGTTGTGAAGGGGGCCGAGGGCTTTGGCTGCACCTCCCCCCCCCCCCCCCACTCCCCACTCCCCCCACGCTCTCCTCCTCTGGGGTTGTGTTTCAGGGATAGTGCGGACGTCAACGGCTGTCCGACACCTTGCTCTGCCTGATTCTCCCTCAAAGCTCTGACGTGACGTTCTCTGGCGTGACGGCGGTGTCGAGTTCTCGTTGGCATTCTGGGGGTCTCTCCCCTGATGACGCGGTCTTTCCCCGAGAAAGCTGGGCAGTCTTTCAGTTCGAGAAAGTCCATGCCAACATCCACACACACACACACACACACACACACACACACACACACACACACTCACTCACACACACACACACACACACACCCACGTGGGCACTCACTCCAACTTAATGTGTGGAAGTTAGTGCTGAGATGCTGACTACGGAATAATTCTCACTGAAAGCTGAGGTGTGTCCCGTTTATGACCAGCTCATTATTCACTTCTCCCTCTCTGCCTCTACATCACTCCTCCTTCGCCCTTTCCATATGCGGCCACTCCGTCACAATGAAATCACGCAAGTTGTCCCGGGTGGAGAGACTGTGGAAGGTGAGTGTGTTGAATCTTTTCAGGTACACGTGTTACCCGTGTTTGCCTTTGTTTAATGTTTGCCGCGCGGAGCATTTTAGGGGCTTTCTACTTTCTAATTATGCTTTTAATCAGTCTGTTGTTGAGCACTTGATGGGCATTTTTCCAAAGTAATTACAGGCTGTTTCTATGCATGAGTTAGTGTCAGAGTTGTTCATTTATATTTATCTTTCAAACAGTCTGATGATATAATGAGCACTTCAGATGACAGCCCATGTTGTAAGTTGTTAGAATTTGATGCAAAATCACAGCTATTATATCTAAAAATGCATCAGCTGGTAAATTTAAACACCAGGCTCTCTGGGGACATGCTGATGGACAACTTGGTGTTGTAAAGTTATGTTAGATGCTACTAGAAATATCAAGTATTATGGGGTGAAATAGATTTGTGACTGATTCAGTCACTGCTTTTTATCTGCATCCGTACTTTTTTTCGTGAATGTCTTACTCGACTGCTGCAGTGAGACTTAAAAACTAAACCCAGACACACAGGATCCAGCATAGAAATACCTTAATGCACTTTCCCTACAGTCATTAATTGTGGTTAAGCAAAAGCTGCACTGTACTGCACAGAGTGCTTCCCCAGTCCCGTCATGCATTATCAGCTTTTTCACTGTGATACATATTTAATATTCAACTAGACAAAGTTGGACCTCGACAGCACAAACGTTTAGTACGAATCAACGCTGGGAAGAGGTCATTAGTATTTTGATGTTTCTAATGACAATACACTTTTCTCCCAAACTTAGTCGAATCTTAATGCAACAGTTTATTTAAAAAAAAACTTGCCGCAAGCTTTGCCTTGGTACACTGGATCTAGTTTCTGAATACATTTCAAATTTAAAATGGAAAGCAAAATTTAATTATTTTGCCCGAAGGCCATTTTTTTTTACTTGCTTGTGTAAATTTAGGGCTTCCTGGTTGCCAAGGGGTTTAAGAAACTGACAGCAAACACAATGTTCCCAATTTGAGTCCTGCGAGCAACGTCTGTCTCTTTCTCTCCTCGTTTGCTGTCGTCTCTATACTGTCTTCTCTCTAATGAAGGGCAAACAGTGTCCCACAAAAAATACTTGAGGCCGAGTCATTAGGTTGCACACCACATGGGCGCAGATTCCCGGCTGGCCGGACCTTTTCCTGCTTGTTATTCTGCTACTCATTTCCCCCACCTTTCTCTCTCCGCTATAACTTTCAAATGAAGGCATAAAATCCCTCTTTTTTTCTTTTCTTGTAAAGTCTAAAAGTATTATTGATGACTCATCTTGACCTCGAGGGCAGTTGCAAAAAATCTATCCAATCAAATGAGATTTGGGGTGTGTAATTAACCCGTCTATCCGATAAAATGTGCTACATGCGTTAAGCCAAGGCACCTTTTTTCCCCAACCAAATCAGATTTCAAGGATTTGATTTAAATTATTTTCATAACTAAACCCCACCCACTGCCGTTTCACTGTGACTTTAATACAAATAAAATGATTTTTGTTTACATATTAAAATGTTGTTGTTTATTTCAGTGTATTTGTGATTCACTCAGCAGTACTATCTCATTAGAGACATACTACTACATATATCTTGCTGTTGGTAGACAGATGTTTCACTTGATGCTATCAGCGACACACAGGGAGCAGGAGGCAACAATGAGATGCTGTCTGGCTTTGATAGAGTCAGGCTACAGCTTAGCAGCTGATACTGATCTAGCTGGGTATCCTGGGGTTTTGTCCTTGTGGCTGCCTTGATGCTTCAAATATGTATTCGTTTTGACACGATACGAGTTTGACACGAGCATTTCAAAACTGCATCCAAATCCCCTGAGAGGCTGAGCTCTGGCAGAGAGCTGCTGGTGTACAAGCTGTCACAATGTCTTTATGTTTTCTGTGTTTCAAGTACATTGCTGATTATAATATCACCAATACTGCTACTACAACTACTACTACTGCTAATACTAATATGAGAAGATAAGTGATCCTATCACTTTAGGAATCAACTGACTTGTTCTCTAGTGCTGCCATGAGATTGATGATGTTGCTCTTTTTTGGGAAATATTTCAAGAATAATTGCATGGAATAGCTTGAAGTTTGGTACACACACATACCCCTCTGAGTGAATTTTAATGACTTGGGTGACCCTTAAATATTCATCTAATACTATCATCTATACTCAATACTACATATCAACATTATGTTTTATGAGAAAATAAGAGCAAAACTTATAACATACTATCTAACACAAAACCATCGGCCTCATCTGTACTTTGTGATTTGTGCTAATTGGCCAATGTCAGCATGCTAACATGCTAAACTAAGGTGGTTATTGTAGTGTACATTATACCAGCTAATTATCAACATTTTAGCAATGCCATTGTGGCAATGGTTCCAACATTTGAATGGTCAAGGTTGTTGCTTTCAAATTACAGAAGAAGAACGTATTTTGTCACCTACCATAAGTGCTGTCTGGCTTTGGTTTTATTTGTCCAGGTTTTGAGATATCTTTCTCTGGTTTCTACCGTACATTCACCCCAATACAATGGAAATGAAAGTCATTTTATTTGGAATTCCCGCTTTTATTTGAATTGAAAAATGACATCCATCATCTTGTATTTTTCAAAGCTGTAGCACCACAAACTAAACTTCTTTTATCGCCATAGAACTGGGGTAGGGGCAGAAACCTCAGAGACGAACATCTCAAAGTCTGGGCAAACAAGATAATGTCCTTTTAAACCAAAGTCGATGAAGGTTTAAATTACAATAATATCGCTAGAATAGCTTTGTGCCTGTTTTGGGTGGGCAGCGTCTTGGAATTCTTTATCTCTGTGTGCGCAAGACAAAGAAACAGGTTTCTGTGTGTGTGTGTGTGTGTGTGTGTGTGTGTGTGTGTGTGTGTGTGCACCTCTCATTTGGGTTTGAAGTACTGATAGAGAGAATAATTAAACATAAACTAGATTGGATTTTTTTTTCTTCTGTTATTTGGCGGGGTCCTTGGAGAGGCGGAGTAGCGAGATGATGAAAACCTTTTCAAACCCATAGTGAACGGGCAACGATGGAGCATTATTCATTCAGATGCTACTAATTTGCTTTTAATCAATCCCCTCTGTGACTCAACTACTCCATTCTTAATAAGAGTAGAACAGCACTGATATATTAATTATCTTTTCCTTGTGATTCATTATCACGTCCTTTCGGCCCACTGAAATCCAATTTTTTTTTCACCTATGACTTTTGTTTCTTGATCTGACTCCCTGATCTGAATATACAGCACACGCTGCTGCTAATTCCTTGTTTATTGCCTTGTGGCTGAGCTTTGTCTCCGACAAATTTCCATAACAACTCGCCAAAATACAGTGGTAACTCTAAACTTTGTTCTTCTTTTCATTTTACGACCCTCTTGCAAGCCATTGATGAGCACACATAAAGTTCATGAGGCTCGTAAGTCTGTTTTACGAGAACCAAATCAGCAGATGGGTTAATGCCCTGTAAATGCACGCTGACTCACCCCGCTCGTCTCTTAAAAAAATAAATGCTCATGTGCCATACTTAATGAGCAACTTTACCGCTTCCTTGTTGACATCATTTTCTCGCTGTTGTGTTTTATTATCTGAGTCATATCCGCGCAGTGGAGCTGCGCTCAACATCTGTTTGCTTAATTTCTTTTTGACCACCGGTGCGTGAAGGTGCCTTTGGATGTTTTCTTCAAAAGACACTTTGATGGGATGAACTCATGAGAGACGCACAGGAAGTGGGAGACATCGCGAGTACGGCAGTTCAACTTTTGAACTGCAAATATTTGCATATTCACATAGACTCAGGAGTACAAAATTATGTTTCAAGTCAAAGTATTTCTCTTTGTCTTAAAAACATTTCTGGAGGGGATCTTAAAGGCTAATTCAAAACGAGCAAGGCATGATTTGTGAAATCAGTGTTGCTGCATAATCGTTAAGTGCTCTAAAACTCTATGGTTCATCCTTTGTTAAGGATACAAACACGGTCAACCCTAATAAAACAGAAGATCATTCAAGAGTTGGTTAAAGAAGAACATTGGGGCCAGTTACTGTTATGGCTGCAGGCCTTCTTCTCAGACGTCTCAATGGACCTCTCTCTCTTCCGAGCTTCAAAAAAGCTCTTGTCATGCAAGCATTGAGACTCTTTTAAATCATTTCTGTCTCCTAGCTTTTTGAGCAGAATGCATTATCCTGGAAACGTTGCGGTCTACACTGTGGCAGTGTCTGGTTTTGTGGCCACAGAGTTATATATGTGAGGAGATTTTGCAGCCTTGAGGTGGAGGAGGTTATGTTCATGGGAACCTATTGTAACACTAACAATAAATGAAGGCTTATTTGGACAACTTATAAATGGACTCATGAGACCTATTGTGGAGGCCAAACTGGAACCACATTGTGAGCCTCCGATACTGGCAACCTCAACACTGTAATACTGTTTCTCCTCAGTTATTTTCTTTTTCTTGGAAAAGTTCCAATTTGGTCCCCAAGGATGTCGTTTTGGTCAGAAATGATCCGTATGGATCCTTATTTTCTGTTTGAGTTTCGGCGCTGCTCTGTGGCGTGTTGTGCAGTCGAGATAATCTTTTTCCTCAGGAGAGAATGTGTGACTGCAGGCAGTGGGGAGCTGCTGGGATGTTGCTTTTTACGGGTTCACAGGAGCGAATATTTTTGAGTTGCGGCGTATACGACATATACCTTATGGGGCACGCAGTGACACAGTAGACTGTAGAGCATAAAAAATTACTGTCATGAGCCTGAGTCAGTCAGAGGAGGCAATGTGAAACTGCCATAATGCAAAGTGAATATTGAAGCTGGAAAAAGTCATGACATAAAATAAACCAATTTCATCCTCTGTGGTCTCATTTCCGTACAGATATTATGCAACGCTGTTTGAATAATGAAGAATGTACTGTGCAATGGGTCTCTTAAAAATGCGGCTCAAATACTGATTGAATGAATGTACAGTATTTCATTCAGCAATCATGATAGGAAATAAGATGTGATTGCCTTGTTTACGTCAAATAAGATTTAATGGAAAAGTCAGTAGCCAATTATTAAAAAAAAACGTTGCATCCAAAATTCCATACTAACATGCTAGTTAGTATGCTATAACAGCATGTGAGATTTTTTAGAATGTCCAAGACCTTTGTATGAAATCAATAGTACGCAGATTGCATACTATTTCCGATTGAATATATCCATATGCAAACACTAAATAATGGATCAATAATGCATCAATGTAAATGTAAGTATATACTTTGCGAGGCGGAATATAATTTTTGAATAAGTTCAGACTTTATGACTCTTACAAATCGTCGTTTGGTCCCATGAGGTTGGCACATGTTACCATGGTTAGGCGTCTCCAAGCAGCAAGGAGCCACTCAGGAAGTAACTACAGTAGTTGCGTATAAAAAGATACACGCTACTGTTTATTCACAGAAAAGTATGTTGAACAATAGTGCACACGTATTGAGTATGTGCATAGTACGTGACTTCGGACACTGCACATGTCCGCATACAGAGATAATAATAAGTTTGTACATTTTTATGCCTCTGAGCCAGCGACAGCCATGGCCAGAGTCATTATGTTTTGGGGGTTTTACTCTGTCTTTTCCATTCTCATGGACGCCTGGAGAGAATTTCTTCAGATTTGGCACAAATCACGGTTTAACTATATGAAATTTGGTGGACCAAGATCCCCGTGACCTCACAGAACGTGTTTTTGGTCATAACTCAAGAATTGCTAATGATGATGTGGTGATATTTTGGAAAGACATGGATGTAAACAACAACATGACTGGTTGGCAGAGGCATACAGCCGTGAGGCGGTTATTGTAGTTTACTTTAAGAATGTGCAGAATGTATTCCAAAACAACTACACAGGCTTGAGCTTCATTACGTAACGATAACAAACTAGTTCTGTTGTTAATACTTAACAAGCAAGTTGAGCAGTGCAGCCTTCCTAGAAAAGCTGTTAAGTATTGATGGGGGTCAAGGAGTGAGATTCAGAGGCTTGGGAATGATAAAAAGTAAATGTCATTTTTTTTATAGCGTGTGTGTGTGTGTGTGTGTGTGTGTGTGTGTGTGTGTGTGTGTGTCCAAACATTTCCAGACAAGACAATGGTAGATTAATTGCTTCCCCCTGAAAGTCCTCTCTTGGTAAAAGACCAATAATGAATCTGATTAAAAACTTGTGCACTTGTTAATTACCCCTCTGTAACGTCCAGACAGTGAAAAAACTACCTCTGCCTGCAGTCTGAAAACTTCTCTGCCTTTCGTCACTCATGTAGGCGTGTTTTCTCGGGGCCAGATTGATGACGTTGAAGTGTTCAGCAATGATCTGTGATGAACTCTGAAGCACGGCCCACACGCCGGCTCTATCCTTAACCCGAGATTTATGGCCGCGGCTCGGCGGACGAGGAGTGGCAATGCAAATAGCAGTATTTACACTCGGTGATGCAAGCGTTGCGGCTAATCTGACAGCTGAAGGAATCACGGCGGGCCAGAGGGCGAAAGGGACGTGACTGATGATTGAGTTGGCCGGGCTGACAGCAGGCGGCACAGCCGAGCGGAAACAGCTTGTTCCTAAATCAGCAGCCATCGTTGATTGATAGGATATTATTGGCATTGTGCATGAAAACAATTTAAAATGAGTGTTTTATTTTCATTTATTTTCATTGGCATTTCAGTGGTCCACACACAAAAAGTCTCCCCAACACACACTCTACAGTGCATACTTCCCCCTGTTTAAAAAAAAAATCTATTTATAATCCTTAAAGTCAAACAGCAAGCACAGTGCAACTGGTGTATCTGTTTACAGTGCAACCAAACAAACGCAGTTTTAATATAAAAGTCAGTCAACCATAATTGCAACCGGGATCTAGGTTCAAGCTGCACATGCTGCAAGTAGTTCTCCACACAACAGCAGGGAGCGGTTCAGTTGGTTACCTTGCTGAGGAGTTGTAGATTTAACTTTGATTGACAATTGCAGTTGACGCTGTCTGCAGTGACATGCATTGCTTTTTCTGTGGCTCCATTACGATAAAAATCACTCTATGTTCAGAGATTAGGGGAATGGCGGTAGGGCTGGGCGACATGGAGAAAATGAAATAGCACAATATTTTTGACCAAATATCCCTATATCAATATTGCAAGGATAAGGGTTTACCATTGGTGCTTTCACAACATATTTATACAATACAACTTCTGATAAATAATCATCAGTAAAGTGGATACATTGACTAAGTGTGTAAATGTGAATAATGGAACAGCTAGAACAGTGTGGTAAGATCAGAAAATCACTTTAATGCAGCCTAAGGCAACACTTATGCGATATTACGATATCCAAAATCTAAGCCGATATCTAGTCTCGTATCACGATATCGATATAATATTGATATATAGCCCAGCCCTGAATTACCAATAAAAACTAACACATAGAGAGATAATCACTGAATGTAAGTACATTGGTTGGCTATGGCAGAAAAAAATGCCACAGAAAACAGGGTTTGATTTCATTAAAATGTTCAGGGTTGTAACTCTAAACTGCTTAACTATATTTGCTCCTTTTTTTTTGGTTTAATGCTGGTTCAGAGCCACACTGCCAGTAATGAAACAATGGTGAGGAAATGTTGAGTACTATATTCATTAATGACCTAAAATTTGTTCAAATTAAAAATACTGGAATAACCCCAAAATATACTATGCGCACCATGTTGGTGTTTTTTTTAATGTAGTGTGTAGTTGTCCTAGGCTGCTAAAAAGCCAAAATCCCAAACAAAATGCAGATGAAATGCCCTCTGTGTCCTCAATAACTCTGCTGAGCGATGTTCTCTGCCAAGTATAAAATACACTCAATACTAAAAGGAACAAGGTTACATTTTCACATGCTGACTGTCGGCACATGATATTGACCGTTACAAATCAAATCCAGAAACGTGGGTTGCTGAAACATCACTACAAAAGCAAAAAATACACACAGTTTAGACTAAATGTGAAAATTATACTGTTTGCAAAGGTGCACTGCGTTAGATTGCATAGGTATTATGATATTACATTATGTTCATCGCCGTTACGATGATATGCTGTCTGCATGCTGGCAAAAAAAAAAAAGCCTCAGGGATGCATTAATACAAAAACATAATGGATGATGATGTGCTGCCTGGCATTGTTGGTTTTAAGGGTCTGTGGCTGTGTGAGGCTTTCTGCTCTGCTGTTAGGGCTGTGGAGAGCGCGGCTGATAATGATCGGTTATCAAACAAAACTGTACCGGCCTTTGTTAGGCGCCCTCATTTCTCTCTCGCCCTTTCTCTCTTTGACTTCAGTCTGAACTGACTGACCGATGGCCACGACTGCAGGCAGTGCTGGTCAGGGATTCAGACGTTTAGATTCTCTATCCACAATCTCCTTCATGAGAGAACGTTTCCTGCCATTAATCAGGAAAAGATTAGCATTTTTAGTAACTGCATGGCCCCCATCAACTTACAAGTTAATGTCTTCATAATAAACTCTAATTTGTGTTGATCTTTTTCGTAATAAAATAAACACAAGCCTTGGAGTGGAAACGATTAAACAAGGGATTGTCCTGCAAGAAATCTGCTGAATATTCGTTTATTCATTTCTTTACCAACATAAAGATGTCAGACAACAAGTGATCACTGGGGGGAGCTAGCATGCAGTGGAAGACTATCCCATTGTTTATTGACAGATAAATAAATGATTGTTTGTTGGTCCCCCAGACAGAAAGGGAAAAAAAGACGCTGTCAATAACTTCAACAGCCCTGCACATTCCTTGCTTGGTGCAAAGTGCTTGTTTAAAGGCTTTGGATTTATTTGACAGGGCTGCCTAGAGATGTTGTCTCAGGCAGCACATAAACCACTACATGATAGAACTGAAAATAAATGAAAATGATGTCAATTAGCTAATAAAAATGTGGTTCAAAAGTGGCGCAACAAAAGCTCTGCAGGCTCGCTCTGACCCCTCATGGTCGCGTTATCTTTTACTTCTCCAATTAAGCCTGCTTGTGTGTTGTTTCTTTTTTTTGGTTGTTGCCTGGAACCTACGAGTAATGGGTTGTGATGATCAATGGTGGTACCCCTCACTGTGTTTGGGTTTCTTCTCTTGTTTATTAGATCCCCCCCACGTTTGCTTTTTGTCTAATGCGGTGTGTTTATCTTGTTAATGTCCGGCTGCCTCTCACCTCTCTTAAAACGTTGTTGATGTTTCTGTGCGGCTAATTTTCAGGTGCTCGCTTCCCCTGACAGCGAATTGAGTTTAATCTGTCAGTGAGCGACTCGCATGAGTGAAGTCGGATAATAGGGAGAGTAGAGTGACTGTCACACATTCGAGGATTAAACTGTAAACTTGAATTGTGAAATTAATTTCATTTTATAATTTTTTTTTCTTATTAATGGGATATCTATGCAGAACAGACCCAATTACATATGCTTTTATACCCCAACTAGATTCATTTGAATGTATTTGGGTGAAAGGGAAACCAGGCTCTCTGCTCATGTGTCAGTGGAGCTGTCCACAGCAGTGGTGCTGAAATCTTGGCACTGAGCTGGTCCTGCAGCTCCCTGAGGCCAAGTGTGGAGCTGCGCAGTGACAAATGGGTTGGTATGCTGTCTGGCCTTTTTAAAGTCCATTGTCAGAATCGCCCTGCCACAGAAATGTGTTTCCCTCTACATTTATTTCTTGAATTTCTTGCTATTCTATATATCCTCCTTTTTTCCCTTTTATCCTGCTCAGAGGCACCATAGAATTGGGCCGATCACGACTTATTGTGGTAATTATAATATGCTTCCCATTAACTTACCTATAATCTTTATTTGTGGTATTGCAATTGTGCTTATCCATGGGCGTGCACTCTATTATATAACAATTATGATGCATAAATTTGACTTTTTCTCTCTGGTACAGATTCTGATACCTCAGCCCAGGGAATACAAGTACTAAGAGGGAGATGACATGAGGAGAGAGATCATTGTGCCGTTATAAACTGAGTAAGGGTCCCCCAGTGACCGAATATATGTAACCGACAGTGGAAATTATGGATTATTTTAATGACATTGAGGAAGAAACTGTATTCAATCTGGATTGCCTAATGGATACCAACCTTGTAGAATGGATTGGTGCGACCGTACTTACATGGCCATCTGTAGGCATCTCTGTACATCAGAAATATAAAGAGAAATATGTTTTTCTTATAATATGCAAATTGAGCACGTAATTTACTTTGTTAATGGTGCCAAGTACACTTGATACAGTGAGAGCAGATTTTTTCTGGATCCTAAAGATTTTGGTCTAAAGAGATCTGTCAACAAACAAAAGGAACAAAATCCCAATTATTATCAAATTAACATTTTCCCTATAGTGCAACCTGGGCTGCTAAAAATGTATATACTTTTGCCTAATCAGACTAAATGATCTGGCAGCACTTCATTATTTCCAAGTAAGTATAATGATCAAAAGTGTGATCTCAGAATAAGCTTGCACAGATTAATTTCCTGGAGCAATCAAAATATTCCATGATTTACTGTATCATTTATGATAAACATCATTTTGGATTTAAGATAAAAAAATGGATGATTTTACTCTGAAGTTTAGACATTGCTCTGTTTATTCCTGTGAAAACAACAATTACCCCTTAAGATGATAGTGAAGGCACTGCCATCCATTACAAGGAAGACATTGTACTGCTGCCAAACACAATCTCCCCTTTGCCGTCGACGCACGTTACGGACTTTCTCTCCGTCTTATCGCAGAGCGTTCAGTTCCTTTTCCCTCCAACAGATGACTGGTTCAAAAACCCAGGAGCTCTGCAGAGGCTGCTCATGACTTCTGAGGAAAAGCTCTCTTCAGAACCAGAGGGCTGCGCGTGTGTGTGTGTGTGTGTGTGTGTGTGTGTGTGTGTGTGTGTGTGTGTGTGTGTGTGTGTGTGTGTGTGTGTGTGTGCGCGTAACACAAATAAGGCAGGCAAGCTGTGCTAACAACAATGTGGATTGTGTATGTGCACAGAGACGTGACACACGGTGAGAGAGTTACAGCACAAACAATGTTTTGTTGGGAACGGGAACTATTTCTGCTCTATGTGGGAGGACGGTAGCACTGCTTCTCAAGAGCCAGCCCAGCAGCAACCCTTTGTTTTATTGGCAGACAATACAGCAGTATTGGCTTACAGTATAGCGGAGTTAGTATGATTTTTTATTGGTATAGATATGCAAATCCTAAACTGCAATGCACAGAACACGGTCAGTCACGATACTCTATATGTATATTTAATCAAGATAAGACTAAAAATTGAACCTGAAAAAAAACAAACTCCACTGACACCTGAAAGTATTTTGCTCTTCATGCATTGATTCCTGTTTCCATTTCCTGTGTAATGGACTTGCCAGTAATGAGTGCCCACAGTGATCTGATCTGAACTGACAGGTCTCCATATTATCAGTTTGCTGTGAGCTCGGTGCAGAGCGGCGGGAAGTGGAGCCCGGTACAACTAAATATAGGTCCAGGTGGAGGGACAAAACCTTGAGCTCTCCTTTGTATTACCACAGAGGGTAGGGGGATGGGGGGGCTTTTGCACTATTGGAGCTCCAAACTTCAGTTCAGTTTTTGCTTCTTTTTGTCCCAATTTTTGTATAGTTTGAAGATGCTTTAAATTACAAATTTTTCGAGATAATGAAGAACAAATGATTGATTGCAATCTCACATGTTTTACTTCTTTTATTTTGATGTTGAAATGATGTCTGATCCTCCAGTCGTTGATTGCCCATGCATGCACATGTGCGCCTCAGTCCTATCCATAACTTCAATAAACTCATGACTAAACACCGCACGCTGTAGGCGGGAGATTTTGGAGCGGCGGGTGATGACACTGCCACTCCGAAAGGCAAGCCGAACCTCCCACATCGCAGCCGTCCACAGTTTCCTGCACATCAGCTGAACCCTGCGCTGTCTGCACCCACGGTCTCTTACATTATTCTAACAAATCACTTGATATCCGTGAACACTTGGTACGTCTCACTCTCTCGCTCCACCCTCTCTCTCTCTCTCGCTCTCTCTCTCTCTCTCTCTCTCTCTCTCGGTCTGCGTCTCTCTCTCCGCTTCATTATTCTGCACCTGTCAAAGGCGGACGCCGGGCGCGCTTTCTTCTTCTTCTTCTTCTTCTTCTTCTTCTTCTTCCCTCCTTCCCCTCTTTATTTACTGTCATGACTTCTGGAAAAGACGCGAACGGGCCGGTGAAAGCGGCTCAGCAGCAGGACCAGGTAGGACTTCAGACGTGTTCCCTTCTGTTCTCATATAATTAGCTTTTGGCGTTTATCTATCTCAACAAGCGCGCGTGTGTGTAGTAGTAGCAGCGGCGAAAACAGCTGATTTGAATCGGATAACCAAAATATTCGATATTTATCGCTGTTTTCATTTTTTTTTTTTTTTTTTACTTTTCTGGCTAGGTTGGAGTTATGCACCGACTTCCAAACTTCAACCTAAATATTTAATGAACTCCTATTTGTAACCTCAGTCCACAGGTGTAGCATCTATACCAGTGGTTTCAACGTTTTTCAGGCCAAGGACCCCCAAACTGATAGAGAGATGGAGCAGGGACCCCCTACTATATACAGTATATTGTATAAAGTTGTGTTTTATATTAAACTGGGCCTAGTGCCATGTATAAACATACCTTATTATTGTGCATTCAATACTAAGCTATTCAAATAATACACAGCTTCATATATTCATGTTTTTATTTTAAACATGTGCAAGGTACAGTGAGTATGGTGTCCATACCACTGCCATTTAGAAACATACCTTGTATGATAATCATGCATACAAGCTATTCAAATTGATTTTTTTATTTTAAACATAAATGTGGAAACGAAAATGAGTGATGGCCTATTAGTACCACTGCCATGCATAAACATACCTCTTATCTTGCATACAATACTGAACTGTTAAAATAATGGACAGATTCATGTTTTGGGAAAACATAAAAATACAAAAATAGAAATTGTCTAATCAACCAAAAGTTTTGCGGACCCCTGCGGTACCTCCGTGGACCCCCTACGTCTTCTGGTCTTCTGATACACAAGGTTTAGTTTTTGTTTGGTTTCAGGAACAAAATCAATTTTTTCAGTTTCTGCACCAAGGTTTGCACATCCATTAAGAAAATAGAAAGACAGATGTGTGTTAAATTGAGTTTAAATTGAGCTTTGTATGAGGCCCCATAGGGAACACTGTGAAGTGATGCAATGGCACAATCCACTTCATGGGTTTAACTGAGCTCCCGCCATTAATTTAGTTTGAAAGGTGCTTCACAGAGATAAACTCATGTTTGCTCGCAGTGAAGTCGAAACATCTTAACAGTGAATCTAGTTGCAACAGCTGTTGATTGTTAAGTATTTGTCTCTTATGGTATATGTTTTCGACCCTGAATATGTGAGATTTTATACAAAGATCTGTTTCATCAGTTGAGGCGAAGGTTCTTTCCATTATACATCATTGTTGCATGGGCAGGATATATTAAGTGATATTTCTTTCAAGTGAATTTGAAGAACCTCAGAGTTTTACTGTTTCTTGTTTACTTGTGCACTTTCTCAACAGCGTGACGATATCTTCCTTGTGTCTATGCGGACAGCACCTTTTGAATATATTAACTTCCTGCTCATGCATTCATGAAAGTGGTGGTGCAGTCGACGGCAGCACACCAGATCCTCAACCATGTTTAGATCAGAAAGAAGGGAGCATGGGCATCTCATGATGGTTGAGAGGAAAATCGGATGTGAGACCTGGAGAAGGAAGCTCACAGAAAGTGAAATGCTCATCTGCAGATGTCATAATGCAGTTATCATTCACTATGCACGTGCAGCAATCATTTCACCTTCGATAATGAAACAGAAAGATGCATCTTTATTCGCTCTGGCCTCGACTTCTTGTCCCCTTTTCAGAGCGCACCGTTTGTACAAGCAACACAATTTCCTGTTGAACGGGGAGCTCGGAAAAATATATACCCCCTCCTCGTCGCTGACGCCGTGACCTTGCTCGTTGGTATCATATCAGTTTCAAATGCAAATGCCAGCCTGCGCTTCTACTCTGTAATGAGACGGAGGCAAGACAGAGACGAGAATATCAGAACACAGGAAGCGACCGTGCCGAGCCCAAGAAGCACATCTGAGATTGGAACTCCGGCCACTCTGGACTGCAACATCGCTGCTGCTGACAGTGGAGGTTTTAATGCAGTTGGTCGACGTGTTGTGGGCACCTGGCTCTTTATCCAGCTTGAATCTGAGAATGTACGTGAATGAATTCAAGCTTATCTTATCTTCTCCCTTTTGAAAATGCTGCTGCCTTTTTATTATGGCAGTCATTACTGGCTCAGCAAGTGCAGCTCCATATTGTTTATTTGATACGGCATCGCTGTCCGTCTCTTTTGTTGAGCACCGCCGCAAACAGCCCCCTCACCCCGTTGCCGATCGTGATGCTATAAAGGCGGACCGGAATTGCCAACACATTGTTGCTCTCTGTCTGTTGTTTACGTACCCATTAACGTACTCGCTGCTTTTGAACTCCAGGTCATTGTCTTGTTCAAGGTAGCATCCACTTGCACAGTATCTATTTCCAGCAGCAGGGTAGACGAGCAGTCATTTAAAACACAAGCACCCATCCACACTGCGGGGATCAAAGGTGACTCATGCAGTATAAGACCTGTTACATAATTGATGAGATGGGTAGACTCTGCTGTGATTAAATTCAATTTAAATGTTTTCATGAATTTTTTCAGCTCCCCCCACCCCTCTGAAACTTTACTCCTTCTAAATGCATTTGGTCTGCACGTAATTATTCTGAAAGGATAATGGGTCTCTTATCTTTCTTTCAACTCAAAATTGGTTTAATTTTCATGGACATTTTTAGGGAAAAATAACGTTCAGTTTGAAAAGGAAGAGAGAAAAAAAGAAATGGCAGTGAGGGTTACTTCCAGCTGATCCATTCTTGAGTGATTCAACTTCAGTCGCGTTGTTGTGCAGTTCTTCTGATGATTAAAAGATATTGTGCCAGTTTTGTCCAGAGGCGGGCGGTAATTCATATCCCCTGAGAAAACACTTCTTTTTCCTCGGTCGTGCCTTTTTTTCCTGTCGATAGATTCGGCAGGCGTTAACGCCGCCTCGTTTTTTGCTTTTCTCATCTCCCTCCCAGTGTCACACTCACAGTACGACATGTTATTAATTCTTACAAAGACCAATGGAAAAACCACACGAAGCCCAGAAAGTATCTACTAATAACGCCAAGTTTGGTCTCTTTTGTCTCTATCCCATTTCCCATTTGTATGGATCTTTTCCTGCAGATTCTTACTTCTAATATCTGAAGCATAAGCTCAAATATGTATTTATTCTTCAACACAGATTGGGAGGGATTTCCTTCCCAATCTGTTTTGTGGATTCTTTTAAACAATTATCTTCAGGAAGAGTTGCCCACGAAGTCGACACGCTTTCAATTATGGCAACACTTTGCATGGTGCACTTCCATGGTTTCCTTTGTTGTGATACAGGGCTGGACTGGCCGTCCACTGGGCACATTCCTGGTGGTCTAACGTACCTTTTGTCTGACCGGCACATTAAACAAGTAGGTAGGCCCATTGTTTTTTTCCCTGCACGCTCAGCAGAGAGGTTGTGTCCCGCCAAGTAGAAAGTGGAAACCTTTTTATTCAGTGTTTACTACATTTTAGCAACATACTCTATGATAAAACACATTCAAAATTGCATTTTTTGCAAAGACGGGACATCCTCATTAGATGGGCTACTGCGTAAAACACTGTAAAATGGCTGCAACTCAACGATTGTGCAGTAGCTTTAAAAATCTGAAAGTCTTCGCCGTTTATAGGCTAAATGAATGAACGAATGAATGAATAATCTTTTATTTAATTTAACCATCTTTGTGGCATGTCTTGCCAAACCTTACAGTGAAGGTGTCAATGAATAAATAAGTGATAAATAAGGTCTAATGATTCTTAATTACAAACGTTCTGATCTGTCAGCAATAGGCATTCATTACTATTTACAGACTGTATGGGCTAAAATGCACTAGAAGCCAATTTTTTTTTTTTTTTACAATAATTCATTACATGTTAACTATCAGGTATTCAAACATTGCATTCATTAAATTGCAATAATAAAGATGATGCGTCTGTGTCACCTCTCAGGCTGCAAATTAAGACAGTATTTAAGAAAACAGTAATTTCAGGATTTCAAGCTTCTCAAACTTGCTTCTGTTTTGGAAGAAAGACTTAGAATTTAAACTCTTCATCCGTCACCATCACCTGCCGCTAAATGTTGGAGGAAAGTTGTGCTGCACTAAATGTGCAACAGGCTTTGGCATTTTGTTCTCATGACACAGTAGAAAATGACAGAGCGGCGTTATAATTGAATTATTTTGCAGAGTGCTTTGTCATCACATAACCAGTTGTTTTTGTTGGCTCTCTGCTGTAGATGCTGAATTTTCCCCTTCCATTCTGAAAAAGAGACTGTTTTTAATGTCAAGCAGCGGATGTGTTTAGCAGCCTGCTTAGGCATGTTAGCATTGTCATCGTTTGAGCACGTTAGCATGCTGATATAATTTACCACAAAGCACTGCTGGTGCTAAGTACATCCTCGCAGAGCCACTGGCTGGGCTGTAGACTCTTAGTCTTGTTGCGTTTGTCTTTGGCACCACTCTTCAGTTTGCTGTTACTGTATGTTGTACTGTACATTGCAGTCTGTCCTGTGTGTTTCTATGGGTTTTGTAGGTTTGTACACGTTAATGTGTCCACTTAACTGCACAAAATGTTCCTGTTTTAAGCCATACAAAAAGACACCCAGGTACACTTGAGAGATAGCCAGGTCCCACGAGTTTCCAAGCCAAACGTAGATGAGCACACACACATAGAAGAGTACACTCACTCACACACAGACACACACACACACACACACACACACACACACACACACACACACACACACACACACACACACCCACACACACACTCTTGAAGCTGTAGAATAAATCCCTCGGAGCACCTCCCTCTCCAGTCTGGTAATGTATCCGTTCTGACAATAAGACGAGTGCGGCACTCATGGTATTTTTAAATGAGACACGCTGACTGGGTGTAATTTAATTTAACATTGCCAACATACAGAATGCTGTAGCTGACTGGAAGAATTTAAGTGAGGCATGGAAGGGAAGAAGCATCGCCCCAGATATTGAATAATTCATTCCCAGGTGAAATCAGATAATGGCATAAAAGGCAGCGGTCTAAATCATTTAATATTATTTTGAGTTGTTGAGAAAGAACAACATAGTGCACTTCTTCTTACTTACCTCACCAATAAATCAGTGATGCCACTAGTAATACTACTGCAACCACTACTGCATAACTAACCACACTACTACTACTGCTACTACAGTACTACTACTACTACTTATTCAAATAAGACCATCCATTTTAAGGAAGTATATATTTAAAGCTGCACTAATCAATATTTATATATTAACAATGAGTCAAATGACGATATGCAGTAGTAAGAAACCCACAGAGAATTAATATCCGACTCAATTTGTATCAATGATCATTATCCCCTCAGGTCTGTGGAGAGTTTTAGCATCTTTCAGCTCATTGTTTTAGTTTTTACGGCCTGAGGCTGGGTTAAACCCACTGTAAACTATAATGGCTCAGCACCAGACAGCAGACACACAAAGTTAGCGACTAGCATTTAGAGCATTTAGCAGCTTAAGTGCCAGATAACTTTCCTTAAGGAGTTTGTGAAGCGCAAAACAGTTAGAGGGAGAGTCAATATTTGACATAACGTGACTCCAACTGAATGCTAATGTCACTTTGTGTTTTCGTTCACTGCTGGATGTGCAAATGAGCAACTGTTTGCTCACACTGTTCATCATATCCACTTTATGAAGTCATATGTCAGTGTTGAGTTATCAGCCAAAGAATCAATTTGTGGCTAGCGCTGGACTCCATCTCCTTACATTGAGAACTTGCTGAATTTGGATTAGGAGAGATTGTTGTGTGATTGTTTTCCCGTATTGCAGAGTTGCTTGCAACCAGATGGAGCTTCGCAGGAGGATTTTTTTATAGTGCTTTGCTACTTGTTTGCTTGTGATGATACTTGTAAGAGCAAAACTTTATCAGCCGGTAATGAAAATGTTCCTGAGTCCTTTCATTCCTCGTCTGTTAGACAACTGTACAGAACAGCACTGAAGTCAAAGATCAGCTGTTCTCAATTTACTTTGTGTGCAACTTCAACTAAACTCTGTCTCCCCTCTTCTTCTGTTTTTTTATTTTTGTATTATTTCTTCACTTTGGAAAATTACTTTTACAGAAAATACATGCCACAGTGTGACATTTACTATCTTACAGTGCTTTTCCTCAGCGGTTATAGTCAGGCATGTTGATCTATGTGATTTGGTTTACAATACACTCCACAGTCCGTAGAGGTGGCATGTCCTCAATTCACAATTTTGTGCTTGTCTCTACTTATCGGATGTGATCGCTTATCAGCGAACACATTGACTTTAAAATATCTCGCCTGAACTACATTTAGTTTTCCTCGTCTTACACTCAGTTGAGTGTAAACCTCGCACTCCACATTTTCCGAAGGGGACAAAGACGGGCTGGATAGACGGAGACAGGCTGATGCACTACCATCCATGAACCCAAAAGCCAGCTGGCATAAATTCTTAATCTCATTCATGAATGCCCATGATTTATTGATGCTGTTCCAGAGGAAAAGTTTACCCCTATGTCCGAAGGCTACTGCTTCACTCTCGAGTTTGACTCTGTACTCAGACAGCGACTACATTACAGTGGAGTGATATATCGAGTGTCGAGGGGTCCGATGTCTGCATCTGAAGTTTTCTTTCGTTTCAAATGTCTGTTTTCTTCCGTGTCATATTTGTTAGTTGGTTAATTCCGCGAGCCTCCGGTCACATTTCCCACGTGACAGTCTGCAGTATTATCAGTCCTCGCTGTACTGCACAGCAGCCAGCACCATCTTCACTGCAAATCTGACTCAAATGACTCCCTTGGTTCCCTTGGAAACCAGGTGCTCAGAGATCAGTAAAGATCCATTTCACACTTCAGCAGCGAGCAGAGACAAAGAGATGGTTAGACAGAGGGAAAGTGGGAGGGAGAGAGGATTAGAGAGAGCGAATGGGAGCATCTTTTAAGCTTCACCTTAAAAGATGCTTCATTTTCATAGCCCCTTTTTGTCTAGAAAAAAACAGGAAAATAGTAACAAATAGATTGAGAAAAATGGTGTTGCTTCCCCTCGTAGGATTCTCTACCACTTTAAAGTCGTCAGTACCAAAATGCACAGGGTTTGTTTAGATGTGGCGCCTGTAGAGAAGAGGGTGAAAATGGCTCCGGCTCTCATTTATTGATGCAGCTTTTATTGTTATCAGCTGTATGGCATGCCTGCCTGCTCTTCACACACACTAACAGATGGAGATGGCTTCATGCAGACAGCCAGGAATATCTCACCGTGTCTGAAAACACTGGCAAAGGTCAAGATTTCCTTTTAGCACACGGACACGCTTTTTTGCCTCGTTAAGAGCTCTTCAGTAAATGTCAGCATCCAGGGAATACAAGAGATTACAGCTGTTTGTTGCATACTTTAATAAGTCCAACATCGGGGAAATCAACTGATATGAAGTTAGATTCTGTACGTCTCTTAAGGGTTTTAATTTGCTGGAAACAATGGAGGTGTTGGCGATTCATACATTTTATGTGACATTTTATGTGCTCGAGTTCGGAGCTCTCAGCTCATTTGTGGTTGAGTAGGTGGGTGAAATGTTCCACACTGCACAAAAGGATAAAGCAGTCTGCAGGGATAAAGCAATCAGAGCTAAGACACTTTAATAGCAGTGGATTGTATGAGGGAACAGTGCTATTTTAAAAAGCATACGCAGCTGCTTTTGAGTCTACTTTTCAAATACATGAATTCAGTATGGGGGCACATTGTTGGGTCTTTAGTAAGAGAGACAATAAATAAAGTAGCTTATAAAAAGAAAGAAGCCTCTACCTAAATCTATGTGTAGGTGTAACCAGTGGAGCTTCCTAAAGATTGCACTGAAATTGATGCAGAGTTTCATCATACCAACTTTCCACAGTGTTGACATATGTTCATTTTCAAATTCAATTCAGATAATTTAGCGTGATGGTGGCACCAAATGGCTTTCACTAGTAGAAAATGAGATCTTCACTACTTAAACTTTACCAACCCAATCTGTAACTGTTGTTTTTATTTACTGCACTAGGAGCCTACGGGCTACGTGGAAATGAACAAAACCAGCCTGGAAATTGTGTTAAATACTCTTTTTTGGATTTGACCCTCGGTGAAGATGATAAAATACATGCAGATACAAACAGTGGTGAGATTTAAGATTAAAGTATACTCAAGTACTGTTTTCAAGTTTTTGAGGGACTTTTACTTTACTTGAGAATTTTTGTGCACCTTTATGCCTCTACTCCACTGCATTTGCGTAATTGACATTAATAATACAAAATATAATCAACGAATAAGTGTTGTATTATAATAGATGAAGTTACCTAGCTGTGTTTCTAGTAGTTAGAAATAACCGTTTGACATTAGAATGATGTTTACACTTGAATGCATCAACACAATTATATGATATGTATATTATTTAGCAAAAAAGACTATTCAGCAAAATGAGTACTTTTACTTTTGGTACTTAAAGAGTATTTTACTGCTAATGCTTTTGTACTTCTACTCGAGTAATTTTTTCTAATTTATTTTATACATTAGATTTGTCTTTATTGTTTGTCTTGGGCATTTGAGAAAAGACGGGTAGCATAGTAGATAGCAGCAGACAGCCTCTCCATATACACACCATATATCTCTATATTCTACACCGTTGTACTGGCACTTTTACTTAAGTAAAAGGTCTGAGTACTTCTTCCACCGTGGCACGTAGAAGCACACACTTACACACTCTTAGGTAAATTGGATGGGGAATATGAAATTGAGCTATAACCAAGCCGTGCCATTTGCTCCATCGACACCTAGAGGTGTCCCATTACCTCTCCTACCAAAAGTCAAGAGAGAACTAGCCGGCATGAAAGAGCAAAGAGTGATTTACAAAGTGATGCTGCAGGAATGGTTCCTGTACTAAAGCCCGATGACCCAGAGGTTCTTTTATGTGTAGACCTGACAAAGTTGACCACTAAGTCAACAGAGAGGGACATGTACATTCATCAGTGGATCACACTCTTGGAGGGCGCCAAAGTATTCTCCAAACCGGACACAAGTTTGGCGTTTTGGCAAATCCACCTTGCAAAAATATATTCATTACTCCATTTGGGAGATATTGCTTTAGCAGACTCTGATTTGGCATCTACACTGCACCAGAACATTTCCAAAAGAGAATGTCTCAGCTGCAGGAAAGCCTAGACGAAGTAGTTTTCCAGATGGATGTTGTCCTCGTTCATGCAAAGACTAAGGTTCAGCACGATGTGGGATGAATGGCAGTGTTAAAGTGACTGGACCAAGCAGCTGCAATGTTGAAAATTGAACCTGTGAATTCCTCAAAACCTCTGTCAAGTTTCTGGTACAGATCAACAACAAGGTGAGAGCTGTCACCAACACAGAGGAGCCCACTGATGTGAGTGGGTGGGGAGGCTTCAGGGGATGATTAATCATATCGACAAGTACCCCCTTACCCTAGCAGAGAAGATGGTTACCGAGGGAGTGCAAAGAGCATTTGCATCTGGGAAAATGTATGACGCAGAGTTTTTGACAGCATCAAACGAGAATTGAGCGAATCACCAGGTTTGGCACTTTTCAATCCCAGGACACAAACAATAGTCTCAGCTGATGCATCGGCGTATGGACTGAGAGCTCCAGAAACGATAGGATGGCCCATGAAAACCGGGTGCCTGATTCAACAACACTGAAGAAAGATCTGCTACAATAAAAAAGGAGGCTTTAACCATTGAGCGATTCTCAGACTTGATTTGGCTTCTTCAACTTCTGGAATCAAAGACCTTGAACAAGACTGAGAACGGCACTGATGACATACTCATACTCTGTTGCACACGTTCCAGGACAGAACATTGTAACCGTGAGCCATCGTAGTCCTCAGCACAAAAAAGGGCTGCAGGTGAAAAAAAACTAGAGACGGAAATTAAACGTTATGCATTAACGTGATGACAGAGCAAAAAATGCACCAAAACAAAGGTGAGGAAAGAGGTGAAGCAGTACTGTATTAGCAGTTGGCCTGACAAATTTAGCATAAAGTAGCCGTGTCCGGTTATCCTTCAGCATGCTGGGAATCTTACAGATAATAATAGCTTGCTGCTAAAAGGCTAGTGATTTCTAAGTCACTGCAAAAGGGGATTTTTGGGAGAGCAGCACATTTGTCCCCAGGGCTTAGCAAAATGTAGAGAGCAAGCGAAACAGTCCGGTGGCCTGGACTAATCACACAACTTCATAACATGGTGGAGGAAGTGTAACACGTGTGCAAAAGAACAACAGAACCATGGGAAATGGTTGGTTCTGATGGAAACAACAGCCAGTATTTAGTGATGATCCACAACCATAATATAACAATTTTCTTGACACAACTGTTCCTGTCATTTTTAATGTGAACACTATGAATGCCTTCAAACTAAATCACGTCTCCATCCTCTTTATCATGGCGTCTTTCCTGTGAAGCCGTTCGTCACAGATTTTGATTTCAGACATGGTCGGACAACATGTTGCACAAACTGGATCGTAAACTTACCCCTAGACAGTTCAACCACCTCTATCTGCCACTAATGGGGGTTTCAAACAGTCTTATTGAGTGGTGAAGGGGTCAATGAAGAATGTGTTTTGCAGCTGTTTTGCTTGTATATAGAAACTACTCTCATGGAGATAAAGCTGTTACCTACAGGACAGGTTTCCACCTACATGTTGAACTGTAACTACTTTTAAATGTAACGCCAGATAGGAATTTATGCAAATACAGGTAATTAACATAACTGGAGCATTTTGAATAGAAAAATCTTGCCGAACATAGCTTTAAGGAGGTTTAAATAGCAGTGAAGGCTGTCCTGACCAGCATGTACAGCTAGCTACTAGCTCGTCACAGGAAGTGTGATAAACTTGATTGATCCAATACATCTTTCCTAAATTTGTGTTATGAATCCATGAATATTGCCGGTGAAGGTTAATGGCCGTATTCATTTCAACTGGATGCTGTTTTATTGAGGAGTATATAGTGAAAAAAGGAAAATGTCCAACAGTATTTGATTGCCTATCGATTCGAATTGCGGAAAAGCTCTCTGACCTCTGATTGAATAATTGGGTGTCTGTTTACAGAAATGCCAAGCGCTGGAGGGAAGCTGCTCCTGCTCATCAAGTCGTCAGCATCCTGCATTTCCACAACCTGAATTAGCCCACGGGGCCTGTGGAAGATGTATTCAAGATTCAAAATGTAGGCTGTCTGAAATTATTACCATGTGCCTCTTGTGCTCCAGCACAATGAGCATGCTGGATTTGTTGTGGGTGGAAAGAAATGACTGGAACTAAATATTTACTCGCATAACTCCCAGGCTGGTATCAAAGTGTCTGAAAATATTCTGCTGAGAGACACTTTTCCTCTGTTATGTGGCGTAGATCCAGCTGCTGTCACATTTTTAGATCTAGTACCTCTCCGTCAGGTACAGGCTGCACTGAACTGGATAGTGGACTGGGCTGCATTCAAGTCACCTGCCTGCACTGTTTGGTTTGCCATTTTCAGGACAGATATAGGGGGGGAAATAAGTAAGCAGATGCAGAAACAAGACTGTGATCGCTTGTCAAAGCCTCTTATTGTTTTATTTCTGGCTTGATTCAGAGGCCCCATCTTTATCAAAGGCAACTTCAACAGCATGTCTTTCAGGGACATTAATATCTTAAGATTGTAGTATACACCTGATCGTGAAAAGCCTTACCTCTGCAGCAATAAATCAGCGTATTGCCGTGCCTGCTGTTTTTTCTATGTGTACTCACTGCCTTCAGTATTGATTTGCTTCCCTCTGAGACAAACTGTGTAGAGACAGGAGGTGCACATGTAGTGTAAATGCACACAAACACACACACACACACACACACACACACACACACACACAGGTACGCTTAAAACATCTAAATAAAAAGTAACTTGCAATGTAGTAATTTAAAGTCTTAATAGATATAAAAAAACATCATGTCGGCCCCGACAGTCGAGCCGTCTGTTGTACTCTCACGTGTACGCACACACCTCATTAACTTGTGGATGGTTCACTAAGCTGCTGCGTACTGTATAACCACTAACTGCGGGCAGACATGTTCTAATTGGTAACAAGATTATCAACAGCTGGACTGATACGGCTGGCTGGAGCTGCTCACTTTCCTCACGGAATGGGTCCATCTGTCCAAATGTGCGCACAGACCAGAAACCCTGATTTCTGACCTTAATCCCTCGACCCACTGGATGAAGATTTCATTCATTCATAATATGTATCCTTAAACATACAGTATGTAGGGATACTCACATGCTAAATTAATAGCAATTCAGAGTAGCCTTACCTGTCTTGTTAATCAGTCATTCCCAAAGACTGGATTGGGGTCCACAGGTGGGTCGCAGGAGATTTTATTTGGGTCGCCAAATAGATTTGTAAAATATCTTACATTGTCTATTATTAAACATTTAGATCTGCTGTACATCTTTGAGCCACACAAAGGAGCCTGAATGTTCGTAATGTTCTGATAATTGTAGTCTACTTTTAACATTGAATCTAACATGAAAGGCTAGCGTACATTGTTTCTTTTACTGATGAGAGAAAATGGAAAGATGTTAAAACCAAGTTGCAATTTATCTCTTCGAGATGGCTGGTTTACTTATTCAAGAGATTGTGTGGTGACGAGAAAATGGCAGTAACAATGGTCAGGAGCGTTCATTTACGCACAAATTGAACAGATAAGGCCTATTGTGAACTTGAGGTGGAGGTGGTGGTTGAGGTGAACTTACTTCTAAAGTTTTTCCTGCTTTGTATTGGACACAGTATATCAATGAGTGAATGATAGTGTGTGTGTGTTCATACGAAGCCCATCTGTTAAATCGCACTGTAAAATTCCCAAAAATGGGCTCCTAAATCAAAATAGCTCAAGATCTGCATGTAGCGAGTATCGGGTGGTCTACAGAGGCCACCTGATTGCTGCCTCCCGCATTTGAAATGTTGTGTGTGTCCTGTGGACTTTTGCAGTATATGTGTTTCGAATGGCGCTGATTAGCCATCTACCATCTGCTGGGCTGTGTGAGGAAAGCCGCTCATTATTTTGCCTGTTGTGTCTGCGTTGAAGACGTAGCTCCTCTACAGCTGTCGGGCAAAGCTGCAGGGACTCTTCTCCTGTGCAAGCAGCGGGGAGCAGCTGGTGGACGCAGTGTTACTGCACACTAGTGGCTAAGTTGTCGGCATCTGTCTGACAGAGAATGAGCTTTCCTCAGGCTCCAACTGTGACAGTGCAAAATACATCTGCCTCATGTATGTTAGGATCAAATCTAAAGCGCTGTGTGTCCTTTGTGAAATAAAAAATCATCACCTGAAGGTCATCGCTCAACATCTTTTCGTGATACAGAAAGCCGATCAGGCCTGTGGTGACAAAATCATTCCTGCTGTTGCCTAAATGCTTTAAAGTTGATATTTGTTGCATCTTTGTGCAGGTGTGTGTGTGTGTTTGTTTGTGCATCAAAGTAGTGTGATGTGTCATATTGTTTTTCAGGACCTGGTCGGCAGTGCTCCGCCGCAGAGGAACTGGAAAGGAATAGCCATCGCCCTGCTGGTCATCCTCATCATCTGTTCCCTGATTGTCACCTCCGTCATCCTGCTGACCCCTCGTATGTACAATACACACGCACGCACGCACGCACACACACACACACACACACACACACACACACACACACACACACACACATACATATTCCATCATTCAGAGCGTGCAATCCTCCAAGGATACACAACTCTCCTAACTGACGTTTTTATTGGTAGAAAGTGATTTGAAAATTTGTAATCTGTATTTTTATAAAAGTAACAGCCCGGGCGATTTTGAACTCCATGATTTACATCAAATGTGCAGGAAATTGTTTGTCCTTTATGTAGCACTGCAAAAAGTAAGGGTGAGAAGGTTTGAGTGATGCATGGACATCCGACATCTGACCTTTATGCAAAAGTTTTTCAACCATAGTATGTTTGCCATAAACCACATTCTTTCTTTAACCTTAACCATACTGTAGTTGGCATGTGTATTGTAGATATTGTGGACATTTTCTTTGCATTTGGCATAAAAATGTCATTAAGTCATTTAACGTAAGCTTTGCGAAATCATACAAAATCATCGAAGGCCTTGTCTGGTGATAGGTTTGCAGAATACAGTGTGCCAAAGTTAGCATTTTAGATTCATGGGGAAACGAAAGTTTCAAAAATGCCCTGTTTTGCAAAAAATCGAAATCTGTTACATTTTGGAAACATTTTGATAACAAATCAATCAATATTTACTTAATAACACTCACTGTTCTCTTCCTCAGTATGTATGTATGTATGTATTTATGTATGTATGTATCCTACACTTAGCTTTGACATTAAATGAGAGCAGCAAAACACTTTGCACACCACAGATGGAACTCAGAAATCACATACCTCTGCCAAAAATCTGCCACAATCCTCTTAACTGATTATTTTAACAGTATAAAATTGAAACGTGCATTTGATGAATGGATGGATAAAAAATAAATATAGTGTGAGAAAATCATTGGCTTCAATGCACCAGATTAAACCTCTTTCTTTCCCCTCTTCTGATTTTTTTTGCAGCCCAGGCAGCTATTTTAATTTAAATACCTTGTTTCAAGGGGTCACAGATGATATGCATTCTCCGGTTTGTGATTGTATACCGGTTTTACACACAGGCAGGGTCAACATCACACTAGGTAATGGGCCTTTGAATGTGTAATGCCATTCATGCCTGTTTAACGGCGATGATTATGCAGTAATAGCTCCAGCCATTTGTCAGATTGGCACAGCATCAGTGCATTTGCCTCGTTTTGGAAATGAGCTTTCTCCCCTCACTCTTCAGATTCTTGCCAGAAGAGAGAATTTCTCAGATTTTTCAAGTCGATAAACACTTCACAATGTCTGACTTGATATTTACACACTCGGATCTCGCCGCTCAGTCACAACGCGAAGCCTGTTGAGGAATCTGTCAACGAACTGTTTTATACAGAAACACCGGGCTGTCAACCGTCTTGACAACTCCCGTCTGACGGTTGTTTCCTGAGTAAAGGTGTGGTAAAAGACGGTTAAAGACTCACTCTCTTTTCTCACATCCACACTGACTCACTTGTGTTCCCCTGTTGTCTGCTCCACCTACATTTCAGCTGTCAGCTTCAGATCTCATTTGGAGTTTTGGGGATGGAAGGAGTCGTGTGTGTCCCCCCCCTGCTGCTGAAAAACAAAGCAGGCAGATGTGAACTGATGCTCTCAGATCAATAGTGGAATACCAGAAGCCTCTCTCTTGTTTGTTCCTTGTTCTAAATTGCTCTATCTATAGTGGAGAATAGCTGCTGGAGGAGAGAAGAAGAGTATAATAAAGCGAGATGGTGACATTCTCGGGTATGAGGCTACAGCCGCAATGCAAGTCGCTGACGAAAAAGGATTTTCTTCAGTTTTTGCACTGAAAACTGCAAACTCGGTCCCTTGAAATGCTAATAAATCTCAGAAGACTGAAGGACAACTTGAAGTTTTCTTCGAAAATCTCCACATAAAAACTTTTGTAAACATCCATGTGAGCTGCTGCACGTCAACTTTGATTCACACATGCTTATTGATCTTTTGGTGATGCTCTCGATAGGTGTAGATGACAGCCTCGCCTTGAAGAAGAAAGTGACTATAGAGGATGTTTTTGGTCCGGACCTTCACATCCATGACCCAGACGCCAAATGGCTCAGCGGTGAGTGAACATTTTGGTATTCAGTATCTGCCTCTCCTGTCAAAATGCAGAATGTATCCAGACACACAGGTGTCCTTGTTGTCCATGACTCAGAATATAACCGTCAGTATTCAAATCTGACCCACTGTCTTGAATTGTCCATCTTGTTGTCGTAGTTGTTGCGCATTGTGTGATGGTGCCTAGCCCATATGGGCTTATAAGACAGTAGTGAAACAACATTTTTCAGAAAGGAATATAACTTATTACATTGCATATAACATTACATCGCAAATAAAGAACTTAATCTCCCTTTTACAAAAAAGATTCCCAATCCTCGTATATCTTTATTTAATTAGATATTCTTACTGAAGAATAAGAAACCAGTCAACCAGCAATCAAGCGTACAATAGAATTAATTAAAACAATTACATTGAGTTCTATTGAACATCAGATAATAAAGCTTTTCAAGTCTCTGAGGGGAGTGAAAGAATCCAGCTTGAGGGCAGTTTGCAGTCCGAACCATTGAAACTAGTTCTGCTACTATTGATATGTACATTATGGGATATCTAAGGAGAAGTAGTTATTGGATCGTGTTCTGCAGTTACACGATTTAAAAGAGAGAAGAGATGTGGGGTAGTTTGGAAGCTTGAACAGTGGAGCTTTATGGATGAAAACGAGCGGTAAGATATAAAATTCACTTCCTCTCCAGTCCCACCAATCGCATAACAAAGGTTTCTCTGCAGGGCAGCCGTTAAACCTAGCTGTCTCCATAGCTGCTGCTAATGTACCTGCATGTAACCGTGAACACAGAGCTTTTTGACTTTTGCGGAAAACTTTTCTACATAAGTTTCTACACTCTCAACATTCAAAAAACAAAACAATACAGCTCTTTCTGTTTCCATGGCAAACACTTGACCTGGTGTTGCATTATGTACACATTCAGCACGCGGTGTACTCGGCGTACAGTAGGATGGGTCCAAATTGAACAGATGTAGAGTAGAACAGGTCTGCTGTGGCCTCTGTGACCTTGTCAAGGTAGCGAGTAGGAAGCGGCCACCTGTGCTCAGAAATGCTGGATCCGCTGACTCAGGGCCCTCTGGTGTTCAACAGGAAAAGTGCCTTTTACTTAGATTTGGGATTTTGTTGTGCACTGTGGAACAGTCTGGACCAGTGTCATTCTGTGTTGGTAGTAAGTACAACTACTACTGCTAATTAATAATTAATAGAGGTAAGGTCGCCAAGTAATTGGTTCTCATATTCTTATTAGTGATTAAAGGATTGAAATAGCTCTATATATTTTAGATGTCATGGTTGTCATCTGGATGAGGAACAGTGATCCCTGAAGCAGTTCCATGAATTCAATCATAATTATTGTGTGGAAAAGTGTACAGATGGGCCTTATAACATTTGGATTTGAGATAGAAGTTGGTTTTGGGCTCTCAGAGTTTACCTATATAAAGCCGATGTTGCTGACCAATCACTTTTTGTCATGTGATAGTCATTTGAGTATTGTTTTTTATTTTCCCCCAAAAACTAAACCCAAGGGCCACATAATAGCTTCCTTTGGGGGATTCATTTTTGTCAGAGCAAACTGCTACTGTAGTTAAAGCTACAGATCATAAAATATGACCCTTTCTAGTTTAGAATTGTTATCCTCAAACTACTGTCTCCAAAGTCAAAAATTAACTTGGTATTCTTATATACTTTTTGATTTTCTCCAGGTACAAAACATATTTAAATGTAATTAATGCACATGATACACAACTGTCCATCTAAAATCCAATAAACCAAAAAGAAAAGATAATATATTTAAGACTATAGATTAAACATATGTGGTGCCATCACTCCCCTCTCACTTGTCAGTTTCTGTTTAACACTAAACATCATAGTGTGTTTTAGGTCATACTGTACAAACAAGCTTTTGAATATGCATTGTAAAAATAAAGTTATCATGATCGTCATTGTTAGTTGCCATTATAAAAAAGTTTTAGTTGTGTTTGAAGGCAAAACCCCAGAGGGGAAACAGTTAGTTTTGCTTCTCCATCTCTTTCCACAGCCACGTACAGACAGCGTATGCATGAATACACCTTGTGACTTGCATGTGTACATCTGAACGCAGCCGTCTCTATAAATACATTCACATTATCACCTGCACACATGCAAACCCACGTCTCCTGCTTGTGTGACAGACACATTACGACCTTACATCTGTCCTTTTGTTCTACTGTGAAGACTGTTCCCCTGATTACTTGCATTACCAGCTCATTAGCGTATAATTAGTTAAGTTCCCGTGTTTCTGTGCCCTTCATTCAAGACGGAGATTAGAACGCCCTCAGCACCCGGCGAAATCCTGACAATCAATTGTGTGACATCGCATCTTGTCAGTTAACTTAATGCAATCAACTTCCATTCGGTGCTAATGACCTTCTGATAAGAAACCCAATGGGACAACCTCACACTTCAGTACTCCTCATCAATATTTTGTGGGCTACTTTCACAGCGGTGTGTAATTGATCCCTGTTGCTCTTTGATCACTGCTTGCCTCAGTTGTCTTTGGACTCACCTATGAGTTCCTCACACTCAGATCCAAAGATAAAGCAATCGACCTTCAGATTGATCTCTAAAACAAAGAACTGCTGCTGTCTGTCTGACGCGTTTATATTTTTGCGATATAACACAATATAATAGCGTCCAACACTGTTACATTTACATTACATTACAGTCATTTAGCAGGCGCTTTTATCCAAAGCGACATACAATAAGTGTATTCAACATTGGTATTCAAGAGAACTACTGGTCACCAGAAGTCATAAGTGCATCTTCTTTTTCACATAAGCATCTAAGAGCATAACCCAGAGCATAATACAGAGCCAAGGTACAGTGCAGAAACAAACGAAAACAGTAAGTGCAACAAAGTAATACGAATACAATAAGTGCAACAAACTTGTATGAATACTAAGTGCTAAGTGGAAGGCTCAGGGTAAACAAGGTATTAACAAGAAACATCTGTGGCCAAGTCTGCACATAAAAATCTACCTAAAAATTTAGAGGAAACTAAAGCACCATCTTTGGCAACTGAGCCAATATCATTCCTCTGTATGACTCTCAGCTCAGATGAAATTAAATTGATTTGGCGTAATTACAGTTCCCATCCCGGACCCAGTATGCACCGACATTTTCAACCATTGTTTGTGTCTGCCTCTCTAAATATTGGCAGTAAAGTGCAACATAACAAACTGTGCAACTCTACAAGATGAACATTTTCACTGTTACAAACAGGTGGCGCCAAATTAATTTGGATAGGGTGTCACGGCCTGAGCCAGGCACTTTAACGATCACATTTGTGGTGCATTACTTTTGCCATTTTAAAAGAAAAAAAATGTTTGTTCGATCACAAGTCAATCTTTGGTTTGTAAAATTCCATCTGCTGAGGAAAACACACTTAAAAAGAGTGTTTGTGTTCCAGAGAGTTTAAAGCCACCTAAAGTCAAGCATCATACTGTAGCAACATGCAGTGTACTCTGGCTTTTTATTGCTAAGGTAACCGGAGAAAGTAATACTGACATTTAATGGGATCTTCTCATAAAGAGGAGGCTTTTCTAGAGAACAGGATTGACAAGGACAACAGCATTATAACAGAGGAGGAAGATACGCTGTGCCGAGTGCTAGCCTGGACACTTTGTTAAGACTTGCTTTGATAATGGAAGTGGGGCCTTAAAGAGTAACTTCAATATGTTTCTTCCTGAACCTTATTTTCTTTTCTGTGTCTAAGTGACCAATGTAGAATCAAAACGTAGTCAATAAACTTTTGTTGCATGGAGTAGTGTGCAGGTGTTAGCTTTCCAGACCAGATCAAGCAGATTCTTCTCTGTAGGGTCCTTTCCATAATGTTGTCAGACAGGTAGAATTACAGTCTGAGCCTGTCACTGGAAATAACAAGCACTTTTGGTGGACGTACATTGATGGTGAGGAATTGCTACAAGCGGTTACATTACAGCTTGTTTAGGCTGCTGGCTCCAGCGTTATCGTTCAATACTGGACCAATTTCTAAAACTGTCGTCCCCATTAGACCTAAAAACATGGTAAAAATGGGACATGGGTTGAAATATACTGAAGTTACAGTTCAAGATAGACCTATACAGTTATCAAATTAGCCAGCAATAAACAGAACAGCAAGAATTTAGCAGTAATGTTTCCAGTGTTTGTGTTTTCCGTGAAAATGCTCTGAAAATATTAATAAAGATATTGCTGCGTATAGTTGATTTTTCAAATAACTTTCGATAACAAAAATGCAAATGTGTTTTCGTCAGTATGAGGAAGGATATCAAAGGTACGTAGATTATTGACCATATTGAAATCAGGCCTTACATGTCAGAAAGATAATAACGATGTGCAAAACAACAACAATAATAATAATAATAATATGAAAGTAGTAATTACGTTATGAATTGATTTATACCTTAAATAAATAGAAAGTAGACTAAAGGTAAAAAAGGATAAGTTAGTGTAGGTTTAATTGCAATTTGGCTTACTCAAGACTATTGGTGAAGGTGAAGGAGGAGGACAACCCACTATAAAGACCCTGCAGTAATCTGGATGTAGAAACTATATGCCACTACAGTTTCTCCCTTGTCCCTCTCTGATGGTTGACTTTTATTTGCCATTTACAGACAATGAGCTGCTGTATCGTACAAGGGAAGGGGATGTTGTCAAGCTTAATGCTGACACAAAGGAGAGAACTGTTATCGTTCTGAACCAGTTGTTTGTGAGTATCATCTTACTCCATCTTGCTTTTTCAGTTTGCTTGAAGAGGAGTGAGTATACTCTCAGTATACTACTGCTGCTGTAGCTGGTGTCTTACTTACTGCGAGAGTGTTTTTTGACCCATGCAGGACAGATCCAGAGCCGCCAGGTACCAAGTGTCTCCAGACATGGAACATGTGTTGTTCGCCTTTGAAGTGAAACCGGTGAGAAACCCGCAGCGTGTTATCTTGCACCGTTGAATTCTTCCAGAAGTTTCCTTCTTTAACTGTGATGCTGTTTGTCTCTGCAGATCTACCAACACTCCTATGTGGCCAAGTACATTATATACAGCCTTGTAACACAGTAAGACCAACCTCTGTCGTGTCTTCTTTTTATTGTCTGTCGCCTTTTGGTCCTTTTTCTGTGACTGCATGATAATCTGCCCTCATCCTGACCTGGTGCAGCCAGTCCACTGACGTCAGCCCCATTTACCTGCTTTCGCTGCCTTTGTGGGAATGCATCCAGACCGGCCTGTTTTTAGCCTTTCATGCATCTATGTCTGCTTATTTCCCCCACTGTTCTGTATTTGTAATGAGCCAAGCAAAGTCAGCTTGTGCTAAAAAAAAGAAAAAAAAAAAAGATGTGGAAGATTGATGAAGCCTACAGTGAGGGAACAAGCCAAAAAAATAGATAACTTCCTTGTTCTGACTGTGCATATTCTGATACGCGCTGCAATGTGCATGTAGTGTACATAGAGACAAAAACTGTATTGGTTTTTTAAATTGTCTTTTTCTGCACAGGGAGACTTGGCCTCTGAAGCCCCCTGAAGTGCATGAAGCTGTCCTGCAGTTTGCTGGATGGGGACCCCGAGGCGAGCAGCTGGTAAGGAGGCCGTACCCTAGAGATTACACTGTGAATACTGGCACACTGGTGGAGAGCTGTCAGAATCAGCCTGGCATCGCAGAAGAGGCACAGTAGTGATTCATGGTTTGTTGGGTGTAACAGACAAATGTTGTGGCGATAAGAGGCTTATGTGCACGGTTAATGACTACTTTAAGGATTTCCAGGGTGAACTCTACTTGCTTTGACCTCCATCAAAGGCCTTTTAAAGCCACATGATGGTTATGTTCACAGCTTTGTGACAGCACATGAGCTGGTGAGAGCCACAGTGGCAGATGGCATTTAGGTGGCACAACCTTGTGGCTTGGACAGGGGGGGGGGACTATGGCATTGACTTAAATGTGTGTGTGTCACCAGTCACATTTGGGGCCAGATCTTGTGAAACGCAGCAGTTGATTGGAGAGAGTTTGAAAATTGGTGTCTTCTATTTGGTTTCATCGCAGTTATTTTTGGCATTTCCATTCATTCAATTTCTTCCCTGTTGCTATGCAACGAGGAGTAAGCTTTGAAAAGTAGCATAATCTTAAAAACATTTGCACAAAGTCCTTGGATTCAACATATCTATATCCAAAAAGTGAGCTATTTTTGTTTATTTTCACTCTTTCATCTGTGTCTGCACTCATAAGCTGCAAAGGGTAATTTTTTAGAATAGTTCAAGCTTTTATAAATTCAACAGTAGCAGAAGAGTGGTACTTTTTTTTGTAAATTCAATAAAACATTATTTTGAGTTGTTAATTACTGGTGGATTCTTTTGACCATGGAAAGTACAAGTGTGTATGTTCAGTACTCAATCATGATGACAAAGGGGTTATATGTTTTGCATAACCAGTTTTATTTTTTATTAACAGCGATTTGAAACGGTTTTGAATTATGTCGTCCAGGTGTTCGGGGCGCCAGACCAGTTCTGTTGTTCGGTTTACTGTGTGTTCATAAGAACATTTGTGTCACCTGCAACAGAAAATAGTCCCCAAACAAATGTAAAATGTCCTCCTATTTGAGTAACGCTGGTTTAAAATGACTGTGCCCTGCTTTTTCAGGAAATTATAAAGATTTTTAAAGATTTACATCCTTAGAAACCATTGGGCTTGGTGCTGAGTGCAAAGAATAGTAACAGATAAGGTAAAGAGAGACAACTAAGACATGGTTGGTTTTGGTCTTTTCATGCAATTTGTTGGCAATTACAAAAATATAAAAGAATCTTTTAAGGAGCTTAAAAGTGCCATTGACTCAAGCACCTGCTAATCTTTAGTTTTATTCTCTCGCCTACTGCAATACTCCGTTTTGTTTTTTTTACCTTGTTGACTCTAAATTAGTGCCTATTTGGATCACGGTGCTTAGACAACAGCAGCTTCAAAGGTTTCTCTTCCTCCATAATTGCTCTTATCGCATCATTTGCTTAAATTACAGATACATTGCTGTGAAAATAATAACATTTCAAGTGTGCGATGAGACTTTGCCTGCCAAGGGAAGAAAGCAGATTCATTTGCATATGGTAATAGTGTACCTGATTGTTGTTACTGTAGCTCCACGTTTCATTTAATGAACAACCGAAGTCATGCGAGAAAAATGAGATGAGCTCTTGTCTTTTACGTCTCCGTCTGACCTGGCGATGTTGTTCATGGATGTTGGTTTTCCCTCCCTCTCTCTCTCTCTCTCTCTCTCTCTCTCTCTCTCTCTCTCTCTCTCTCTCTCAATTTAATGATTTTTTAAGTTTTTTCACAATTGGAGCAATTTATAATCAAGTGCTTCATCAGCACATAAAGACGTGTTTGTGGCAGTATGTGTGCAGTGAAGCATCAGATGTACAGTTAGAGGAGCGTGGCGATGAATCCTGCAATGCTCCCCTCATTAAGCAGCATGCAGTTACTCTACCGTGACAGAGCAATCAGAGAGGCGGGGTCAACACATACACACACACACACACACACACACACACACACACACACACCTGCAAAATAGGTCATACTGACACAAAAGAGCAGGGGTAAAAATGAAGGGATGGATTTCAGAGAACATTTTTTACCAAATCAAAGTATTGTGTGACAAAATAGGTCAATAATTCACAACTAAAAACACATGCTCATACATGAACAC
Source organism: Cebidichthys violaceus (assembly GCF_023349555.1). Lineage (NCBI taxonomy): Eukaryota > Metazoa > Chordata > Actinopteri > Perciformes > Stichaeidae > Cebidichthys > Cebidichthys violaceus. Next base: position 7,961,674 of record NW_027176964.1, read on the forward strand.
ACACTCATACACAAAAAAGAAAACCCTGCTATGCGAGCTCCACAGGTATCTTTGATGTTGCTACTTTCATCTCTTCACCCCTTTGAAATGGCTCTTTTCTAGCCTTTTGCTTATTCTCTGTTTTCTCTCATCTAAATCCCTTGAAGATTGAAAAGTCATTGAGTTAGTGGACAGAAGTCATGACATTGCCATCTGCTTTTCAGAGGCCATTCAGGATCAACTAAATGCTGTAATGGGTGCTCTAGTGACGAGTCCATTTGAACCTGGAGTCTTTATGTATCTCTTTTGATCTTTTGGTGTTCAAATTGTGAAGTTGAATCAATGTTTTCAGGTTGAGTTTGGCTTTGGCCAAGACGTAATTCATAATGTTGTGAATAATGTGAAATAGATATCATATGTGACTCTTTGACAGCCACCTGATTTCCGTTATGTTCCGTGGTGGTTCTGCAACATTTGCCAACCACCAACTTCCTTTGCTTTCCACAGCCCTGCATTGATCTGTTTTCCTCTGATGTTGATCCCACAACATGAAACTTAGATGTTCTTCACAGCAGCCATAGATCAGAGCGAAAGGAGCCTTGTCTTTCTCTTTCCTGATTCTTGCGCCGGCAATTTGAGGCTTAGATTTAACTGGAGAGGTTTCAGCTGACAGCCCAACACGGCCTGTGCTTCAGATACAAATCAAACCCACATTCATCTCCCTCATACTGGCACCAGGCGAAGCAGCGAAAACCCTGGAGTGGCTTGACGTGTTTTAAGTGTCACACACTCATCTGCCAGTGGTGTGTCTTAATTCCTTCAGGCGATGCCATCGTTGGTGCTTAACCCAGCCATTGGCCACCCTCAGGAGACCACATAATGTCTCAATAAACACGGGGGGGGGAACAGCGCAAACTGTAATTGAGCATCTGTTAATAAAGTCCTAAAGCAGGTGTTGTCCGAGACTGTATTAGCTTGTAGGTGTCACTGAGTGCATGTTTCTATCTGGGTTGAGATAAAGTCATGTTGTGATAAAAAGCCACAGGTGGCTTTAGCCTAAAGTCATGTACTGTAGATGGAAAGATGTGAGATGCAGAGGCTGAGGGAAAAAAAAAAAATAGAGTCCCAGCTTTGCACCACAGGAAATTGAAATACAGGTTTAGGCCGAGCATTACAGCAAAACGATTCTAGGCTGCATCCAGCGATACGGAGACTGATGCCGTTTTTTTCTTCTGCCTTCTTTTCTCTGTCCAGATCTTCATATTTGAAAACAACATCTACTACAGATCAACAGTGGATAACCGAGCGATCCGCCTGGTTTCCACTGGTAAAGAGGGAGTCGTCTTCAACGGCCTTGCTGACTGGCTGTATGAGGGTAAGACGTCGACAAACACGGCTACACCGACACACAACAAAGCCCAGAATGATTTCCATGTTGCAAATAGCAAACTTGATCCAAAGTTCAAAGACAGAGTGGGAATTTCTGTCACTTTCAGAATTCCTTGCTGAATCAGAACATCAAGGAATTCTAAAAATACATGACATGGCCAAACGTTTGGGGACACATAAGTATCTCTTTTGCATGTGATCTTTGCACACTTCATTTCAAAACCATGGCCTGCTCTAATATCAGTCTTTCACTCTCCCGGGAAGACTTACCCTTAAGATTGTGGAGGCTGACATGGGTTTGCTAACAAGAACAGTAGTGAGGTTGGACGCTGATGTTGGGTGATAAGGCCTGGCTTGCAGTTGCAGTTCAAGTTTATGTTCAGGTTTATTGTCATATAGCTCTGATGCTCTGCAGGCGTTTTCCTGAGGGAAGCAATGAGAACAGACAATGTGCTGTTTGGCTTGTGTCCTCCATAATACTTAATGCCTTCCTTCACCAGAGGAGCGAGAAGTGTTAATGGCCTTAGTAGTTTTTACTGTCCTTCTCAGTTGTGTGTGGTCTTGCTCAGTCAGGTTGCCAGACCACATCAGTATACCAGTAAGAAAGTGACCAGGGTTTTTGTGGACATATATTTTGTATCGCAGAACATATAGTCTCTGTTGGCCTCTTTTGATGACATAACCAATGTTTAGAGAACAAGAGAGTGAGTCTGATGTCTGAGTACCTAAGAATCTGAAGTTATTCACAATTTCAGCAGGGACATCGATGATGTGAACTGGTTTGGACTCTCTAAAATCAACAATGGTCTCCTTTGTTTTCTCAACATTTAGGGCGAGGTTGTTGTCCTTAAGCTTTAACACAAATTTAGACGGTACAGTGGCATTAAATGCAGAGCTACATTCTGACCAGATGTTTTGACACAGTACGCAGAGCCAGTGATACAGCATCTTTTTGACCGGTAAGCAAACTGTAGGTTATCAAGGTTGGTTGCGATGTTTATGTCTTACCAATTTTTCAACTCATTTCATTATAACTAAATGACTCTGTCTTAAGGTCTGTAGTTCTTAAGACAGAATACAGATGTTTTGTTGTGTACAGGCACAAAAAGGGTTTTCTTAAAGCATGTAGGAACCACACGAAGTGATAATGGCCTGTTAAAGTTGTCCATATACCCTTACATTAGCTGACTAGAGCAGGTCTAAAAGACATGAGATGGGAAACCGTTGGCGGCCGGCAGCTTTGTGTGCTTTGACAGATTTAAAAACCTTACTCACATCAGCCTCAGTCACTTGAATGCTCAGCGAGGTTCTGTGTATAGTCTGGTGGTCCCGAGTCACTCTCACAGCGGGCATAGAACCATTTCAGGCTATCTTAGAGTAAAACATTGGTGTTGGTCCACCCTCACAGTGTGGGTTTATAGTCTGTTATTGCTTGTAGTCCCAGCCACATGCAGCTGGAGTCCCCGTTGTCGTAATCCCAAAGGTGTTGAGGTCGGGGTTCTGTGCCAGCCAGTCAACTTCCTCCACACCAAACTCAGAAAACCATTTCTTTTCAGACCCTACTTTGTGCTCAAGGGCATTGTCACATTGAGAAGTAAAAGGCCTTCTCCACACCATTGTCTTAAATATGACTGTACCCTGTAGCATTACGATTTCCCCCTTATACACCCGAGGGTCCCCCATTTGGACGCAGAGTACATAAAAACTTAGAGAGTTTTGTGTTAAAAGTAACTGGCAGAGAACCCACGAAGAACGAATATAATGATGTTATAGTTCTGCAGAAACCTCAGCGTCCTGGGAACAACATGAACTAGGTCACTTCTACATGAGACAAACACATCTCCCATCAGCCAAGCAAACAAATAACAAAATATCATAAATCATACTCGATATGACTGGGACAGACCGGAGAAAACAGCTGCTACACTCCGTTAGCAACGTGCTACCTACGAACATGCAGCATGAAAAAGCATGTCCGCCTGACGGAGATTACGGACATATTTTCCATTTCTCTCTCCGGTAAACCATCGCAGAGATATTCAGCTTCGAACACAAAAAGTCACACAGCTTTCATCGAATATTGTACTCACTTTTGGTCGAATCTCAGCGAAAAAATGAAATATCTCCGTACTTCCACTGCATGTATGTCCAGCTGCATGTGCTCCGTGTGAATCCGTTCGATTCGTGTCTCTCCGACACTCCTCGGCTTCTTGGGGAGGGTTGGAAGCTCAGCAAATTAGATTTCAGATCTGCCATCAGATGGGACGTTTTTGAGCTTTATTGGCTAATAGTGCTGTCAATCATCTAGCTTTCAATTCCAGGCAATTCTATTGGCTCCTACGGTTCGAAGGATGTCTCAATGGTGAAAATCGGAGAAAGGGGGGCTGAGATACAGCCCTGAACAGAGAGAGTGGGCTGAATCTGAAGCAGTATTTGACCTTAAACTAAACAACTAAAAAGGGCTTAGAAAGAGCTTAAAACACTCAAAAAAGGTCCAATCTTCTGTCTTTTGATTCATTGAACATCAGGAGTGATACATAGAAGTGATATAGAGTGTTTTTGAATTTAAAAAATATTTTTTTATTCAAATATTGGAATATTTAATCAGTTTTTTAATTTTATATGCTCTATATTTTATAAACGTTTCACTGTATCTATGTATAACTGTGTATATAGAGCCTATATCAGTTGTTCTAAGAGCTGAGCATATTTAAAATCTTGGATTTCCATACTTTCCAAAAAACAATATCCTGAAATTGCTGTTTTTCCAGAGCGAGCTTTTGAATTTTCCAAGTTGTGCTGTGTTCCATCCTTATCTTATGTTAACCTGTAACATGTATTCTGATAGTTCCATGATTTTTCTCATCTCAAAAATATATAAAAATTTTTTTTTTTTTTTTTTTAATTTTTAATTTTTTTATTTAATTATACACTTAATTAGGTATTTCTTATCTTTATTCTAGCTGAGGCCTGCAAATAGGCCTCGTTTGTAAAAGGTTTTAAACCTGCATTTACTTATATTTGGTAAGTAACTTAATATGGCGAATAAAATATATGGCGAATGTGTTAGCAAACAGCTGATTATTTACATATCCAGCAGACACAACATTAGCATTCATTTGGAATGCAAGTCCAATATTCACTCTGTTTCAGCTCAGTTTTGGGTTTCCTGAGGGAGTTGTCTGTCTTTTTAGCTGCTTAATGCTCCGCTGTGTTCCCCAGCTAGTCGCTTCCTTTTTTGTTTGCTGTTCGGTGTTTGATCTGATTAATGTGGAACAGAGTCATTTGTGGAGCAACCTCTTTAAAAATCCAGGGAGCCCTGTGATCATTGTTAGAATAAAGATATTGATTACAGACCCTTTAATTGGATCTACGGTGCTTTGATCAAACCTTGTGCACAAACTAAATTGAACCATTTCGATCCAATGTCGTGACACCTGCCCCCAACCTACGGGAGTGTTTGTGTTTCCATTTGAAAGTGCACAGCTGGCTGCGTTTCAGTGCCCCTCCCTCTTTAGACTATCCATACCTTGTCTTTGTGTTCAGGCTGTTTTAATTCATTAATTAATGACTGCAGCGCTGCAATCTCACTAAGCAGATTTTCTGATTACTGCATATGTGAGACAGACATTGCGATTACATATTGCTTGAATATGACTTTGTTTACAAATGCGCTGCCATGTTTGAGACAAATCTTCCTGCTGTGCACTCATTTATAAAAAAAAGTTTAGGTTTCTCCTTTAGTAAGTGACGACTTCTGTTTCTGGCATCGTTATGATTCTTAATTTTCGATTTATTCAGTGGGTGGTTTTAATTAATGATTTTGATGTAATTGCAAAATGCCAGTGTTTATTAGAGAAATTCTGTTACAGTGCATTAAACTGCTTCAGGGTTGGCTTTGAGCGTTTCTTCCATTAATGGGATTATTTCTTTGTTGGAGACACAGAACATGACACATAAGAGGTAATCCATTTTCAAGGCTAGAGAAAGATTTGTCTTGCAATGTTTTCCTGCTGTTTCCTGGAGTTACCGGTGGATAACAGAACATTCTCACAAAAGCAGTAATCACTTAGCTTTCGTCTCTTACACTGCTTACAGTGTTGACAGTGTGCGCTGTGTTTACATGTGGGTCAAGGTGAGGCTTCCTCATTTCTCTCTAGTATGTACTGCTCTGCAGTCAAACATCCTGAACCTTGTGAGAAAAAATGTTGAGCTGCAAATGTTCCCATCACAGAGAGGCTCAACGAAGTTCTCATTTATTGTCTTCGGAGCTGCTAAACCCTTAAACATTTCCTTTAAATGTCCACTTTTTAACTTTTATTCATGTATGATAGTGCCATACATACATTTATAATCTGCTTGTTGAACAGTTCATTGAAGATCAAGTATATCATGCAGATATTGTTGAAATACTCATTTTACACATTTCTATGGCTTCACCATTACATCAAATGGAATATTTTAGTTGATGGACAGACAAGAGTATTAAATGATTCACATTTTTCTGAAATACAGTCCTGTGGGTTTCTGTTGGTTTCAGTGTGTGCATGTGCCCTTTCCCCAGCTGATGGAGGTTGTGTGTTTGCCTCTGACAGCAGTTATTACCAGCACTGGCAGTGTGTGAGGGCAAGAAACACAAAAAACACACCATCTGTTTTTACCGCTGTGACAGGACATCTTTTCGTCTTGTATGAATTGCAGATGCAGTGTGTTGATGTTAATTTTCAACAAAGGCACTATTTTCACAAAGCAACAGGAGTCTTATTAAGTACTCCGACCCACATGAAATAATGTATCAGATAAACAATAGTGTTCTTCCTGGGTTATAGAGGAAACTGTGTTTGCTAATATTCTGTGGGCACAGGCCTTGAAACTCCTGCTGCACAGCAACAAACTGGTCGGCCGTAGAGTGAGAACCCAATCAACTGTTCCACACTGAATAGTGTCCTTTTCTCAGTCTGATCTTGTTACCACAGAAATCAACCTTCGCATTCACAAAGTGGAACAAAAAATGAAAGCATGATGACATCAATGATAACAAAATTAGAGAAGACCTCATCAAGGTTGAGTTGATCAAGAAAAGTCTATTTTGATCTCCACATGTAGGTACAGTAAAAACTTTACTGTAAGTGCTTTTCCTAGAGCTCTTCTGCCCCCTGCTGGAGGAAAACCACACATTAGGAAACTGGAATCATAGAGGCTCAAGTACAGAGCCTTTCAAAATAATCCGATTTCTCTTGTGAGAAGGCTGAAGTACATCTTTTGTGTCTTGGTTTCTTCCTGAATGTCCGCTCCCTCAGTTACAGTGCATATGTCAATCGATCAAAGCTAGTTTTAACTCGCAGGGAATATTTGAGGCTTTATCCTCTGCCAACAACAGAACCTTCAAATGGAACGAGGCAAAGGAACCTATATTTATATTGCATTTTATACACACTGAATTAACTCAAAACTCGATTCGATTTCCTCCAAAATTAAGAAGAAAATACTATATATTGCAATATATAATATTTACAGTGATTCAAATTAATAGTGTGATTTACAAGCATCCACATCAGAACCAGAATCCGCTTTATTGACCAAGTATTTGTGCACATACAAGGAATTTGACTCCATTGTGTTTAAATGGTCTCAATGTACTCACAGAATTAGACGTAACGGCTTAGAACAAGGTCAACAAAGCCGGTCGAATAAAGGTAAAGAATAGACAGGACTATTATGTACACAGGTATGTGAAACATATAGAAATAATTATACAAATGTAAAAAGTATCAATGGCTGACAACAAAAATAAAACTAAGAGATATAACATCAACATGGTGTATCTACTGCAATACCAAGCTTCTGGATTCTGTCAAAATGTAACATCAGTAATTGGTCACCATGAATCACACATGCTGTAAATATTTGTATCATTGTCAGAATATAGTAAGAACATAAACATTAGCTAACAGAGATCTAGCAATGCAAACTTTTTATATGAGGGATGTTTTAGAGTTGCAGCCAAATACTTTGTGTCAGGAGGCAAACATAACATTTTTTAAAAGAGACGTTTGCATGAATTTCAATTTTGTTTTTAGAATGACTTTGGGTTCCCAAAGTCAGCCAGGTCTTTGGAAACCATCACTTTCAAAGCTTGTATTCTGGCCTTCAGTTTCATGTATGTTCTTTTTACAGAGGAGATCCTGCAGACACACATAGCCCACTGGTGGTCTCCAGACGGGCTGCGTCTGGCGTACATGACCATCAATGACACACTGGTGCCAAATATGGAAGTTCCCTTCTTCACAGGAATGCCGTACCCTGCCACCTTGGAGTATCACTACCCAAAGGCAAGTCTACAGGCACAATCTCACACCTGTCCTTAGGCTGAGCAAATTAAACGTGGCTAAAGGCAACGTCTGCTGCACAGTAAAAACGTTTTCTATCTATCTATAAAATCTTTCGGATCATTCAGCGGACAGAATATTTTTCTTCCGGATGTTTAGAGGAGTCTGAGGATTCTGTAAATTCCTCCAGGACAAGGTCAAGCGTGTTTAAATAAATTTGATATAACTTGTTTAACTCTGAAGACAACAGAAAGCAAATTCCTCACCGTCTTCAGCTGAAATCCAGTCTGACCTATCTCATTTCTTCTTGGCCCTTCAGGCTGGGGAAGAAAACCCAGTAGTTCACCTGTCGGTGGTGAGCCTCAACGGTCCCCTACACACCGTGGTGATGAAGAAACCTGATGACCCCCGAATAGGGTGAGTGACAGCTCAACGATGTTTGAAGTAACAATCACCAGAGATAGCCCTAGAGTATTTTCTTAAGGTAACCCAGACAGCGGTTGTCAGTTGTGGTGATGCGTTTCTGGTTTTCCAGGAAGGAATATTACATCACTATGGTGAAATGGGCCACCAGCACAAAACTGTCTGTCAACTGGCTGAACAGAGGCCAGAACAACTCTATCTTGACACTGTGTGAGGCTACAACTGGAGTCTGCATTAAGGTGAAACTTTCGGAAAATCTTTCAGTGTTTAGTTTGTGTAAAGGATACATCTGGTGATGTTTTTCTCACTGTCAACAAATCCACTAAAAGACCAGAAAACCAACAATGATTTTAACTAACAAGTGTTGCCCGTGTAGCTAAAGCCTGACATAGCTTATTCCTTTGTACCTCAGACATCTATTGTTGTCCAAACACTATTAAAAACACACCAATGAGCCACTGCAGTGGACCGACATGTTCCCTTATTATTATGAAGATGGGCACTGTAGTTTATTTGAAATCAATCCCTCATAAACAATTCTGCTGCTGCAAATACTCACTAGCTCACCAAACCAGCAGAAAATAGTCCCAAACAAATGCACAATTTAGTCCAGTTTGGGTTGAACGAAGAAGATATACAGTGTTAAATAGTGAGATTTAGAGGCGCTGGCAGGCAGATTTAGTTACCTTTCAACAGAGTGAGAGTGGTATTAATCTTCTAATCTAACTCTTCGCCAGAAAGCGAATAAGCGTATTTCACAAAATGTAAATCTTTTGCTTTAAGATTTCATCTCTACTGTAATGAATGGGCTGAGTGACACAAACAAGTTAAAGATGTCAGAAAGTACTAAGACAAACTGACACACTGTTATCTCCCGACTTATCTTACATATTTTGTATATTTTTTTTAGATTCAGAACTTTATTAAAATCATGCTTGTTTTTTTCAGAAACATGAGGATGAGAGTGAGAGCTGGTTGCACAGACAGGTGCGTGAGGAAAACGCTGCTTCTCTGCTGTTTCGTGTAGTTATTACTGTCTGAGCTTAAGCAAGTAAATAACAGAAAATATAAAAGCCCTGCAGGCAGACATGTGCAGACGTTTTTGTGTCCTCTCTGCAGAATGAAGCGCCGCTCTTTTCCCATGACGGACACAAGTTCTTCTTCACCAGAGCAATCCCTCAGGGTGGGAGAGGAAAGTTTTTCCACATCTCTATGTCCACCTCCATGGTAAGCAATTGCAGAATCACCCTTGTGATATTAGTTTGACGGTTTAGTCCAGTGTGTTTATGGGCCTTTACTTTCCTCCAGCCTAACACAAGCACAGACATACTTCAGTCCCTGACCTCTGGAGACTGGGACGTCACCAGGATCTTGGCCTACAATCATCAAAGGAACCTCATGTAAGACATTTTGATGCTTTTTTTTTTTTCTTAACAGCCGGTGCTGCAAATTCGTGGTTATTCTGTGATTTGATGGTAATGTTTGGATGTTTTCCAGATACTTTCTGAGCACAGAGGACGACCCCAAGCGACGGCACTTGTACAGGTAGGATTTTCTTACAAGTTTATGAGTACTTCTGTGTTTTCTGCAAGGTACACAATGATACTCAATCTGTGCCGTCCAACAGCGCCGACACAATCCCTCCGTTCAACCGCTGCTGCCTGTCTTGTGAGTTCAAGTGCGGCTATGTGGACGTTTCATTCAGCCACAACATGCAGTACTTCTTACTCAACTGTAAAGGTGAGTGTCTTTGACCTTGAGTCAAATCTGTCTTTATAACAGTGGACTGAGAGCATTTCACATCCTACCACTCCTGAGAAAGAAAGTCTTCAGGGGCAGCTGGAAAGCCGCATTCAGGAGAAAGCGTAACTGAATTAGTGCTCCATGTCAGGTTGAGAGCTTCTATCGACCTGGACATTAGCGGATAACCTCAAACCACTGCTGGATCCCTCTGATTAGCCACAGAAATAATGTATTGTGTGACTGGACACCAAGAGTCATGTGAGCACTACTGAGCCGCTCACAGAGATTTTTTTTCTTTCTGCTTTGACTATTTGTCATATGAAAATGCATTGTGTTGTTATTTACTAAATATTCCTTGTGCACCTCAGACCTCTCTGTCATTGTTGTGGTTGCCCTTTGTGGCTTCATCGCAGGGGCAAACATCATGGTTTCTATGGAGGCGGATTTGTTTAGGGGGCTCGCTCCAGAGAGGAAAAGTGCCCGTGGCTGTCGTCATTAATTGGATCTTTGGGGAGCAGCTCCATTGTGAAATAATAAGCTACTTCCTCATGGGACAGAAGTAGATTATTTACTGCAGAGCTGACTAAGAGGGCTGTTGTTGGCTGAAGTCTGTTTAAGATGAGACAGGTAGATGTTTCCTTTGCAGAAAAGGATTGGGTTTCAGAGGCTTGACTACTTGTGTGGAAGAGGCCTCTTTGAGCCTTTTGTCACTGCCTTGTTACATTAAATAAACTATTATTGCATTCCTGTTAACTGATTTTCCCTGAATTGTTCTGTGTAGGTCCAGATATACCGAGTGTGGCTGTCTATAGCACCGAAGACAAACAGAGTGAGTGTCGCCTCGGTAGCGTTGCCCCCCTACTTCACCATGTTCAACAAACTGCATGGAATGATATGAATACGTTTCCAATGATAAACAGATTTGTCGTTGAGAGATTTTAACAAAGAGCCTGTTTAATCTGCTTAACTGCAGAGGTGTTTGACGTGGAGACAAACGAAAGGGTAAACAACACGTCCAACAATCTGCAGATGCCCAGAGTGGAGTATGAGACCATCACCATAGAAGACTACAGTATGTGCTCATGTTAAATAATCAACCACACAATTTCCTATGTGTACATCACAGCCAGCCATCTTGTATTATAAGACTCCCATTAACCTTGTCCTATCTGTCGTAGCTCTGACAATGCAGATTCTGAAGCCAGCTGGATTTGTGGATACAGCCCATTACCCCCTACTGCTGCTAGTGTAAGTATGAATTTATATAATAGTGTACAGAATATTGTCAACACTTAAATGCAGCAACTAACAATTACTTTCATATGCGTTTTAAATACTACAGCAATTTAGTATTGCACTTACCTAAATTTGGATAGCCTGACTTCCCTTGTATGGGTCAAGATCCAAAAACGCTGGATCCTACATTTCCCACAATGCAACAGCAATCGTCTTTTGTTTGATCCTACCTGCTTAAGAAAGGGCCTACTGCCCCAGTTCTATTTCATCCTTACTGACCGCCAGAGGCAGTGTTTAACACTGGATAGCTTCTGTCTCACGCATGCGCAGGTCGAGTCTTTATATCAACAAAGTCACCTGTGACCTCGGATGACCACCGTTGTCTATAAGGGCCGGTGTCATCCTGAGATCAGTCCTTTTTCATCTTCTTGCTACGCAGGCTAGCTACCATGGTAGTAGAAGCTTAAAGCGAAAATTAACTATCTATGATCAAGACACATTAGAGTTCGTCGCGGTAGTCTTGTGACCACCAGTCGGAGTTGCGGATCTTCGCCCTCCAGAGGCTGCGACAAGCTGTCCCTCTTAAGAGGGAACGGCGTGTTTCGCCGTTCGGCGCCGGACTCAGTCTGATACGGGCCACCTAAATCACGAAGACAACAATCGGTGAGATCGATTAACAGTGTTTCTATAACCATTGTTCGTTTTTTCCACGGTTGGCAGAGCGCTTCCGCTCTAGCTAATCCAATGGCTGCGCGCTAGTGGGAGCGTAGAGTTACGCTGTCGGGCCGCCCTTCACAGTTAACGGAGCGCCCTCGCTCCGGCTAACTTGGTGCTAACTAGACTACGGTAACACTCGGATGGTGTCCATTGTTTTTGTAAACACAGTGGCAGAGTGCTCTCGCTCAGGCTATCTGGTGGGACACCAATATCTGCAACAACTGTCCGAGTGAAGAGAGTGCCCTCGCTTCCCACTAGCTATAAGGACTGTTTTTTCTTGGCCTGTTTCCACAGTGGCAGAGTGCTCTCGCTCAGGCTAACTGGTGGGACACCAATATCTGCAACAACTGTCCGAGTGAAGAGAGTGTCCTCGCTCCCCTCTCGCTATAAGGACTGTTTTTTCTTTGGCCTGTTTCCACAGTGGCAGAGTGCTCTCGCTCAGGCTAACTGGTGGGACACCAATATCTGCAACAACTGTCCGAGTGAAGAGAGTGCCCTCGCTTCCCACTCGCTATAAGGACTGTTTTTTCTTGGCCTGTTTCCACAGTGGTAGAGTGCTCTCGCTCAGGCTAACTGGTGGGACACCAATATCTGCAGCAAATATCCTAGTGAAGAGAGTGTCCTCGCTCCCCTCTCACTATAAGGACTGTTTTTTCTTTGGCCTGTTTCCACAGTGGCGGAGTGCTCTCGCTCAGGCTAACTGGTGGGACACCAATATCTGCAACAACTGTCCGAGTGAAGAGAGTGCCCTCGCTTCCCACTAGCTATAAGGACTGTTTTTTCTTGGCCTGTTTCCACAGTGGCAGAGTGCTCTCGCTCAGGCTAACTGGTGGGACACCAATATCTGCAACAACTGTCCGAGTGAAGAGAGTGTCCTCGCTCCCCTCTCACTGTAAGGACTGTTTTTTCTTGGCCTGTTTCCACAGTGGCAGAGTGCTCTCGCTCAGGCTAACTGGTGGGACACCAATATCTGTGACGACTGTCCTAGTGGAGAGTGTCCTCACTCCCCTCTCACTGACTGTCCCCTGCCTGTTCTCGTCAGCAGAGCGCTCCCGCTCAAACTGACTTAGCAGCCCACACCAACTAGTGGAACAAGGGTTCCTCCAGAATTGTGGCCATGTTTAACTCTCCCGGCTGTAGGACCTGTATGGCTCCTCTTCAGCCGGAGGACGGCCATGACCTCTGCCCCTCTTGCCTTGGCCTCGAGCATCTGAGGGAGGGCCTCTCGGAGAACTTGTGCATGAACTGTAGCATCATGCCTCGAGTAGTAAGGGCTGCTAGGCTCGCCGAGGTGGAACACCTGATGGATGAGGACGACCTCCCCCTGTCAGGACAGCTAAATCCAGCCCAACCTACCCATTCCAAACGCCGGGCCACAGAAGCCGCAGGGGCTCCCTCCAAGAGTGCTAAGCCCAGCAGGCTGTCTTCTAGAGTGGATCTGCTGACTGCTGAGCTTGCTCAAATGAAGTCGCTTCTCCTGACCCTCCACCCTAGTGCAGGGGGGTCTGAAGCACCAGATCTATCCACGGCTGAGCTTGGTCCAGAAGAGGATGTTATCTCACTGGCAGCGTCAGCCAATCTCTTTACTGAGTACAGTGAAGAGCGGCCCTCCCATGCTTCGGGGCCTGGTTCCCGTTCTTCAGCTCAGAGTTCTTCAGAGGGGGCAGTCGATAGCACCATGGGGTCTGTCATTCGCATGGCACTGGCACGCCTGCAGTTAGATACATAGCAGCCTGAACCTCCGCCTGCGATTGCCTTCTTCAGGGGCGTTCCCGCCCCCACCACCTTCTCTGTTCCTCCCTCCGAAGAATATCTGAGGGAGCTGCATGCATGCTGGAGAGACACCGGGACTCTGTCCCGTCTTACATCGGATGGACGAACCCTGGCAGCCATGCAGGATGCGGCAAAATTTGGCCTTGCCCGTATGCCAGCCGTTGAGCCGACTATTGCGGCCCTCATAGTCTCCCCTGAGGAGACCCTGAGGCCCGATGCCAGGTGCCCTCGACCCCAATGTCGGGTCACGGATGACCTGCTATCCAGGGCTTATGACACAGCGGCACGTATGGGCCGCATCGGCAACTCCCTCTCCCACCTCATGCTTGCCCTCTCAGCTTCTTTGCAGCAAGCTACTCTCGACGCTTCCGCCACCAGCCTCAGTGATGCTTCACTGCAGGCGTTTGCGCTCATGTCAAGGGAACTTGGACGTCTGATGTCCACCCTGGTCCAGACTCGCCGCCAGGTTTGGGTAGCGCAGTCTCCCCTGTCGGAGACATGTAGGAGAACCCTCCGTACTGTCCCAGTAGAACCTGGTGAGCTGTTCGGGGCATCTGCTATACAGGCGCTTCAGCGGACCGTTGAAGCTAGCCAGACCAGGCAGCAGTTCTCTGGCCTTCGCAGAGACATGCCCGCACCCCGCAGACCTAGGGGTCCCACTTCGGCCCCCCGAGGCTGTGCTCAGCCCCCAGCTCACACCAGTAGCCATCACAGGCCTCAGCGTCCTGCTGGGAGGCCGGCTCGCTACCCAGACAACCCTACTTATGTCCCCCCCAGACAACCTCCGAACTTGCGGATTAACAGTCGCCCCCCCAGAGCCTCCAGAGGCAGGGGGGCCAGGAGATGATGTCTCCAGGCCGGCCGGCAGTTTTTTCTCTCAGCAGCAGATCAGCTACTGGGCAGCTCATGCTTCAGACCCCTGGGTGGTGTCCACCCTAACCCAGGGGTACAAACTTCAATTCCGACACCGGCCCCCAGCCTCCAGCCGGGTCAAAATGACCAGCATCACCGACCTGGCAAAATCCCTAGCCCTTTACCAGGAGTTAGCCGCGCTCCTGGCCAAGGGTGCAATCGAGAGGGTGGACCCCCTGTCACAACCCGGGGGGTTCTACTCAACTTACTTTCTCGTAAAAAAGAAAGGCGGCGGACTGCGCCCAGTCCTAGACCTGAGGGGACTCAACAAGTTCCTGAAGGTATTGCCATTTCACATGCTGAGCACAGCAGACGTCCTTTGGGCTGTTTCCAGGGGAGAGTGGTTCACGTCTGTCGGCCTGAAGGATGCCTATTTCCACGTTCCCATTGTACCTCACCACAGGCAGTTTCTGCGTTTCGCCTTTCAAGGCCGTCACTTCCAGTTCAGAGTGCTCTCATTCGGACTCTCCCTCTCCCCACGGGTGTTCACAAGGTGCGTTCCCTGCAATCGCAGGGCATGACAATATTGCCGTACTTGGACGATTGGCTGATCTGTGCACCATCCTGTCTTCAGGCAGCACAGGACACTGCTTGCCTCCTCTCTCACGTGGCCCGGTGGGGCCTCAAGGTGAACATGGAAAAGAGCTCCCTGACCCCTTCCCAGAGCATAACCTTCATTGGTGTGGCCCTGGATGCAGCCACTATGAGTGCCTGCCCGTCACCCCAGCGTGTGGACGACATCCTCCACAGTCTCTCCTCCTTCCGAGGGGGCAGGCAGTTGCCCTACATTCTTTTTCTCCGCCTATTGGGCAAACTGACAGCTGCCTCAGCTGTCGTTCCCTTAGGCTTGCTGTCACTGCGCCCCCTGCAGAGATGGCTGAACAGCCTTCACTTGGACACCAAGTGGCACAGACACAGGGCAATAGTCGTGGGAAAACAGTGCCCACTCGCTCTATCCCCATGGAGGGAGAGAGCATATCTTGCAAGCGGTGTCCCCATGGGCTCGGTCCCATTTCGCCGAGAGGTGGTCACAACAGATGCCTGTCTCTCAGGATGGGGTGCAGTGTGGCAGAACAGGACTGCTCGAGGGCAGTGGTCTGCTCGAGACCGCATGGAACATGTCAATGTTCTAGAGCTACGGGCTGTGCACCTAGCGCTCAAACATTTTCTGCCAAACTTGAGGGGAAAGCATGTGCTTGTCCGGTCGGACAACACCTCTGCTGTGTTCCACATAAACCATCAAGGGGGTACCAGATCCCTAGAGTTACTACGGGTATCCCGTGCCCTTCTGACTTGGGCTGCCCCTCGCCTTACCAGCCTTCGGGCAATGTACCTGCAGGGAGAGCGGAACCAGGTCGCAGATTTCCTGTCCCGTCACAAGCCTCCAGCGGGGGAGTGGCGGCTTCATCCAGACGTGGTACAGAACATCTGGGGTCTCTTCGGCCGAGCAGAGGTGGATCTCTTTGCCTCGGAGACGTCGACCCACTGTCCCCACTGGTTCTCCCTGACGGAGAGGACCAGTCCTCTGGGTCAGGATGCCCTGGCTCACATGTGGCCAGAAGGGCTTCTTTATGCCTTTCCACCGTTCCCTCTGATTTTGCCAACGCTTCTCAGAATTCTTCACCAGGGCCACAGACTCTTGCTAGTGGCCCCCCTGTGGCCAGCCAGGACTTGGTTCTCCCTACTGCACAGACTCTGCTGCAGGACACCCTGGCGCCTCCCCGACAGGAGGGACCTCCTGTCGCAACTAGGAGGCCGGATTTGGCATCCCGATCCCAGCCGCCTCCAACTATGGGTCTGGCCGCTGGAGGGCCCGACCGGCTGCTGACTGGCTGCAAAGAACCAGTCAGAAGAACTATCCTGAATGCCAGAGCACCATCTACCCGTCTGCAGTACGAAAACAGGTGGAGGCTGTTTTCTGAATGGTGTGCAGTTCGGAACAAGGACCCAGTACAATGCCCCGTGCCTGCTGTACTTGAGTTTCTGCAGTCCCTCCTAGATAAGGGCCGTTCTCCCTCTACCCTGAGGGTATACGTGGCGGCTATTTCGTGGCCTACATTTGGTGTTGGACACCCTATGCTTGCCGCCTTTTGAACCCCTGGCACAGGCTGAGATGGCTGGCGACCAAAACGTTTTTTCTCCTTGCAATTACTTCAGCTAAACATGTAGGCGAGCTGCATGCCCTGTCGGTGAGTGAATCTTGTCTGAAGTGGAACTCGGATGGCTCGGGGGTTACTTTGTGGCCTAATGCAGCGTTTCTCCCCAAGGTGCTGACACGCTCGCATATCAACCAGCCTATCCAGCTTGCACAGTTTGACCATCAGGAGAGGAGAGGTCAAGGCTGCTGTGCCCAGTGCGGACTCTCAGAGCTTATGTGGAAGCCACCATGTGCATACGGCGGTCGGAGCAGCTCTTTGTCTGTTATGGTGGGCCTAAGAGGGGCTGTGCTCTTTCAAAACAGCGCCTGTCCCACTGGATGGTGGAGGCCATTGCCTAAGCATACAAGGCGAGCGACCATGCTCTCCCATCCGGAGTGAAGGGCCACTCTACCAGGAGTGTCCCCACGTCATGGGCAGCTCTGAGAGGTGTGCCTGTGGAGGATATATGTGCTGCGGCCTCATGGGCATCTCCAAGCACATTTACCAAACACTACAGAGTCAACGTTGCCACCCCTCACCCACTGGGGAGGGTTCTTTGGCCAAGTTCCTCTGCCTGAGCTATATGAGGTATGTACTTGTGCTTCCTCGTGACTCTGTTGATATAAGTCATCCAGTGTTAAACACTGCCTCTGGCGGTCAGTAAGGATGAAATGGAACGAAAGTTACGAACGTAACTACGGTTCTATGAATCCTAGATGACCGCCAGAGTTCTTGGTCACTCGGAATCCCGTGAGCTCGCGAGAAGATTTCGTAGGACTGATCTCAGGATGACACCGGAACTTATAGACGACGGGGGTAATCCGAGGTCACAGGTGACTTTGTTGATATAAAGACTCGACCTGCACATGCGCGAGACAGAAGATATCCAGTGTTAAACACTGCCTCTGGTGGTCATCCAGGATTCATAGAACCGTAGTTACGTTCGTAACTTTCGTTTGTAATGCAGCCTTTAATTATATTTGATTGTTTGGTCTATGAAACCCTGAAAAATAGTGAAATTTGTCGTTATTCCTCAGGGCTCAAAGTGAATTTGTCAAATTGCTTTTGTTGTCCAAAACCTCAAGATATTCACTATTATACAGTATAAGATTATATTTAAAAGGGAAAATAGCTAAGACTCAGATTTGTGTAGCTACAAACGGTAAATGTTTTAGATTTTTGTTCAAGAAACTAACACCACAATATAATGCTATAATCTTAGTGCATTGCCCGTTAGTGTTCGTAATGAGCCAAATGCCAGGCGTGTGTTGGTTCTCAAGAACCACTTATTCAAATAACTTTGTACTTCTGTTCAACATTTGTCTTGTATGTACTGAATCGAACGACAGAGTGCGAGCTGTACCAATCCCGACGTTTGGCGCTGTAAGAGACGGGGCTCTTTTTGTTTCTTAGTTTGTATATCCTTGATTCCATTCCTCACCTTCTCTCCTCGCGTCTTAGTACCTCCCACCTGAGATGCGAATGCATGAGGCAAGGAAGAGGCACGAGAAGAGAGGAGTCGAGGAATTAGGGATGAAACAAAATACGTACTTCGGAGCCGTCGTTTTAAAGTGACCTCAATTAATTATGACGTATGGCAAAGCTGCATTATCTGTCAAAATGTATTTAATTATCTACCTATAACTCAATTTCACAACGTGGCGTAATGTGATAGGAATGTGTCACGCCTCTTTTATACATCACAGGTGCCAAAGAGACTTCCTCAAAAGATACACCTGTGCATCCTCGCTCATAGCTCCTCTCTCCTGGAGATGCATTTAGGGATCAAGATCGATTTCTGATTCACAGGCAGCTGGGTGGGGGAGAGAGGAGACAAGGAGGCACAAAATAGAGAAATGAGAAGAGCGGTTAATATTGTAGCAAGTGAAAGAGAGCAAGTTGTACTCGGCATGCCGTTCTGATGTGATACAGTTAAGTCCTCTCTCAATATTCTACAGTATGTACACAGCGCACTATTGATAAATATGTCCCGTAGATTTTAATAGCTCACACTTGACACTGCACTTCCTTGGATCCTCAGCAATACACCTACCAAGTGTGAAGTCGATCAGATGTACGGTTGTTGAGATAATTGAAGGAAAGACATACTGTACATGCAGAGACTCCTTCCATTTTAGTTGGATAACATAATACAATATAAACTACAATATCTCACACTAGCTGCTACATTTGTGAAAAATGTAGTATCAAATAGTTTAATAAGGTGGTGTTGTATTGGACTGCATTACATTGCAAAATAATCCTTCTATTTCCTCATAGCTGCCGTATAAAATATTACTTTGGTCTTATTTGTAAATGTTCCAGTTCGATGTTAAACCTTCTTTGTCCAGTTGTGATTCCAACAATCCTGAACTAAAATATGTGCCTTCATCTTAACAAGATTCCCATTTAATATTCATCTCAGTCCTCAAAATGATCACCATGGCTGTGGTTTTGGTACAGGGACGGTACGCCTGGCGGGCAGATGGTGTCGGAGCAATTCCGGGTAGACTGGGCCACGGCTCTGGTCAGCAGCTTCAGCACCATCGTCATTCGCTTTGATGGCCACGGCAGTGGCTTCCAGGGCACCAACCTTCTGCACAAAGTTAGGAGGAAACTGGGAAGACTAGAGGAGAGGGACCAGCTGGAGGCACTCAGGTCAGACTTCTGCTTAAAGTGTAAGCATGAGGAGGCCTTTGTGGTGTTACAGCCCCAAAACACTTTTTTTTTTTCTTTCATTTTTAGGTTTATATCCAAAGAGTCTTATATTGATAACAGTCGAATGGGAGTTTATGGAAAGGTAAGGAGAACACATGCTCAAAAAGGCTCCTGAGAATGAATTGTAATTTTGTTGACACAGCAACTGGCTCACATTGAGATCATTATCATGAAGTAGAATTAATTAGACTTCTTTATGCGTTTCTGTGTCTCCTCTGCTTTTGTTCAGGCCTATGGAGGATATTTAGCCACGATGCTTCTGAGCTCTGAGGAGTTTAATCAACTTAAATGTGGAACAGCAGTCTCCCCCATCACAGATTTCGAGCTTTATGGTATACCTTTCCACATATTTTTCTTCTATGGATGTGTTCAAATGAAATGCTCTTGGGACAGTGTCTGAAGGCGTCCGATCTTTCTGACTTTTTTCCCCATTTCCAAATGGCAGCTTCTGCATTTTCAGAGCGATACCTCGGCTCAAAGACAGATTCACGAGTATATACGGTAAAGTTTGAATGTTTCAGTCTCTCTTTCCAAATCACACACCAAGATGTTTAGCTAAAGTGTACAGAGATGGACTCCAGGGTCGTTATATGAGGTGGATTTTCCTCTCTCTTTCCTTCAGATGGCAAATTTAGCACACAGAGCTGGTCAGCTTCTGCAGAAGCAGTACTTAATAATTCACCCTACTGCTGACGGTAAAAGATATGTTTTCTGTATTACTTCTCAATAACACTAGTTCACTGTGATTTCACACTAATGTCTTGTCTCCAATTGTATATTCTCCACTACCACAGAAAAGGTTCACTTCCAGCACACAGCCAAATTTATCAATCATCTAATCAGCGAGAAGGCCAATTACACTCTACAGGTGAGTTTCTGAAATAGCCGCCCGCTAGACCTGGCAAATGTACCTGTGTATAACTGTCATTATTTGATTTGAACCTATTTGTGCCTGAACGTAAGATTGCATGTTTGTACAGAACAAGGACTCTATATTTAAGTTTGGTAAGGAGAAAAAATTAAAACAACCAAAAATAGTTGAAGTGTAGTT
Source organism: Cebidichthys violaceus (assembly GCF_023349555.1). Taxonomy (NCBI): domain Eukaryota; kingdom Metazoa; phylum Chordata; class Actinopteri; order Perciformes; family Stichaeidae; genus Cebidichthys; species Cebidichthys violaceus. Next base: position 7,982,082 of record NW_027176964.1, read on the forward strand.
TGCAAAACAGCCATGGTTTATGCAATCACCCCAAGTTCTCCCACACAACTTCCTTTCTCCGTTCTCTACACTGGCTACCTGTAAGAGCTCGCATCCAGTTTAAGACTCTGGTGCTAGCCTACAGGGCAGTGAAAGGAACAGCTCCTTCCTATCTCCAGGCCATAGTCAAGCCCTACACCCCCGCCCGACCACTTCGCTCTGCTGCCTCGGGGCGATTGGTTGCCCCGTCGCTCAGAAGTCCCTGTGGCCGATCGACCCGGTCACGGCTGTTTTCTGTCCTGGCCCCACAGTGGTGGAATGAACTTCCCACTGACGTCAGGACAGCAGAGTCGCTGCCCATCTTTCGGCGCAGGCTGAAAACCCACCTCTTCAGGAAGTGCTACCCTGAGCCTTCCACTCAGCACTTATTGTATTCGTATTGGTTTGTTTCTGCACTGTACTTTTGCACTAGTTTATGCTCTTAGATGCTTGTTTAGAAAAGGAGATGCACTTATGACTTCTGGTGAAGTTCTCTTGAATACCTATGTTGAATACACTTCCTGTAAGTTGCTTTGGATAAAAGCGTCTGCTAAATGTAATATAGACTTTTTTTTTTATGGCCAATATGGCTGTTTTGTTTCCAGAATTACGGCCATATAGAACAACTGCCTGACACATATAGCCTACATTTAAACATCAAGAAAACACAAAAAATAAAATGCTATGATCCACACACGTTTTATTTTTGACACGGTATACTATGACTTTTATTCAACACTAAACTTTGACTTTTTAAGAATTTTTACACACGCTAAACTATAGGCTTTTTGTGACATGCTATTCTATCTCTTTGTTATGACTTCGGTCAACATACTATACTATGACATTTTCATTACCTACTAAACCATGACACTTTTCCATGGCATATTATACTATGACTAAGGATTTTATTTGTTATAGCATGCTATACTATGACTAATATTTTGTCATGCCATACTATAGTGTCACCCAAATGCAGACCAGGTAGGTAGAAACTCTAAAGATGAAAAAGCAACTGACAACTAAAAGATTAAAAAAAAGTAAAAAATCAAACTATAAATGCATAAGAAATACTCAGACATTTTTATGGTTTGCTTTACTATGACATATGTTTATGACAGTTTGATGACATACTATACTATGAATTTTTACAATCTTTAGATAAATTGTTTCAGTTCCAGCCATAATGTGTTAATGTACATATGACCATTTTCATTTCTTCGGGCATTTTCTCACATTTCATAAACTAAATGGTTAATCAATTAACAAAAAAATACAAAAGATGAATTGCTAATGCATATTGTTAGGTGCAGCTCTATATAATTCTATTCCTGGATATATCTATCTACAGATCTACCCAGATGAGGGACACTTCCTACACAGTGATGGGATACAGCAGCACCTGAGCCAATCCCTGGTCAACTTCTTCGAGGTGTGTTTCCGGGTGCCGGAGATTCTGACAGACGACCAGCCAAAAGAGGACGAGGACAACAGTTAAACACGCTCCTCTGAGCAGGCCCCGGCTAGCCAGTGCAGCACAATATGCAACAGATCTTTCTCACCCAATCAACCCACACCACGTGCTGTCCAATCCGATTTTAGCTGTCCTTTGAAGCGCAGCACCTGCATGTGCCCAAGGGACCCCAGCATACAGCCCTTCTCCTCACCTCGTGCTGGCTGCTAGTCAGAAAGACTCAATAAATCTCAGATGTGAACAGTCACGTCTCTCTCTGCTATTGGAATATATGAACTAGTACTCCCTCTAGTGGACAAATAGAGGATCAACGTAACGGCCATTGATCAATGCATCTCCATTCCAAACAAGGCACATTAATTGGGAACTTTGCAGCACAAAATACCCCTCTGGAAGATCAGTTCATTCTTTTGAGATTTAACTTCTGAAGGGCCACCAGTTTCTGATTACCTTGCCAACCAATTTACTGATTATTCTGTTCATGAGTATGATTACTGCTACTTTCTCAGAATTTCTCTGTTCAGTGTTGTGTCTTTGAGTGAATGTGTGGCTGCATCAGTCCGTAGTTGCTTTACAAAACAAGGGTGCAATGTTTAACTTGCGTTGTACTACAAAAAGTGTCTATCCTGAAATGGTATGGAATCATATTTTCCCTCGTCATATTTCTGAATTGAATTCTTGTTCTTTTAGTCACTGTGCCTTACCGTGGGTGAAATGTTGATGTTGGCGTCTGACATGACATTGAAAATGAGTGAATATGGATAGGCCTTGTCTGAACTGTGGACTCAAAACCAGATGATTTCATTTTCCTCAAGTAATGGCCAGTTATTTGAGAGGTAAGTTAAAATCCCAAGTTGTAGCACATTTGATCTCAAAACATGGAAAGAACTCAATACAAAATAATTGTACATCAACTTGAAATATGGTGTTGTACAGACAAAAAGTATTTAGTTTGCAAATAGTTATTCATATTTAACTTCCAAAACGACATTCTGGTGAGTTAACTATGCTGAATTTACATTATTTTGTCAATTACTTTGACTTGTGTTTTAAATGGATTGATTCTCTCCACATGTCACTTCTGTTAGTATTGTCAGTGGTTTCTAGTCAGCTGATGTACAAAGTGTATAAATCTTATATTGTTTAAGTCTTTATGTTGTATGTGCAACTTGTATATAAAGCATTTTGAAATGTATCTTTCGTCGGCTGTATTCTTTTACAATTCTGATGCCATACAATACAATGACTATTTGACAAATAAATTATATTTCTTTCATGACTTATTTCAACATGCTATACAATGAGACTTTAGAATGACCTATTCACTTCAAATTACTTTTTTGGGCATACTATTATATTACTGATTATATTATTTTCTGAAACAGTATAATATGACTTATTTGACATGCTACACTGACTTTTCTATGACCGGCGGTATACTATGACTGCTTAGAAATTTTTTGACATGCTATGACTTTTTTGACCCTTTTTATTACATTTTTATAATGTTTTTTTGAAATGCTTTGATTTTTTTTGACACCGTATACTATGACTTTTATTCCACACGATACACTATGACTTTTCTATGACTTTTTTTGACATGCTATATACTATGACTTTTTTGACACAGTATACTATGACTTTTATTCAACATAATATACTTTGACATTTTATGAATTTTTAGGACTTTTTTCAACATGCTATACTATGTTTTTTTCCAACATGCAATACTATTACTTCTTTTTGACACAGTGTACTATGACTTTACATGATATAGTTTGACTTTTTTAGGACTTTTGACAAAAAATACTATGACTGACCTTTGTACACGTATTTTTGACATGCTATACTATGACTTTTTTCTACATGCTATACTTTGACTTTTTTCTACATGCTATACTTTGACTTTTTTCTACATGCTATACTATGACTTTTTTCTACATGCTATACTATGACTTTTTTCTACATGCTATACTATGACTTTTTCTACATGCTATACTTTGACTTTTTCTACATGGAATACTATTAATTTTTCTACATGCTATACTATGACTTTTTTCTACATGCTATACTATGACTTTTTTCTACATGGTATACTATGACTTTTTTCTACATGCTATGCTTTGACTTTTTTCTACATGCTATACTTTGACTTTTTTCTACATGCTACGCTATGACTTTTTTCTACATGCTATACTTTGACTTTATTCTACATGCTATACTTTGACTTTTTCTACATGGTATACTATGACTTTTTTCTACATGCTATACTTTGACTTTTTTCTACATGGTATACTATGACTTTTTTCTACATGCTATACTTTGACTTTTTTCTACATGCTATACTATAACTTTTTTCTACATGGTATACTATGACTTTTTTCTACATGGTATACTATGACTTTTTTCTACATGCTATACTTTGACTTTTTTCTACATGCTATGCTTTGACTTTTTTCTACATGCTATACTATGACTTTTTTCTACATGTTATACTTTGACTTTCTTCTACATGCTATGCTTTGACTTTTTTCTACATGCTATACTTTGACTTTTTTCTACATGCTACGCTATGACTTTTTTCTACATGCTATACTTTGACTTTATTCTACATGCTATACTTTGACTTTTTCTACATGGTATACTATGACTTTTTTCTACATGCTATACTTTGACTTTTTTCTACATGGTATACTATGACTTTTTTCTACATGCTATACTTTGACTTTTTTCTACATGCTATACTATAACTTTTTTCTACATGGTATACTATGACTTTTTTCTACATGGTATACTATGACTTTTTTCTACATGCTATACTTTGACTTTTTTCTACATGCTATGCTTTGACTTTTTTCTACATGCTATACTATGACTTTTTTCTACATGTTATACTTTGACTTTCTTCTACATGCTATGCTTTGACTTTTTTCTACATGCTATACTTTGACTTTTTTCTACATGCTATACTTTGACTTTATTCTACATGCTATACTTTGACTTTTTCTACATGGTATACTATGACTTTTTTCTACATGCTATACTTTGACTTTTTTCTACATGGTATACTATGACTTTTTTCTACATGCTATACTTTGACTTTTTTCTACATGCTATACTATAACTTTTTTCTACATGGTATACTATGACTTTTTTCTACATGGTATACTATGACTTTTTTCTACATGCTATACTTTGACTTTTTTCTACATGCTATGCTTTGACTTTTTTCTACATGCTATACTATGACTTTTTTCTACATGTTATACTTTGACTTTCTTCTACATGCTATGCTTTGACTTTTTTCTACATGCTATACTTTGACTTTTTTCTACATGCTACGCTATGACTTTTTTCTACATGCTATACTTTGACTTTATTCTACATGCTATACTTTGACTTTTTCTACATGGTATACTATGACTTTTTTCTACATGCTATACTATGACTTTTTCTACATGCTATACTTTGACTTTTTTCTACATGGTATACTATGACTTTTTTCTACATGCTATACTTTGACTTTTTTCTACATGCTATACTATAACTTTTTTCTACATGGTATACTATGACTTTTTTCTACATGCTATACTATAACTTTTTTCTACATGGTATACTATGACTTTTTTCTACATGCTATACTATAACTTTTTTCTACATGGTATACTATGACTTTTTTCTACATGCTATACTATAACTTTTTTCTACATGGTATACTATGACTTTTTTCTACATGCTTTGACTTTTTTCTACATGCTATGCTATGACTTTATGACTTTAAAATTAGGTCAAAACCAATAAAACTGATTCCGAACAAGTTACACACGCAGAGCTTAATTACATTAACAAAGTATATTTAAGCAAGAGAAAATACATCAACAGAATCATGTATGAAATCTGTACAGCAACATTATCACACAAGAGAAACAAACGAGACACCAGTTAACTGCAACCATACTCACAATAATCTCTAGTCTTGTCTTGCATCATAATGGATAAGCTAAATCATTTATGGAGAAGCCGTGCACATCCACAGAATAAGTTGTTGTTGTCGTTAGTCACGAGCTGAAAACTATTGAGCTCAGGATGTATGCAATGATGCGTTGATTGGGTTAAGTCTTCTTCATCTGTGTGTTTATTGGTGGATTGCAAACCAACTGCAGGTGCATACCATCACCTACTGTATCGGAGGGTGTAGCGTCAAGGTATTACATTATCTGATGACAGACAGACAGACAGACAGACAGACAGACAGAAAGCTGACATCATATTTTCAGTTATGATATCTTAACCTGAACTGACTTGGTATATTATAATGTCTCAAATGTTTTTTGATCTGTTACAATTATTTACTTTTAATACTTAATTTCCCCCCTGATCACCATGGCCTAGAGGAAAACATCGCAAAAGCCAAAAGTCTTGTTCACTATTGTGTTAATTGGAAATTGAATGAATATCTGAAATTCTATTTCCATTTTTCTTTTCTATTTTATTCATGGGGATATTACTAATCATACATTCATATGCCATCACTGTAG